>NC_057813.1:1334296-1699014 GCF_018294505.1 Triticum aestivum
GGGCGTTGCCAGAGGTCATGCAATGCTTCACCTCTCTCACTGGACTATATTTGTGGTCGTTGAAGGACCTGGAGACACTACCAGTATGGTTGGGCCACCTCGGTTCTCTACAAGTATTTGAGATCCAAGATTGCCCCAACCTGACATGTTTGCCTGAAAGCATGAAGAAACTCACCGCTCTTACAGATCTGACGTTGATAGAGTGTAAAGGCCTGGAGACATTACCGGAATGGTTGGGACAGTTGACTTCTCTAGAAGAACTTACCATCAGAGATTGCCCCAACATGACATGTTTGCCTGAAAGCATACGGTGTCTCTCTGCCTTGAAGCTACTTGAAATTGCTCGATGTCCAAGTCTGATTGCGAGGTGCCAAGGGGAGGATGCCCACAAGATCTGTCACATCCCCAAAGTCGAATTCTGGCCTTGAAGGGGTTACTGTGAAGCGCTGTCGTACAAAATTGTTAGTCTCCTATGCAGAGTTCGTTTTCTGAGGCCACCTCTCCATCTTTACATGCTCCCGGTGGCTACATACTCCATACTCCATGCTAGAGTTGATGCCAGCTACTGCTAGAGTTGAGCCTTCCTTTTCAAATTTCTTTCACACCAAGCTCGCTGGGATTATCAAGGATCACATTTTGTTCTACATTCATGTATGTAATTTATTTGAAATATTTTTTGGCAGTGCTACATTCATGTATATAATTTATCTGTTGTGTTACTACTTCCTTTCTATACGAGGCAGTGCTAATGTGGTCATTGTATTCCAGACAGCGCACATCTTGGGCCTGCCTATGCAAACTACACGAGGGTGTGCTGTCACTTGCTTCATGATGATTCAGTAATACCAAGCCTAGCGCCCAAGAATGGAAGACGACACAACTCACATTGGCCGTCCCTTGCTGCATATATAATTTTGCTACTGTAAGTTGGCTCTGTACGTATACTTCAGTGACTGCAAGGCGTGTTTTTGATTTGTTCAAACTGTTTGATGATAAATATGTCGGTTTATATGTCTGTCCTCAAGTATGAATAATCACAGATTAGCTCATGTGCTGCTAAATACGAACCACTCCATCGATCCTAGCTAGGTAGAGCTTGGTAGCCGGTCTATTATGCTAATATTAGCATAATAATATTCTGCGAACACTTTTAAACGTCCTGCCGAATCTAAACGGACTTCATTTGGTAGCAAAAAAACTACACTGCTAGCAGAGAAAACTGCACGTGATTTTAAGTACTCCCTCCGTCCAAAATAAGTGTCTCGACTCTAGTGCAACTTTTTACTAAAGTTAGTACAAAGAGGTGACATTTATTTGGGACGAAGGGAGTACTATTTTTGACCCTTCTTTTTAACCGTTTGTTGGAATGAGGCATATGATATGCCGTTGGAAACCAATGAATTAGGCGTAACTCTGCCATGCTGAACACTTTTTGAAATTCCTCATGGTTTAAGAGCAGTTTCGAAAATAGTGCAGTACCCAACAAGTCGGCGAGCGTTTTTTCGCTTTTTGTGCAAACCACTCATTGGAATATGGCAAATGATAAGCAGTTGAAAATATATCATCAAGGTGCAACTTTTTCATATAGAACACTTTCTCTGATTCCTTACAGTTTAAAAGTAATTTCAAATTTACCCAAACACAAAAAATTTAGTTTTCAAGTTTTGCGATTTTTTTGTACGGTTTTCGCTACAGTTTTTAACCATTTGTCGAAACGAGGAGTGTGATATGACATTGGAAAGCTATGGAATATGTTCAGCTTTCATATGTAGAACAATCTTGCATGGAGATTGCATGCATACAGGTTTAGGTTTCATTGGCACTCATGGGTAATGAATGATTGGGTGTTTAAGTTACCTTAGAGAGAGTGCTTTGTTCATACTCTGTCTGACCCAAGTTCATTTATTCTACTTATTGGATTCTGCAGTCCCAGTAGTGAATTTCACAGCTGATTCAGAGCGAACAAATAGAACAAAAGAGTACTGAAGCAATTGTCTCTCTTGATATGCTGAAAGGTCAGTGCTGGATACTTTGTTCTCATTTTTGGGTTTTCCCTACTAATATAATTCTCAAAAGTACCGTACACTGAAAGATTGTAATATCTGAATTACTCGAATATGCTGTCGCCACATTCCTCAAGCACCACCTGATATAATTGTGTTGCGTGTTTGCAGAATAGAGTATCGACCTAAGTGATGGCTCACAGTGGGCTTTGTGGATGCAGCAACAGCCAACAGAGCAGAGCATTCCAAGAAGGGACATCCATTCCAAAGGGTGCCAAGGTGTGAGGTGGTCTCGGCACGATGAACTTTCGCAACGGTGCATACTCAAGGAGAACACTTGTACCTTCAAATTTTGTAAGGGATCATCTTATAATGCTACCGTCGTACTAAGCTAAATAAGAAGCATAATAAGATAAACATCACATGCAATCAAAATATGTGACATGATATGGCCATCATCATCTTGTTCTTTTGATCTCCATCTCCAAAGCATCATCATGATCTCCATCGTCACCGGCTTGACACCATGATCTTCATCGTAGCGTCGTGGTCGTCTCGCCAACTATTGCTACTAGTACTATCGCTAACCAATAGTGATAAAGTAAAGCAATTACATGGCTTTCGTAATTCATACAATAAAGAGACAACCATAAGGCTCCTGCCGGTTGCCGATAATTGACAAAACATGATCATCTCATACAATAACATATAACTCATCACGTCTTGACCATATCACATCACAACATGCCCTGCAAAAAACAAGTTAGACGTCCTCTACTTTATTATTACAAGTTTTACGTGGCTGCTACGGGCTTAGCAAGAACCGTTCTTACCTACGCATCAAAACCACACCGATTTTTCATTAAGTGTGCTGTTTTAACCTTCACAAGGACCGGGCGTAGTCACACTCGATTCAACTAAAGTGAGAGAGACAGACACCCGCCGGTCACCTTTAAGCAACGTGTGCTCGTAACGGTGAAACCAGTCTCGCGTAAGTGTACGCATAATGTCGGCCCCGTCCGCTTCATCTCACAATACCGCCGAATCAAAGTATGACATGCTGGTAAATAGTATGACTATTATCGCCCACAACTCATTGTGTTCTACTCATGCATATCATCTACGCATAGACCTGGCTCATGATGCCACTGTTGGGAAACGTAGTATTTCAAAAAAATTCCTACGATCACGCAAGATCTATCTAGGAGAAGCATAACAACGAGCGGGGAGAGTGTGTCCACATACCCTCGTTGACCGAAAGCGAAAGCGTTTAGTAACACGGTTGATGTAGTCGAATGTCTTCGCGATCCAACCGATCAAGCAACGAACGCACGGCACCTCCGCGATTGCACACGTTCAGCTCGGTGACGTCCCTCGAACTCTTGATCCAGTTGAGGCCGAGGGAGAGTTTCGTCAGCACGACGGTGTGGTGACGGTGTTGATGAAGTTACCGACGCAGGGCTTCGCCTAAGCACTGTGACAATATGTCCGAGGTGTGTAACAGTGGAGGGGGGCACCGCACACGGCTAAAACAATTGTCAACTTATGTGTCTATGGGGTGCCCCCCTGGCCATGTATATAAAGGAGCAAGGGGAGGGGGCCGGCCGACCTCATAGGGTGCGCCCCAAGGGGGGAATCCTACTCCTACTAGGAGTAGGTTCCCCCTTTCCTAGTCCAACTAGGAGGGGAAGGAAAGAGGAGGAGGGGAGAAGGAAAGAGAGGACCGGCCCCCAAGCCCTAAACCAATTTGGTTTAGGCCTAGGGGGGCGCGCCCCACACCTCCCCTGCTGCCCTCTATTTCCACTAAGGCCCATGAAGGCCCATTGACCCCCCGGGGGGTTCCGGTAACTCCCCGGTACTCTGGTATTTATCCGGTGACCCCCGGAACCCTTCCGGTGTCCGAATATAACCTTCCAATATATCAATATTTATGTCTCGACCATTTCGGGACTCCTCGTCATGTCCGTGATCTCATCCGGGACTCCGAATAACCTTCGGTACAACAAAACACATAAACTCATAATACCGATCGTCATCAAACGTTGAGCATGTGGACCCTACAGGTTCGAGAACTTTGTAGACATGACCGAGACGCATCTCCGGTCAATAACCAATATCGGAACCTGGATGCTCATATTGGTTCCTACATATTCTACGAAGATCTTTATCGGTCAAACCGCATAACAACATACGTTGTTCGCTTTGTCATCGGTATGTTTCTTGCCCGAGATTCGATCGTCGGTATCATCATACCTAGTTCAATCTCGTTACTGGCAAGTCTCTTTACTCGTTCCATAATACATCATCTCGTGACTAACTCATTAGTCATTTGTTTGCAAGGCTTATTACGACGTGTATTACCGAGAGGGCCCAGAGATACCTCTCCGACACTCGGAGTGACAAATCCTATTCCCGATCTATGCCAACACCACAAACACCTTCGGAGACACCTGTAGAGCATATTTATAATTACCCAGTTACGTTGTGACGTTTGATAGCACACAAGGTATTCCTTCGATATTCGGGAGTTGCATAATCTCATAGTCAGAGGAACATGTATAAGTCATGAAAAAAACAATAGCAGTAAAACTAAACGATCATAGTGCTAAGCTAACGGATGGGTCTTGTCCATCACATCATTCTCATAATGATGTGATCCAGTTGACCAAATGACAACACATGTCTATGGTTAAGAAACATAACCATTTTTGATTAATGAGCTAGTCTAGTAGAGGCATACTAGGGACACTCTGTCTTGTCTATGTATTCACACATGCATCAAGTTTCCGGTTAATACAATTCTAGCATGAATAAAAGACATTTATCATGATATATAAGGAAATATAAATAACAACTTTATTATTGCCTCTAGGGCATATTTCCTCCAGTAAGATTATTAATTCAAACTTAACCGTATTTCTGGCAATGCTTCTTCTTACGTATGTAATTTCATTATTGTCTTGTAGATAGCATGCATCTTCGGCCTGACTATGCAAACTAGTACCGTGTGTGCTGTGCTGTCTCAGCATCACGATCGTGGTGAGTTGTTTCCTGGTGCTTCAGGGCGGGTGCTCGCAAGGACACGATCAACAATACCACGTTGAGTTGGGCGCCCAAGGAATGGAACACAAGACAGCTCAGCCTCCAATGGCTAGCCTCAGTTGTGTTGTGAAACTTTGCCAAGCAAAGCAAGAAGAGGGAAAACTGCTAATGCAGCAACGCACAGAAAAAAGAGAGGAGTATATCTCATCACAGCTCAGGCATGTAAACACCATCTATATTAACATCATATTCGTTGCGGAGCTCGGGCTCTCTGCATTAATCTGGTTTTGTAAAGTAATTTGTAAGGTTGTTGATGTTTCAGGAGATGTTTATTTCCATTGAGGATTATAGCTATGTTTGCTGTTTGTTTGTTCCCATTTACAATCATGTACGCTGCTATATACTGTGCTCTGTTTTCTTCATGTGTGTACTTGAGCAAACAAATTGATGAGAGAAATTATATCTTTAGTTTTCATCTTTCATGTCTTCTGTGAAAATTCAGTCCATCTAAGATGGTTTTCTACCCCTATATACGGTGCATTACAGTTAATTGGACTGCAAAAATTCACCAAAATGTAAGACGTTTTTGCAGTTCGAATTGGACTACAAAAACGTCTTATATATTTTAGTACATAGGTAGTACAAAAATGTCTTATTATTTAGGGTTTAGGGTTTTGGTCCGAGATAAATCTCTCTGTGTGTGTGCTCTTATATGATTATTACTTTTTTTTTACCTTTTTTTGAGGGAATGATCCATTCCTTTTTCCGCTTCAAATCTGACATGGCAATGCTTTCATGTTTCAAGCAGTGTATATTCATCTTCAAATATGAAGGATACCATCACATCTGAAAATAATCTCTAGCTCGCTTTGGTGCCAGTTTCTCGATCGACTGGAGCAGCCGCTGCTCCCGCCTGTGGATCTCTACTCCGCGCCACCAAGTCGCCGGTCTGCTCCAGCGACGCGGCGGCGGCGGCAATGGGAGGAACTGGCGGCCGCGCTTGAGGTTGAGGCTGAGGCTACATGAGTATACCATGTGCTCTATTAGAGAAAATCGGTGGGAATGTAGAAATTCTCTCCTTATACTTGCAACGTACCTTGGGTACCAAAGTATTATTTCTTGCTTGTACTAATCGTCTCACCAAAACAAGTCAAAATATGTACGCACGAGAGCACTAATCGCCTCAGCGAAACAACTTCAGATACATCCTATAAATTGATGCTTCCCAGTCCGCATAGGCACCAACATCGACTTGCTTGTCTACACAGCCGCAGCAACCAAACATCAAGAACAATAGCCAGTTAGCCACCACCAACACCAAACCCATGGCGTCCTCTCGCATCCTTCTCCTAGCCGCGATCCTCCTGGCCCTGGCTTCTATCCAAGCGCGCGGCCAGAGCATGCCGCCTTCACCGGCAATGGCACCAGCACCGGCCACTCGCGGTGGCAATTGCACTTTGAATGGCGCAATCGCGCTTGGTGTGTGTCTTAAACTTCAACCGGGCAGGACAAGCCCGGCCGACAAGAACCGGTGCTGCCATCGGATCCAGGGGATGCAGAGCCCCGCCGACTGTCTGTGCTTGGGCTTCCAGCTGGGTGGTGGCCTTGTCGGTGGCATTCCCGATGGCGTCAATTCCGTGCTCGGCATCTGTGGCATGGCCCGCATCCCCAACCTAGTTTGCCTGGTGGCCTCTGGAACGGTCTGATCGGCCTCGGCCTCGCTGGTGGGCTCAATGAGTGCTGGCTGGAGGCAGGCTCACACTCTGACAGGTGTATCAGCGCACCTACGTCACCAATAAAATATAAGTGCTGCCTAAATAATCTGCCATACTAGCCATATGTATGGGTTTCGACCCGACTTACTATGTATGCATACTGGTTTTCCAAATAAATAAGAATTTGCGATCTACTTACCATACTTGTCGTGTGGGCCCATCTGACGACCAGTAAGTATTTATAGCATCTACAACCGCAAACATCAAAATCCACCCCCAGACGCATGCGGTCGCGCCCGGGCGCACACACAAACAGTGATCGACAACACACACAAAATTGATTCAACAACCACAAACAACATTTTCAAATCATCAATTCCTTAGATGCAACATAAAACTAATTGGGCACAACGCGTTTGGCTCCGTCCTGTCCATAACCCGTGGATGGCGGTGCCCCTCGAAGAGTTGATGCGCTGGCGAGGTAGAGCAGGACATGGAACACACACTGGCTCACGGGACTCGATTCCCCGCCACATCTCCCTTGTCCTACTCTTCATCCTAGGAGCTTGTCGTTGGTGCACGTGATGTCAATGTTGGATTTGTCGCGGTCAGAGCCGATGACATAAACCATTACGCGGTTGTGCCACCCGGGGTTGGTGGGCACCATACACAACACTGGAGAGTGCGACTCCGCGTTGCCAACGTCCACCGCAATGGCTGCTGCGGCCTCCTGTGCCCGGTGCCTCGCCCTGCGGGCATGTCGTGCCATATTTGCATAGGACAACTCGCATGCGTTCACTTCTGCCTCAGATGAAGATTACACGGAGTCTCTCACAAGAGAGCAAACATGAGGCCACTGTTGAGGCAAAGTTGCAAGTGTGACGTGTCTTGACTTCCCTACCTTTTTACTATTTCTTGCAGATCTGCTAATTATTTTGACCGTGCACTCAGGAAGCAAGATTTGTCCAGTAGTGTAGCGTTCCAAGTTTGCTTCTTACAAAAGCAAAATGGATACATGAGTATACCATGGGCTCTATTAGAGAAAATCGGTGAGATGTAGAAATCTACGCTTATACTTGCGACGTACCTTGTGTACCAAACTATTATTCCCTGCTAGTACCGCTGCACTAATTACAACCTTTCTCTAGAAGACAAGACAGATCTTAGATGGGGCCCACTTTCTATGAGCTTTCTGATGGGGCCTTTAGTCTTTTGATTAGAGTGGAGGTCGCGAGAGAGCAGAGCATACCGCCCTGCCATAGTCGCGAGGATCTTAATAGTCGGTCGCGACTATTGTCATAGTCAACGATGGTTAAATACTAAAACATGAAGGCGCGCGTTGCGGCATCCATGTATTTTTTTTTAAAATACACTATGGAAGAATGGGCTATCATTATCACCCTTATAGTCTTAAGAGTGATGAGATAAAGAGAAAAACACAGTAAAGAAAAAAGAGCGGCATGAAGGTATATATCATATTTACTCGTGCAGAGCATCCAAGCCCTTCATTTGTTTGGGATGCCATATTCTTAGATCTGATAAAAATCCACATAAACCAGTTAGCAATAAATTAGTACAATCAATCAATATAGCATATAGGGTGGGCAGCAAACAAAGATAGTCCCGTTATTTGGATGCGACCCAGAAGCGTGAGATGCCATGTGGTTCAATGAATACAGCACATCACAAACAAAATTACCATCTATGCACTGAGGCGATAGCAATGATAAGCAGCCAATACCTGTTTAAGATCAGCAAGGGAAAACATGGTAGAGGACCAGAAGATTGGGATGGCTAGGACCGGAGTCCTCGAAGGCGCACCATCATCGGGCTGCTGAAAGTTGGGCAGCGCGAGCACCGAAGCTGACACCAGCTGATCTTTGAGCACTTGAAAGGCTGTGTCAGTGGTGGAAGTCCAGAGGAAGGGAGTGCCTTTCTTAAGCAGATTGAATAAAGGCCTTGAAATCACCCCAAAATTCCGAACAAAGCGGCGATAGTAGCCTGCAAGCCCCAGAAACCGCGTACCTCCTTGACATCTGTCGGTGTGGATCAATTGGCGACTGCAGTGATCTTGGACGGGTCTGTGGAGACACCCTGGGCGCTGATTGTGTGCCCCAGGTAAGAGACTTGTTGTTGCCCGAAAGCGCATTTGCTGATTTTGACGTACCAGCTGTCTCGCCGGAGCAGTGTGAGGACTTGGCGCAAGTGGGCAACGTGTGCTTGCAGAGTAGCACTGAACATCAGAATATCGTCAAAGAAGGAAATCACGCAGACACGGTTGACTGGTTGGAGTGTAGTTGTGACTGCCCCGATGAAGGTGGCTGGCGCTCCCGCCAACCCGAATGACACCACTTTGAATTCAAAGTGCCCTTGGTGTGTTTGAAACGCTGTCTTGTATTCTTCCCTTGGAGCCAGTCGTATTTGATGATATCTGGCCCGAAGGTCGAGCTTGGAAAACCAGGCTGCGCCGTGGAGCTCGTCCAAGAGTTCTTCTATGATGGGCACGGGGTGCTTGGCGACGACTGTAAGTGCGTTGAGGTGCCTGTAGTCGATGCATAACCTCCAGGTTCCATCTTTTTTCTTGACCAAAATCACCGGCGAAGAAAAAGGGCTGGTGCTTCTTTGAATGATGCCTGATCTGAGCAATTCTTCTACTTGTTTCTCGATCTCAGATTTGAGTTCAGGCTTGTGTCTGTATGGACGCACATTCACTGGTTGTGCGCCTGGAATCACTGGAATTCTGTGGTCACAGGCACGCCTGGGAGGAAGGCCAGTGGGTTCCGCGAAAATGTCAGGAAATTCCTCAATTACTTTCTGGATGCAGTCAGGGATCGGAGTGGTGGTTTCAGCATCAGGAGCAACCACGCACAAGTGTATGATGTGAGAAACTGAACCTTGACTACAGAGCCCTTGCAGCTGCACGAAATTGATGGATTCACAGCGAGTGGATGAAGCATCTTGGCCCGTGAGACGGAGGGGTCCTGCTGGTGTGGGTATCTCAATGAACCGAGCACGCCATTCGACAACCATAGGACTGTGCTCTTCTAGCCAGTCCATCCCCAAAATTGCATCATAATTCCCGAGCGTGAGCACTTTCAGATCTGTGAAAAATTCGTGTCCTTGCGAGTACCAGGCACAACTTGGCACAGCTGCAGTGCAGATTAACTCTCCTCCGTCAGCCACACGAACACGCCCTGACTTTGGCAGACTCTGAACACCGGAGAGGGACTTCGCCAGTTGAGCATCGACGAAGGAATTGGAGCTGCCGGAATCCACAAGCATCAGCACTTCACGTCCTTGAATCCAGGCGCGTAGTTGGAATGCCTTGGCCGAAACGCCTCCAGTCACTGCAGACAGAGAGAGTGCCATATAACAGTATCACTTGTCTCCCCAGGTTCTGGAAGTTGAGTGTTGGAGAAGTTGTCGATGCCGAACATGTCCAGCAACTCCTCGACGACGTGTAATTGCACCGGGGTGGGGCACACATGATCGTGCCCCGACTTCTCGCCGCACTTGAAGTAGAGTCCATGGGCGCGCCGATATTCTCGCAGCGTCTTGAGTTTGGATGCTTCAGCTCGAGCTGCGTCAGTGCCACGGCGATCGGTGGCGACCGTGGCTGGCGGGTGACGCATCGGAGGTGCAGGTAACGGTAGCGGCACCCCTGTGCGCTGCGGCAACTCCGGGGGCCGTACTAGAGTCGCACGCGCGCCGTCGGCCACTTCCTCCTGAAGCAGGGCGAGTGCACACGCCGTGTCCAAATCGGGAGGCCGTTGTACCATCACCACCGCTCGTATATCAATCCTCAGTCCCTCGACAAAACGGGTCAAGAAATAGTAAGGATGTATAGTATCTGAATAGGAACTTAAATGATTGATAATAAGTTCGAATTTCTCTATGTAGTCTGCAACAGAAGTGGTCTGGTGGATAGTGTAAAACTGCCGGATAAGCATTTGGTGCCGATCACGGCCGAAACGTGTGGCCAGCAGGGCGGTGAACGAGTCCCAATCGAACTCGTGCAGTCGTTTCTGAACGGACTGAAGCCACATGGCCGCTGGCGCCGAGAAATTGAGAGCGGCCATGGGAAGCCAAAAAGAAGGGGTGATCCCAAACATGCTAAAGTATCGCTCGAATGGGGATGAACACCAAGAACTAGGGTTCGAGAGAGAGTGGGTAGGTAGCCGCCGCCGATTCATTGATCCACTGGATGCTCTGTTCTCTTCCGCGTCGTCCTTAAGTAGCTAGGCAGGGCCTCAGCTGGTCCACTCCGGCCCAGACACGCGGGTTGGGCCGCCTTGGTCTTGTGGGCCGCTGGGCAGTGTGGTTGCTGGTGTAGTCGCTGCCCAGCGGGTCCGGTGCGTTAGGCATGCTGACACTCTGGGAATAAATCAAGATACATTTGAAATTTGTTATCTGTACTACTATCTTTGTATGGTAATCTCTCTACACATCTTTTTTGAATATGGGCATCCTTGTGCAACTTCAGTCAGCCTTTAATCAGTGATGTGATGCCTTTTGATGTAGATGTTCAATACGTAATACACAGATTGGATTGGATTGGATTGGCTTTTGATTGATTATTACTGGGAACGAGCATATTAATATTAATTGGGGATGTATCTGCTTTTGTTTTCACATTCTTATTTTCTCCGTGGGACAGACTTGAACCAGCTAACTGCTGACAGACAGTCAAGGGCACACCCAACCATTTTTCGATCTGTGGAATCGCCCAACCATATCTTAATCTCTTCCTCAAACGAACCAACGAACGAGGGACACACCCGCCATATTTTAATCTGTGCAGAGTCTCTCTGTCTCTGCACTCTTAACCACAAACACATGAGTCATACTTGAGAGATGGGAGAGCAATAGCCTGTTACGTCAGGTCGCTCGCTCGGTTCACCATGTACTGGTTTGGTCCAGTTTTTTTCCCGATTTCCTTACCAATTTCTTTACGGTTTTCTTAGTTTTTTCATCTGTTTTCTTCGATTCTTTCATGATTTTACTGGTTATTTTTTATTTCCTTTTTTTTTACTTTGTTTCTTTCTCAGTTTTCATTAGTTGTTTGCTTTTCTATCTTTTGATGTTACCCATTCAACATTTTTCGTAGATACTAGGAACATTTCTTGTATACTGGTTAATATTTTCTAAATATATGATTACATTTCTTGTATACATGATTACATTTCCTATTTTATGTCTACTTTTCCCATATACATTGTAGATTTTTTTTAATATATCAGTAAAAGAATATATACACGTTTAACATTTGCCAAGTACATGCTAAAGATTTTTTTAAAATTTACATTTTTTATGTCTACTTTTTCCATATACTTTGTACATTTTTTATACATCAGGAACAATTTTCATATACATGTTTAAAATTGCTATCAGGTGCAGGCAAGGAAATTCTCATCAAATCCGTCATCCATGCTATCCCAGCATATTCCATGGACGTTTTCAAGCTTCCAAGGAGTTTATGTGAGTGAAGATTCTAGTGGGGGAGCAAGAAGAGAGAAAGAAGGGTGGCGTGGGTATCTTGGGACTGTGTGACCATGCCCAAGTATAAAGGAGAACTTGCATTCGGTGATATAGAAATTTTCAACCTTGCTCTACTAGCTAGGCAGGTTTGAAGAATCCTATATGAGCCGATAACTCTTAAGTGCACAAGTGTTGAAGGCTGTTTACTCTCCGAACAGTGATATTCTGTCGGTTGAATTGTGAAAAAAAAATCCTTCGCGAGCTTGGAGAATTTGATCCCGCTCATTGGGAATTTGGGATGGGAGTTCAACGGATATTTGAGACGACAATTGGCTATCATGGGATTATAGTTTAAGGCCTCTCTGTTCGCTGAAGGCTAACCTGCCTGAATTGATGTCAGAGCTTATTTGCCATGTGATGCGTACATGTAAAACGGAGGTACTAGCTGAAAATTATCTACCCTTGAATGTTAACATTATCAAGCAGATTCTGCATAGTCTTGGGACACACACGGATATGTGGGCATGGAACTATGAGAAAAAGAGTGCCTTCACGGTCAGGTCGGAATACAAGATGATTGCAGAGACAAAACATAGGCGTGAGTGATGGCTTGAAGGAAGAGCAGATGTGTCGAAGAGCACATAACAAGAAAATAGCTGGAAAAGTTTGTGGAAGGTGGAAGTCCCTCTATATGGCCATTGCCCCCTCCTCCACCCCTCCCCCCTTCCGGCGGTGTGGGCCATTCGCCTGCCTTTGAAAATCCGGATCTTCATGTGGCAATGGATCCGCGGACGGCTACCGTCTGGGGTGGAGGTCCGTAAGCACAATGGTCCTGGCTCCGGCCTATGCCCGCTGTGTGGTACCGCCGAAGATTCGAACCACATCTTGTCCTCTTGTGTGTCCACTCAATTCTTGTGGAGCTGCTTTAGAGAGGTTGTGGGAGGTGATTGGTGCCAGACCAACTTCCCCGACCTCTTCGCCGAACTTCAGAACTCCCCCCTGCCCTCTCGCCACATTAGGTGGCTTGAGATTGGGGCACTCGCATGGACCCTCTGGACGATTCACAATAAGTTTGTGATTCAGCGCATCCCTCTTCGAGAGGCTACTAACGCTCTCTTCAAACTATCTAGTTACTTGCAGCTTTGGCGGCCGCTTAGCCGCCCTCAGGACCGGGACGCCATCTCCGCCTTCATCGCCGACCTTCGCTCGATGGCCGTCCGTCTGTCGCCCCCCCCCCCCCCCCCCCGCCGCCGCCTCCTCCGGAGCCAGATTAGACGCCTGACTTGTTCTCCGGCTTCGGCCTCTTCTTTTTTATGTTGTTTTTTGGGCTTGTTGAGCTGTGCCCTCAGCAGAACATTTGTACCTCTTGTTGTGTGACTTGGGTGTGTGTGTCCTGGACTAGTCCGTGTATGTGTGCTCTTGGCGGTTTGCTTTATCTATAAAACGGGGCGAAAGCCTTTTTGGATTAAATAAGCATAATAACACTGATTATGTATATCCGTCAAGCATGGCAATAGGCACTTAGTTTACATTTTCAGTTGCACTTTACACATACTCAATTCCACTTTACACTAGCCAGTGCTGATCTGATCGACACGCATACAGACTTCTTTGGGCTGAAGAAAAGAATGGTTATGCTTGTGAAAAGTGAGGCTGGTGAAAAATGAGCGGTGATTGCGGAGGGACGGTCGAGGCGAAAAGGGGGCGACGCCCGTCGTACCAACGAACCGGCCTGCCGGCGGACTGCTCCGGCGATCGGAGAAAGGAGTGCGGAGGTGTTGAGGACGAGAAATTCTTGGGAGAGAGCGTGGTATCGCTGAGGGTGCGGGAGGCATGGTTACGGGAAAGGAAGTTGGAGAAACAGATTGCCATGGATGGGGAGAAGATCGACGAGACCAAATCTGGGATCGGTAGGAGATCACTGTTCATTGATGGGGCCGGCTGGGAAAGAATCAGAGAGAGGATACATGCTACGAGGAGAGATCTCGATCATGGGTTGAGTAGGAAAGTTTCTAGGGTTGCGGCCCTGGGATCATCCTGCATAAAGGATACAGATCCACCTGATAAGTCCAATAAGCCAACAAATCAAGAACATGGGGAAAGTGATCAAACGGAGGGAAAGAGATCATCCATATGGACAAGAGAATCGCGGGATTCAGATTGGGTGTTGTCCTGTATAAAGATCGGAGATGGGCAGGAAGAAACTCCACAACTTGCGCTTCTCCTTCTCCTGCATCTGCGTGCTCCTTCCTCGTGCGCGCAACCTCCTGGGATGGCGAACAAGGAATCGCGGAAGGACAAGGCCCCCATGGAGGCCCAGGCTGCCTCTGGCCATGCCGGCGGCTAGTCCATGACGGGGGCGATGCTCCATGGTGACTCCTCCCGTGGTCAGGGGGACAGAACATCCATGAGAAGGCTTGGAGCTGGCGGCGACATTGTTGCGCCAAGGTTCCTGACTCGCTACGACCCCCGTGGCGAGGGGGTGGTGGAGCTGGATCTGTCAAAGGAGCGAGCAGCAATGAAGTTCCGGTGGGTTGCTGTAGGGCTCTTCTTCTCGCCCCTGCCCTACAGTAACGAAGGGCTTTTTGGTGAGCTCAAGGGCAAGTGGGGCCTCTGTGGAGGCATGGACTACAAGCCCCTGAAGAACAACCGCTTCCTCATCGAGTTCGAGCGGGAAGGAGATCGCCGTTTCATCCTCAACAACGGCCCGTGGACGCACCAAGGGGATGCATTCCTCATGGTGACTGTGGACGGCGGCGCCCCACCGGGCGAAGTGGAGGTTGCGCACATGCCCATCTGGGTGCGTGTCCACGACGTGCCCCCCATCATGCTTGATGAAGGCGTTGCATGGAAGCTCGGAGCAGAACTAGGTGAGGTGTTGGAGGTGGACACAGACATTAGGGGCAAGATATGGGGGGATTTCATAAGGATCCGAGTTAACCACGATGTAGATGAACCACTCAGAGATAGAATTAAGTCTCGTGACACTCCTAGTGGTAAGGTTTTCTCTTTAGAGGTTAAATATGAGAGAGTGCCACGTTTTTGTGGTTTTTGTGGTTTCCTTGGGCATGGCCAACGCGATTGTAAGTTGCCGGAGGACCTCCATGAGATGAGGTTCACGGCAACGATGCATGCCTCCCCATATAAGAAGAGCAACAGTAGAGGAGGATATGTGGCTCCTGTTGCGAATAGCGCACGCCGCTTCCTTAGCTTTGGAAATGAGGTGCAAAAAGAGAGAAGCTCATACCAGGAGAGGGCGGGCCGAGGAAAGATCCTGGAAGATATTCTGCTGAATCCACAGGTGCAAGCTGCCATTGCTGCAGTGAGTGCGCTCAGAGTCTCTGACGAGACCGCCCCCATCAGTTCATCTACTCCAACTCTGACTAAGGGGGCTGCCAAGGACCAGGGCGAGGACAGGGAGAGGGATGCGGCCAGGCCTACCACCGGGGGCAGAGACACCCAGATGGCTGTGTACAAGCACCCCCATGCATTAGAGTCCGGTACTATGAAGGGCCAACCTGAAGAGGCGAAGAAAATAGTGAACGTATCTCAAAGCCAGGAGGGCGAAAACGCCTCCATGAGCAGTCTTAAGCTCGGACGGCGCATGCACTAGGTAATCAGGAGCTGGGAGTGGACAAGGCTGCGATGCACGGGAGCGGAGGTACTGAAGATACAGGGGGCGATGGTGAGAAGACCGACGAGCCGCAGTTTCCACCTGGGTTTGGGCCGCTCCCTCGCTTCACTTCTCAGGAGGCGGTCTGGACGGTGGAAGGCCTGTTTAACCGGAGGGTTATCAACATCAGCAAGCCAAAGAAGAAGGCTTCGCAGATGAGCTCAATCCTGGGCAAGAGGGGTGACCGCGGCGAGCAGGCCTGCGACGCCCCAAATGTTGCGTATCTGAAGAGGGACCGGACAAGTTCAGAAAGGTGGGTGGGTCAGGTATGGTGCATGAGGAAATAGTGGGCAGCAAGGAAGCATCCGGGCCAGGGGCTCCCGGCGACCTGGTGGGTGCCAACGGCGGCGCCCACCAGGAGCCATGACGATCATGAGCTGGAACTGTCGAGGTCTCGGGCAACCTCGAACAGTTCAAGAACTGGTGTGTCTTATACACACACACAAGCCCAAGCTCGTCTTCCTCACCGAAACTCGGCAAAATAACAAGTATGTCACAAATCTCAAATGGAGGCTGGGCCTCCGTCATTGTATCACGCAACCCGGTACCGGTAAGGGTGCTGGCATTGCTCTTTTCTATGATGAAAGTGTGGAAATAAAGAAGATTGCCATGGGGACGAGGTATATTGATGTGTTGGTCCGTTTAAACCCTCATGGCCCTCAATGGAGGGGCACTTTCATTTATGGGGAGCCGAAAGCGCATGAACGGCATCACATGTGGTCACTGCTGAGTAGAATCAAAGACACAAGCAACCTACCATGGCTCATGACCGGAGATTTCAATGAAACTATGTGGCAGTCAGAGCACTACTCGGTCGCAAAAAGATCAGAAAGGTATATGAGAAACTTAAGAGAGATCATGTCGGAATGCAACTTGTTTGACTTAGGCTTCAAGGGGCCGGGATGGACCTATAACAATAAACAACAAGGTAACAACAATGTGTGAGCTAGGCTAGACAGATTCATGGCCTCCCCGTCGTGGTCTGACCTCTTCATGAATGCTTCCGTGGAGCATATTTGCTCATCGCGATCTGATCATCTCCCTATCCTTCTGAGGATGGGCGCCAGGAAGGAATGGAAACCGGTCGAGCAACCTAAACAGAGCATTTTCAGATATTAACAGATGTGGGAAAGGGTTGAATCTCTCCAGCCAATAATTTCTGCGTCTTGGAGCAGGTCTGGTCCGGCGGGAAGCTTACGTATGGTTAAGGAAAAGCTCCAGAACATGTAGAAGGACCTCTCCGCCTGGGCAAAAAAGGACTTTGGATCGGTTATTCGGAAATCAGCGGAGATAAGAAAAAAGCTGAGCAGAATCTGGTGCTCCACACCGTCGGCTACACTTGAAGTAGAAGCCGCAAAATTGGCAAAGAAACTTGATGAGCTACTTCTTAGAGAGGAGATCATGTGGAGACAAAGATCCAGAGCGACCTACCTGCGTGAAGGTGATAGAAATACAAAGTGGTTCCATAGGAAAGCTACATGGCGCCAGAAGAAAAACTCCATCTTAAAGCTGCGGGATGACAATGGAAATTGGGTGGAGGACACCAACGGACTGCATGCGATAACCAACACATATTTCAGCGACCTGTATACAAATGAGGTTAATACTGACCCTATGGACATTATGGAGCTAGTTTCAACTAGAGTCAATGGGGATATGAACAGCGAGCTTATAAAGTCATTCTCGGACGAGGAAATCAGTGATGCCCTTTTCCAAATAGGCCCCCTAAAAGCACCTGGACCGGACGGCTTCCCGGCCCATTTCTTTCAGCGTAATTGGGGTGATCTTAAGGAAGATGTGATTAGGAGTGTACGGGGCTTCTTTGTGGACGGAATCATGCCTGAAGGAATTAATGATACGGTGATCATTCTCATCCCAAAAGGAAAAGACCCCCAGTCGATCAAGGACTACCGCCCGATCAGTTTATGCAATGTTATCTATAAGGTAATTTCCAAGTGCCTTGTAAATCGACTGCGGCCTATTCTGGATGGGATCATTTCGGAAACCCAAAGTGCTTTCATTCCGGGCAGAATGATTACTGATAATGCTATCATCGCTTTCGAATGTTTCCATAAGATTCAACACTGTAAAAAGGACAAGGACAACTACTGTGCCTACAAGTTGGATTTGGCCAAGGCTTACGACCGGGTTGATTGGGGTTTCCTGGAGGGGATGCTTCTGAAAATTGGCATCTGTAATACTTGGACCCAATGGGTGATGCAATGTGTTAAGTCGGTGAGGTTCTCGGTTAAGTGTAATGGAGAGCTTTTGGAGCCGAGGGCGCGACAGCCGCGGTTGACGGGGCGGCGGCGGTGTGGGCCACAAGCGCCTGCCCAGGCGAAGTAACAGCCGGCGGGAGCGCGAAGAGGGAGCCGTCGCTCCATGTCCCGATCGGCGCCTGAAGGGAGGCGGCATCCAGCGGCCTTGAGAGAAGTGCCGCGAGGGAGGCCGGCAGAAAACCGGTGGCGGTGGAGCCGGACGCAGCGGCGGACGTCATAGCAGTCGAGCGACGGCGACGGCGGGCGCAGCGGCGGCGGCGGCGGCTGTTTAGAGTTTTTAGGCGGAAGCGGACGTAACCTAGCGTGATACCATGTAAGATAATAGGCTTTGGGGGGAACTGGCACAACCCTCTAGGGGTGGCCTATCACATATATATATATATAATGAGGTGGTATACAACGTTACGATATACACATGTAAATACAGTCTAACAGAAGTTGATGAAGATGGCGAAGTCAGGTTGATGTAGAAGCCTTTCTCGGCGAGCCCGGGATTGGTGATGACGACATTGGCGAGGTTGATGAAGATGTGAAGACGATGAGCAGCTCCTCCCCCGTCTTCTTCGTTCGCACACAGGTGAGCGCTGATTATCCATCCATCTCGATCGTGATTCGGATGCACTAAATGAGAATGATAGGAAAAGAGAAAGATAAAATGATGCATGTACGCATGCCCTTTAAAGAAGATTGATGACGTGATCTTAATCTTCCCTCGCTAAGGTAGATGATGGTACAGCCTTGGACGACGACCTCCTCACTCCGGCTTGTACACCACTGCTGACGTTGGTCGTTGTCTTCGCGGTCATGCGTGTACATCATGCGCAAACAAGTCATGGTCCGGTTGATTCATCTGGCCTTTGTTTAATATGCGCCATGCATGCATACGCACAGTGCAACACGTGAGTCATGCATGCACACATAACTGTGATTAATTAACCAAACTGATTGGGCCACATGGATGCATGATACCCTCATCATGGCATGTACGTAAGCTGTGTCTATGCATAGCTCTTGTATTCTCACGCACATCCATTTGCTTGTTAACTGAGGCTCACTAGACCACGTACGTGTAGGCATAATTAAATTATGCTCCACTGATCTCAATGAACCCTTTTTATGAGAAAATCAATATCTTGGTCATTGCTATACACATGCAGGTGCACACGTATTAATGTCATATTTCATAATTGACAATCCTGAAACGCGTCGAACAAATGCACCCTCGCCGAGTCGGGTTCGAGCGCGAAGCGAACTGGACTCGGGTCGGCGAAAATTCCCGGTGCGGCCGGTAATATACGCCCCTTGAACATAAAGATTCTGCACTATCCGCTGAGCGGTTACTTTGAATATATATCTTCAACTCACGGTCGCACTTGAACCAGTTTGTTATCTCCTTAGAGAATCGGAACAAACATCTAAACTGCCAACCGGTTTAGATCTTCTAGTCTAGAGGACTTATATAAGCAACAGCCCTCGTGAGACATCGACGCTCATATTCGAGAGAAGCCACCTCTTCAACTCAAGCAGTCGGTCTCGAGGAATTTCTTCTACGCCGACGCTCGTCGAGCAGCCGGCTCTTCAACTCGTAGACAAGGTACAACTCCATCTCCCCTAGCCCTGTTAACTTTGCTTCTCTTGTAGTGACCAAGTAATCAACATACGCCGCATGCATCTGCAGAGATGAGGCATAAGATGATTTGTGTAGCATACTCACGTGCATGCATGCTCGCCTACATGCATAGTGTTGCCTTTTAGTATAGATCATAAGATCGCATCCAGTAGCACGCTTGACTGCAAGCTTACCGATATTTATTTTCTTGAGCGCACATCATAGATCAGTTCCAGTAGCATACTTGCGTGCATGCATACTACCAACTTGATTTTTTTTTTTATCTTTCCGCGCATAGATTCAATCGTAGCAAGCTAGATGCGTGCATACTGATGTATATACAATTTTTTTAGCATACATGGATCATACAATCGCTTCTAGTAGCACGCTCGCCTCACTAGTAGAAAACCGGCCTTTTGTCCCGGTTCATACGGGCCTTTAGTCTCGGTTCCCGAACCGGGACTAAAGGGTCGTTACTAATACCCTCACCCTTTAGTCCCGGTTCAAATCAGAACCGGGACAGATGGGCCTCCACGTGGCCTGTGCGCCGAGCCCAGGCAGGAGGGCCTTTGGTCCCGGTTGGTGGCACCAACCGGGACCAATAGATCTCCACGCGTCAGCATTTCTGTGCCTGGGTTTTTTTTTTTTTGAAAAGGGTTTGGGGGTTTTGGGAGGTTAATTTAGGTATTTCATATATTGTGTTAGATAGCTAATTAATAGAGAGAAGTGTCCTCTCTTATGTCCGTGCTTGGTCGACGCTACGTACTATACATACGTATAGAGAGAACTAATCACGCTAACTAGCTAGTAAGCAAACGAAGAAAACAGAAGATCGTCATGAACATATATGCATACAGAGAGAAGTGATATCGACCACCTCTCCTTCTCCGAGAGATTGGTCGAACAACAAGTTCTCGTATATCTATCGTCCGACACTATCGGCTACATATATACAATAATTATCTCTTACAAATATAATCTCCTACATTATGGACGCATGGTTCACATAGTATTCTTCGTCTTCAGCGATCACGTGGTCAAGAAAGAATGCCGCCAATTCCTCTTGAATTGCTCGCATGCGATCTGGTTTTAGGAGTTCATCCCGCTGCCGAAACATCTAATTTGAAGAAGGGGGTCAATACATATATATGAATGAATGGAACTCAACACAAATGATGGTAATAAACAAAAATTGTGAATATTATTTCTTACGCACTTCATATTGTTTGTCAGAGTAGCCCCGCTCACAAGTCGTGTGGCGGATGGACTCGCAGATGTAGTATCCACAGAAATCATTTCCTTGTTCCTGCCACAACCACTTTACAAGAAATAGAGGTCAATCAAACAGATAAGCAAGAATACCAAATGGTATTGATGAAACTAGCGCTTGAATCAATAGCTAGGAGACGCGCGGAACATGGTACTATATGTACTTACTTTCGGATATCTAAATTGTAGCTCCTTCGGGAGTCCCGGGGATTTTGTGCTGAATTTTCTCCAAACCCTGCCAGACAAAAGAAAACAATTACTTGATATCAGGAAATGAACAAATTTGCTGATATGGTGGATAATGATCGATTTAACTTACTTCTTGAGGATTTCAGTCATGTCCGCATACTCCTGAGGATCTTTTCGTCTCGAGTCCAAGACAATTACTACTCCCTGCTCAAACCTAATCTCCAGGAGAATATAGTGGAAACTGCGCACGCATGCATAACTCATCAATTACATTACTATAACCTGGACTAATATATAAGGGAAAGCGAATATGCACAAAACAGCACTCACTTGAAGTTGTAAGGAAAGAGTATTATATCTTTGTGTTCATTTATTTTGAATGATCGTAGCAAGTTGGCCTCGGTTTCTGCCGCATGATCTTTAACCTGAACTGCGTCTATGAGATTTGTGTTAATGAACCCAATATCACCGATTTGTCTTTTCTTCAATTCGGCGATCTTCAATCTGCATAATATAGTGAGGATAATTATAAATACATGCAATGAAAGAGCTGAGCTATATAGAGAGACTTAATGATAGAAGTAGTAGTACTTACAGACAGTAGCAGGTGACCGTTGCTTTATCGAGGGCCAATTGATTGAAAAACTGATAGAACTCCCCAAATGGAATAGGCAACAGTTCAATTCCAATGAGGTCATGCTCCGGTTTAACTCTCGCATAAAAGTACTCCTCCCCCCAGACTCTCTGCAGATTTTCAAGTACCAATCATGCAATCTTCGCATCATCATTGTTAGAGATTTTTCATCTTTGACGAGAGGCTTCCCATACTCGTATCTGTGTATCTGCACGTCCAGGAAATCATAATGTACAGCGTCGGGTAGGTACTCGTTGATGGTCACGAACAGCAACGCCTTTAGGTTAAATTCCTCCTGTCCGTGCTCATCCCACGTACGTACACCGTTTTCATTCCACAGCTGTAAAAGTTCTTCAACTAATGGACTTAGGTACACATCAATGTCGTTGCCGGGTTGCTTAGGGCCTTGGATGAGAATTGGCATCATAATGAACTTCCAAGAAGGAAGGTTATACATACATAGAGTGACCGGCCAGGTGCTGTGGTTGCTGCTCTGCTCCCCGAAAGGATTAATGCCATCCGCGCTTAAAGCAAACCATACGTTCCTTGGGTCCTTTGCAAACTCATCCCAGTACTTTCTCACGATTTTTCTCCACTGCGACCCGTCAGCGGGTGCTCTCAACTTCCCGTCTTTCTTACGGTCCTCACTGTGCCATCGCATCGACTTGGCATGCTTTCCGTTTCTAAACAGACGTTTCAACCGTGGTATTATAGGAGCATACCACATCACCTTCGCAGGAACCCTCTTCCTGTGGGGCTCGCCGTGAACATCACCAGGGTCATCTCGTCTGATCTTATACCGCAATGCACCGCATACGGGGCATGCGTTCAGATCCTTGTATGCACCGCGGTATAGGATGCAGTCATTAGGGCATGCATGTATCTTCTCCACCTCCAATCCTAGAGGGCATACGACCTTCTTTGCTGCGTATGTACTGTTGGGCAATTCGTTATCCTTTGGAAGCTTCTTCTTCAATATTTTCAGTAGCTTCTCAAATCTTTTGTCAGGCACAGCATTCTCTGCCTTCCACTGCAGCAATTCCAGTACGGTACCGAGCTTTGTGTTGCCATCTTCGCAATTGGGGTACAACCCTAGGCAGCTTGGTCCAGTGCTTTTCTTGCTCGCCTACACCCAAGACCAAGAGGGATGTTGGTGATGCTGCTGCTGCTTCTGTTGCTATTGCCGGTGCACCACGCCGCGTCACCAACACCCTAGGCACCTTGCTCCACTGCTTTTCTTGCTCCTCTACACCCAAGAGCAAGAGGAATAGTGGTGATGCTGCTGCTGTTTCTGTTGCCGGCGTCACCAACTCCAATTCTGCTAGTGCTGATGATGGTGACACGCTGTCTTTCGACAGAGTGTCCATGTCCAGAAAAATCAAGTCCCTATTACAGGGCATGCAGTCACACTGTGATTCCGTCTCCAATTTGCTCGGCAATATCCCAACCAGCAGCAACACGACAGTGACAGTCGTCCAAGACCGGCCTCAGACTGCTTCCATGATTATACAAGATACATTGTATGGCAGGAAAGGCATTTTTGAGGAAACTGTCAGCCATATCACCATTGGGGATGCCACACAGACTGTTTCTGTTCTTCCTATAGTTGGGCCAGGGGGTATTGGCAAGACAACTTTCACAACTCATCTGTACAATGATGCAAGGACTCAAGACCACTTCCAAGTCAAGGTCTGGGTGTGTGTATCCACTGATTTTGATGTTCTTAAGCTCACCAGGGAGATCCTTGCCTGCATACCTGCAACTGAAGGAGGAAGCAGCAGTGCTGCAAATGAAACAGCCAATTTAGACCAGCTTCAAAAATCCATAGCAGAACGTCTCAAGTCCAAGAGGTTTCTAATTGTCTTGGATGATATATGGAAATGTGACAGTGTGGGTCAGTGGAAAACCCTGTTAGCTCCCTTCACAAAGGGGGAAACCAAAGGAAGCATGCTACTTGTCACAACTCGATTCCCAAAGCTAGCAGAAATGATGGAAACAGTTGGTTTTGGTTAACTAAAACTGGCAGGTTTGGAGTCTAATGACTTCTTCACATTCTTTGAAGCATGTATTTTTGGTGAAGACGACAAGCCTGAGCATTACCAAGATGAGTTTGCTGGTATTACACGAAAAATTGCACACAAGCTAAAGGGTTCTCCGCTTGCAGCCAAAACAGTTGGTAGACTATTGCAGAAGGACCTTTCTCAGGAACATTGGAATGGGGTTCTTGAAAAGCATCAGTGGCTAAAGCAACAAAATGATGATGATGATATCATGCAATCTTTAAAGATTAGCTACGATTGCCTCCCTTTTGATCTGAAGAAATGCTTTTCCTATTGTGGCCTTTTCCCTGAAGATCATGAGTTTACTTCTTCAGATATTAATCATTTCTCGGTTGCAATAGGCATCATAGACTCTGATCACCAAGCCGATAGGAATTACTTGGAAGAACTAGTGGACAATGGTTTTCTCATGAAGAAGAAAAAGTATGTTTGGAGTGATCAATACTACTATGTAATGCATGATTTAATGCATGAGCTATCTAAGATTGTTTCTGCACAAGAATGCCTCAATCTAAGTGGCTTAGATTTCAGAGCTGATGCCATCTCACAATCTGTTCAACACTTATCTATCAACATAGAAGACAGATATGATGCAAATTTTGAGCAAGAAATGTGTAAACTAAGGGAGAGGATAGACATTGCTAATCTGCGGAGTTTGATGATTTTTAGAGGATATGAAGAAGAAAGAATCGCCAAGATTTTGAAAGATAGCTTCAAGGAAATAAACAGTCTGCGTGTCCTATTTATAGTGGTGAAGTCTGCACAATCTTTTCCATATAGGTTTTCAAAACTGATCCACCTACAGTACCTCAAAATTAGTTCGTCTTATAGAGACCGGGAAATGAGTTTACCTGCTACACTATCAAGATTTTATCACTTGAAATTCTTGGACCTAGATGGTTGGCGTGGTTGTTCTGATTTGCCTGAAGACTTGCCACCTTGAGAATTTACATGATTTCCATGGTAGAAGTGAACTCCACTCCAATATTCGCAATGTCGGAAAGATGAATCATCTACAGAGGCTAAATGAATTCCATGTTAAGAAGGAGAGCATAGGATTTGAACTGTCAGAAGTTGGGGCATTAATAGAGCTTGAAGGAGGATTGATTATTCGTGGTCTTGAACACGTGGTAACCAAGGAGGAAGCTACTGCAGCCAAACTGATGTTGAAAAGGAATCTGAAGGAGTTGGGATTACTCTGGGGCAGAGATGGACCAACTACAAATCATGCTGGTATTCTTGATGCTCTTCAACCACACTCTAATCTTAGAGTGCTTAAAATTGCAAATCATGGTGGTACCGTTGGTCCTCGTTGGCTGTGTCTTGACATGTGGTTAACAAGATTAGAGACTCTCAGTCTAAAAGGTGTATCTTGGAGCAACCTCCCACCTTTTGGGAAGCTACCAAATCTCAAGGGCCTCTATTTGAATAAAATTTCTGGAATGCTTCAGTTTGGGCCTCTATATGGTGGCGTTCCAGGCAAATGTTTTATGCGCTTGAAGAAAGTTGGATTTTATGAGATGCCAGAACTTGCTGAATGGGCTGTGGAACCTAATTACCATTCTTTCCCCAGTCTTGAAGAAATCACATGCACCGATTGTCCCAATCTCCGTGCCATGCCCTTCTCGGAGGTATCTTGCACCAATTTGCGCATACTTGAAGTGTCTGGGTGCCTCATGGTGTCTCTGCCCTCCATGCCTCACACCTCCACACTGACAGATTTGTATGTTCAAACAGGTGATTCAAAAACGTCCTTGTCTTATCATGGAAAGCAATTGGGTATTAGAGGGTATGGCGGTGCTTTGGCCTACCATAATCTGGATAAATTAGAAGATATATCTATTGCAAATGTATCACACATATCATTGACAGACATTCAAAAGTTTAAATCCCTAACAAAACTAAGTGTTGGAAGATGCGACGGTTTGTTCCCTGAAGAGCTGGATGGCGGTTTTGTCTTCCGTTCAGTTAAGAGTCTCAAATTAGATGCATCTCATCTTACCAGCAGCAAATCATCATCGTCAAAAGTGTTAAACTGTTTCCCAGCTCTTTCTGTGTTGTACATATATGAAGATGAAGAATGTGTAATGCAGTTCCCATCATCCAACTCACTGCAGAAACTTACCTTCTGGGAGTGCAAGGGCCTAGTTCTTGTGCCTGTGTAGAAGGAGAATGGAGGAGGAATTCAGGAGGACAAGTCATTGCTCCAATCATTGAAAATACGCAACAATGGCAAATTGTTCTGTCGGTGGCCCATGGGAGAATCTGGGACCATTTGCCCTTTCCCTGCTTCCCTGAAGAAACTTGATGTCGAAGGAGAGGCAAGCATGAAGTCAATGGCTCTGCTCTCAAACCTCACGTCTCTCACCACTCTAAGGCTATCAAACTGCTGGAATTTAACGGTGGACGGATTCAATCCTCTCATCGCAGTCAACCTCATAGAGATGCGAGTGTATAATTGCAACACCTTAGCAGCAGATATGCTCTCAGAGGTGGCCTCTCACTCTCAGAGGGCCAAATTATTGCCTGCAGGTTACTTCTCTAGATTGGAGGTGCTTATTGTTGATGACATCTGCGGATTGCTTGTTGCTCCTATTTGCAACCTCCTTGCCCCTGCCCTCCACACACTTGAATTCTCGTTTGATGAGAGCACGGAAAGCTTCACGGAAGAGCAGGACAGAGCGCTGCAGCTCCTCACCTCCCTCCAGAATCTAATATTTTATGCCTGCGAAGGTCTGCAGTCCCTTCCTCAAGGGTTACATCGCCTCTCTTCTCTCAAGGAGTTACTTGTCTTTGGGTCACCAAAAATCCGATCGATGCCCAAGGATGGCCTCCCGGTTTCGCTGAGAAAGCTACAGATGAATGATCGCATCGCTGAGATAGACAAGCAAATTGAGACAATCAAAAGAACCAACCCAGATTTATCCATCTCATATTACCCCTCAAGCACCAGCTGTGAGATAGACCTGAGCGCTTTTTTCGCATGAAGCAGTAGGACTGAGCAGGCCAATAATTTAACTGTTGGCGAAGAGGAGGTATTTAACTGCTGTTATTTCCTCTTACCATGAATTGAATGAATCAAGTGCCTTTATTTCCTCTTTCTTGAATCCTCTCCTTTGACAGGATGATGTTATTGTAAACGAGAGAATGCTTTCCAGTTTGTTTGATTCTTTCTTGAAAATATTTAGCCTGATATCACTGAATTACTCTTCTAACTAGGTCAACCACCAAGTTTAGTTTATGCTGGCTGGGGCAGAGTACTGAAAGTATTGTACCCAGCTACGTACGTACAGTCTTGCAGGGAGATTGCATGCATACAGGTTTAGGTTTCACTGGCTGGCATTGATCCTTGACTCTGTCTAAGGTAATGATGAATGATTGGGTGTTTAAGTTACCTTACTAAGAGTGCTTTGTTCATACTCTGTCTGACCCAAGTTCATTTATTCTACTTATTGGATTCTGCAGTCCCACTAGTGAATTTCACAGCTGATTCAGAGCAAACAACCAGAACAGAACACAAGTGAAGCGATTGTCTGTGTTGATATGCTGAAAGGTCAGTACGTACTTGACACTCTGTTCTCATTTTTGGGTTTCCATAACAGAACAGTAATGTAATTCTCAAACGTGTTGTGCACTGAAACATTGTAATCTCTTGAATTACTCGAATCTGCATGTCGCTAGAATCCTCAAGCACCAGCTGATACAATTGTGTTGCGTGTTTGCAGAATATCATATCAACGTAAGTAATGGCTCGCACTGGGATGCCCTTCTTTTAAAGAAGTGGGCTTTGTGGATGCAGAGGTATGCAGCAAACAAAGCAGAGCAGAGCATTCCAAAGACATCCAAAGGGTGCCAAGGTGCGAGGTGGTCATCGGATTCAGCTTCAGCCTCGCACCACTTGATAAGAAATTTTTGTGTATTCGCCTCTGTAAATTAAATAGGTACTGCAGTAGAATTGTGTTTTTTTTCTTCCCAGTGTTCCGATCATGATTTTGTTCCGTAACGACGGACCAACTGATCGGTGATGCCAATGGTAGCCATTACATTCACGCTTGCTTAATGTCTAGGATTTGGCAGCTTCACATCTGAATCTGATATTGAAGGCAAAAGTTGTGTGGTTTATAAATTCCTCAGTGGCAGCAACCAATGTGAGTGACTGCCTTGAGCTGTACATTGGTCAAGAGTGCAGCAGCAGTAGAAGATTGGTGTGCTTTAAATGATCACTGGGAACAAATCAAGATACATTTGAAATTTGTTGTTTACTACGTATCTTTGTATGGTAATCTACACATCCTTTTTGAATATGGGCATCCTTGTGCAACTTCAGTCAGCCTTTAATCAGGTGATGCCTTTCGATGCAGATGTTCAAAGTTACACATATTGGATTGGATTGGCTTTTGATTATTACTGGGAAAGAACATATTTATCGGGGATATAATATCCGGGATGGATAGCATCTGCTTTTGTTTTTCAAAATAAATAAATCAAAGTAAACTTGATACTTGTTAACTACTTTCTTTGTATGGTCATTTGGACTCATCTACACATCATCTGTTTCGGTCAGCCTTTAATCATTGATTGATGATGCCTACTTTCAATGTTGATTGTTACAGTTTCATCAGACCACAAGGGAAGAAATGGAACTATTTCGTCAGTCACATTCTGCTGTTGGTGCTTGCACAGAGCTTGGCTGGGGAGCAGCCATGAGCGGGATTGGGGGTGTGATTGCGGGCGCCGTCGATGAATTTGAGGTTTCTTTGATTGTGAAACCTGACTGTGCATACATATACCACCACACAAGGCAGGGCGGCATCACCCATCCTGCTCCTCAGTTGCTTCAAACCAATGGTCGTCTAATTTCTACATGCTCAACTGGGAGAAGCTTAGCTAGCTAGCCTTGTGGAGGGTACTTGCTTGTTCGTGTGGTTTCTTATATAGAGAAAAAGGGCCACAGCCCCAGTTGTTCCATTAATAAGAATGAAACAAGCAGGTTTGGGGTTCTGAAACTTTGACAAGCAAAGCCAAAAGAGAAAAACTGCAAATGCAGCAACAAAAAATAGAGGAGTATACCTCCTGTCTCCGCATTCATCTGGTTTTGTAAACTACGTAATTTGTAAGGTTTTCGATGTTTCACCATGGTGTTTAATTCCATGGTTTGTTTGTTTGTTTGTTACCATTCAGAATCATGTACGTGCCACTGCTATGCTCTGTTTTCATCTTGTATTTGAGCAACCAAAACGTTGAATTTATTATCTTCAGTTTCGATCTTCTGTTAGGCTATCCGCTCTTCCATGTCTTGGTGAAAGTTCAATCCAACCACCAGTACTCTACTCCACAAAATATGATTATTATCGCTGAGAGGCATGAACCTGTATACACCTGATGCCACCCTTATGTGCGTCATAGATCAAGCCTTGTCTCCTTCCCTCTCTTATGTCAGATTTCACCCCCACGACAGCTCGCGCCCACAGGGCTGCGCATTTTGCAAACCATGAACAATTATTAATGTGAGAGTATTTTTTAAATACATGAACATTTTCAAATTCATGAATATTTATTTTTGAAATCAGAAAATGTTTGTTAAAATATTTGGCCATTTTGTAAAATTCTTCAACATTTTTTCATGAATTTTGGAACACCCTTTCGAATACGTGAACATTCATAAAGTTCGAGAACAATATTAGAGTCCATGAATATTTTAAAAGTGTATGGAAAAATCAAATTCATGATTTTTTATTTTATGCATTAACAAATTATTTAACATAAAAATCGATAGGCAGTTTCGTTCAAGCCAAAAACTGGGAATTTTTTCAGCAAACACGAGTTTTTTTTTTCTTGAGCGCATGCACAAAAAAAGCTACATGGGCCAGCCAACGTCAAATAGAAGATGAAACAATTCACTAGAGCAAATAATTGAGGAGCGCTCCTTCGGAAACCTCCCCAAGGGTCACTTAGGGTGGGTTGAGTGGCGCGCTCTCGGCTGCCGCCACGTGTCGCGCTCTCGGCTGCCGCCACGTGTCGCGCTCTGGACGCTCTTTTCAGATTTTTTTTATTTTTCCACACACGTTTTCGGCTTTTTAGATGTTTTTTGGGGGTTTTTTCGGCTTTCCACCACTCTTTTATACTACTACGAGAAAAAAATGCGCAAAAAGCAAAAAAAAAAGTTTTTTGTCCCACGAGAGGCACATATTTGCTCCTTGTGTAGGCATAAATGTGCTTACACGGAAAACACTGCTGTTCCTCTTGGACAGGAAAAAAAATGTGTTTTCGGCGATGGTTTTTTCTACCAGTTTTTATGGGTTTTTCGTGAAAATAGTTCGTCAAAACCTATTAACATGAGATCTAGTTTCATAGATCTTGATGTGAGGAATCAACGCTGAAAACAGTTCGGCATTTGGACGCATGGTTCAAAAGATAAAACATTGTGAAAAACGAATCTAAGATAAAATAAGAAAACTCTCAGGTTGCGATAAGTAGTGCACTGCGTGGAAACCTTCATCTGTGTTCTTTGATTCTTTCATGATTTTTCTGTTTTCTTTTCTTTTTTTATTTTCCTTTCTTTCTTTCTTTCTCGGTATTCATTGGTTGTTTGCTTTTGTTTCTTTTGATGTCAACTATTTTACATACGCATTCAATATTTTTTTAGATATTAGGAACATTTTTGTAAATACATGATCACATTTTTTGAAAGCTTATATTTTGTATGTCTACTTTTTACCATGCACATTGTATATTTTTTGTACATCACAAAAAAAATTTATGTAGATGTTTACCATTTTTTTCAAATACGTAATTATCATTTTTTTAACTTATATGTCTTTGTGTCTAGTTTTTCATGAACATAGTACATTCTTTGACACATCAAGAACATTTTATTTATATGTTTTTAATATTTTTTTAACTGCAGGATTAACAATTTGTTAAACATAATTTTTTATGTCTAATTTTCCCGTACACATTCTACAGTTTTTTAATATATCAGGAAAAAATATATACATGTTTAAAATTTGCCAAATACATGATTACCATTTTTGAAAAACTTATATTTTTAATGTCTACTTTTTTCCATATACTTAAATTTTTTTACACATCAGGAATATTTTTTGTATACACGTTTAAAATTGCTACCAGGTGCAAGCAAGGAAATTCTTCTCAAATCTGCCATCCATGCTATCCTGACATATTCCATGGATGTTTTCAAGCTTCCCATGAGTTTATGCGAGCACATAACCTCGTTGATTCAAAGATTCTGTTGGGGAAGCAAGAAGGGAGAAAGAAGGGTGGCGTGGGTACCTTGGGACTGTGTGATCATGCCCACATATAAAGGAGGACTTGGATTCAAAGATACAGAAATTTTCAACCTTGCTCTACTACCTAGGCAGGTGTGAAGAATCCTAAATGAGCCGATGACTCTAAGTGCAAAAGTGTTGAAGGTTGTTTACTTTCTGGATAGTGATATTCTATCGGATGAATTGGGGGTGGGGGGGGGGGGGGGGATCATTCGCAAGTTTGGAGAGCTCTATGTGAAGGTAGGGACACCTTAAAACAAGGTTTGATTCAACTCATTGGGGACGGGAGTTCAACGGATATTTGGGAGGACAATTGGCTGCCACAAGATTATAGTTTAAGGCCTCCCTGCTCGCTAAAGGCCAAACCACCTGAATTAATGTGATTTTCCCTATGACGCGTACATGGAAAACTTAGGTGCTAGCTGAAAATTTTCTTCGCATGGTTGTGGACATTATTTAGCAGATTCCGCACAGTTTTGGGGCACACACCGATATTTGGGCATGGAACTATGAGAAAAAGAGTACCTTCACGGTCAGGACGGCATACAAGATGATTGCAGAGACAAAACTTAGGCATGAATGATGTCTTGAAGGAAGAGCAGATGTGACAGAGAGCATACAACTAGAAAATAGCTGGAAAAGTTTGTGGAAGGTGAAAGTCCCTTCGAAGATCCGTTTCTTTGCATGGCAACTAGCAACATCTTCCATCCCAAGGGGGTAGGAGAGAATGAGGAGGCACATGGCATCTTCGGCTTTGTGTAATATTTGCAATGCAGCGACAAATTCCTGGCGACATGCTCTGGTCGATTGTGACATGGCTAAGGCCGTTTGGGCTATGAAAGATGATGGCGCGGTCCTTTCGTTGTATGAAGATGAAAGAACCAATGCCAAACTTTGGTAGTTCTCTCTCAGCACCACACTGTCAAGGGAACGGTTTATCGAAGTCTTCGTCACTTTATGGGCAATCTGGTGGGCTTGAAGGAAGGCAATAGTACATGAGAACCAATTCCATAGTCCTCTCACCGCCCATTTATTCACCATGAGATATTTGGAGGAACTCCGTAAAGAGAAGCTCAAGAGGAGGCCGGCTGAAAGGAACAACAACTTGGATTTATCCTTAGGCTGGACTGATGAAAATCAATTGTGATGGAACTGTAGCCAAATAGAACATGAAGGATGCTGTAGGGGCTATATGCCAAAATGAGCAAGGGCTTTTCTCATGTGCATCAGAACTACTCCCTTCGTTCCATAATATTTGTCTGTCTAGAGATTTCAACAAGTAACTACATACCAAGCAAAATGAATGAATCTACATTCTAAAATATGTCTACATACATCCGTATGTTGTATTTCATTTAAAATGTCTAGAAAGACAAATATTTAGGAACAGAGAGAGTAGTTGTTAAAGGAATCGAAGATCCAGCTATACCGGAGGCACTCACATGTAGGAAGTCTCTAATGTAGTGATTGGCAAGGAAGGTTCAAATGGCGACTATCTTGGGGTAGTCACTGAAATAAATCAAGGTAGCAATGCAGATCGACAATGTATGATATTCAAGGACATAGAAGGTAGACAGAAGTATTTCTTGGTGTCCATCTTCAGACACGAAGAACGAGAAAAGATTCGGGAAGCGCATCGTATTGCAAAAATGGCCACATCCCTTGAGGCTGCCAGTCATGTCTGGTTTTCTTCCCCTCATGAACACCTTTCTATCCCTGTAAACACCTGTGATCAATAAAATATTCGTTGTTTCACTTAAAAAATGCCCCAGCGATGCTCTGGGACAACTGCAAGAGATCCAAGATGTTCAAGCATATGATCGGACGGTAAAGAGCACTAAATCGCTGTGGACGTCATAGTTTGCTATAACTGTCCCTTTTTTTGCGGGTGAATAACTTCTATTACTCAACTCATAGAATTACAATCATCAGCAGCTAACTGGACAGTTTCCTCAGGACCAGAACCCAACCAAGTCATGGTTCTACCTTTGGTACGAGCAAAATTAGCTAGACTGTCACTAACCCTATTTTGGGATCAAGATATATGAGTAATACATGATTCACGAAGACTCAAAAGATATCTAATTTCACTAACTATGGAAGAATACACTGATCTATCAACTTCTTTAGACTGAACAAGCTTAACTGCCACAATGAAATCCATCTATATGGATATCGGACAGTTGCTTCTCTGCAAGGAAAAGGAGAGACCCTCCATGCATGCACACAACTCCGCTTCAAGAGCATCTCTGCACGAAAACAGTACTCGACAGGCTGAGAAAATGATATTACCATTGTTGTCCCTGAGCACCATACCCGCACTGGCAGATCCCTCGTTCGAGAATGCGCCATCACTGTTTAGTGTAACCCAACCCGATCTAGGAGGCTGCCAAGTTTCAGGGGAGGAGCAGATGCTATTTCATGCGGCCACAGCAGCACCTTATCACATGTGATAATCTGTTTACCTTTCTCCGGGTCAGAAGCTAAGTCCACCTTCAGGCACAAGATCAAATTCAAACAGGACACCAGAAAACGCTTCAAAGCTTCCATGGTCGGCATTGGTTTATGATGAACAACCTCATTGCGGATATGCCAAGAACGCCACAAGGTAAAGAGAACCATGGAACACTCCACGTCTGGAAGTGACTCAAGAACGTTTAGCAACCACTCGCGCCCATTGTTCTGGATTGAAGAGAGGGTCGGCAGCCGCCATACTTCCGACATAGTGTCCCATAATAAGCGTGACTGAGGACAGCGGCAAAAGGCATGGAAATTATCCTCGGGTTCACAAGCACAACTCGGACACAAATCAATCAACTCCAGACCTCTAGTGCTTTTCTTTTGCCATGTAGGAAGCGAATTTGTAGACAATCTCCAAGCGAAATTTCTGACCGCAGGTGGTACAAGGGACGCGACCTACTTGAAGCAAGTCGAGACGGGTTTCTCTCTTTTTCTTTTTTCTTTTTTCTTCTCCGTTCTTTTTTCATTCTACATTCTTATATACATAATCAACATTTTTTAAATACTTGTACCACATTTTTCAAATAATTGCTCAACATGTTTTTTCAAATACTTGTTCAACATTTTTATATACATGATCCACATTTTTTTACAAATACCTGTTCAACATTTTTCAAATATTTGTTCAACATGTTCCAAATACTTGTTCAACATATTCTCAAATACTTGTTCAATATTTTTCAAATACTTGTTCAGAAATTTTTTATATACATGATCAACATGTTTCAAATATGTGTTCAGCATTTTCTTTAAATACTTGTTCAACATTTTTCAAAATACTTGTTCAATATTTTTATATACATGATCAACATTTTTTTAAAAAATTGAAGATTTTTTTGTAGTATATAAATTTGGAATATTTTAAATATAAAAAATATATAAGTTAAAAATAAAAAAGGAAACAGAAATGTAAAAAAGAAAGGGAAAAGAGGCTGTGGCTCACGCGCTCCTGGGCCGGTCGACACTGCCCGCCCTTCAGCGAGAGCTTACTCTGGGCTCGCGTCAAGCGAGACATAGGGGCTCCCGTACACGTGTATGTATTTTTTTTGTTCTCTGCTCTTTTTTGCTTTTGGGTTTCCTGTTTCTTGTTTTTTCTTTTCTGATTTTATTCCGATTCTCTTTATTTCTTTTACTTTTCGTTTTCATGAATGTTTTTTGGTTTTGTTCTTCTAGGTGTGGTACTTTCTTTGTTATTTCTTCTTTTTTTGCATTTTCTTCTAATATATATTGAACAGTTTTTTAAAGATATAATTGAATATTTATTTAGTAGGACGTGAAGTTTCTTTAATACATGTTGAACAGATTGAACATTTATTTTATATACGGTGAATTTATTTATATACAGTGAGTTTTTTTAATGTATCGTGACCTTTTTTCTAATGTACCGTGAACTTGTTTTCATATAGGCTAAACAGTTTTTCGTACTGAACAATTTTTATTTTTTCTGTATTGGTTTTACATTTTTTAGCTATGTAAGAATTCAGGAAAATGGGTTTCCAAAAGAAAAAAGAACTGCCATACAAACGCATAGATGAAAATAAAGAAAACCGCTCAAAAAACCGCCATACAAAAGGCATAGAAGAAAATAAAGAAAACCTCCAATGGTGAAGACAACGGCGAGGCATGAAGATGAAAATCAAGTCATCCAAAATGCCAATGAGCAGCAGTTTACTCCACCAAATTTCTCTCGATCTACATCTGTACACTATCTAGCTATGCACTGTACTCTCTTGAGCCAGTGTCCACTCCATTCTACTTTTCCAAATTATCTACTGTGTTGTTCTCAAGATATTTGACAAACCAAAATGAACTACCAACAACAAAGATAACAACCAACAAATGAAGCTACACCTTAGCCAATGGACGGGCCTATGCACGGGCGCACCTCCGCCCTGTTTGCTGAAGTCGGCAAAGGTCCCCTTTACCCAGTAATATACTCAATATCTTCAGCAGGTGGTATACCGAGCTTATAATACGTAAACTCAGCAAAGCTTTTATGCAGTTAAAAAAAGTAAGTACAATTTGTTTACCCCGAACGGCTGTGCCACGTGACTCTTAGTTGCCCAGTTCGACGTGAACGGCTGTGTATTCGTTTTATTGCCGAGGAGGAGGCGCGCCCGCCCTCGTTGATGACAATGCCGGCGCTGCGGGTGCGCCGGCCAAGCGGTGTCTCCACGGGCTCGGCCTTGATGTCGAACAGCGCCGGCGACCCGGAGGAGGCGGAGCGGGAGAAGGAGGAAGAAGAGGACGCCGCCGTCCTTCTCGGCATCCATTGGCCGTCGCTCGGGGTCGGGGCGGCCGGGTACCTCAACGGCGGGTCGTTGCCGCCCTCGATATACCGGAGAACGGCGTGAAGCGAGCGGCCGGGGGCGCCCCACCACATGCAACGCCCCTTGCTGTTCTTGGTGCCCCGCACCACCGGCGCCCCGTTGATGGAGGACAGTCGCTGCTGGAAGTACGCCGCCCACGCCTCATGGTTGTCGGCGGCGTACTGCGGGAGGGTGCGCTGCTCCTCCGTCGGCAATGCCCGTACGCGGTCGACCTCATCGGCAAAGTAGTCGGGGCGCGCGTTGAGGTCGGGCAGCGGGGGAATGGGGACGTCACCGGCGCTGAGCCTCCACTCCCTCCCCCCGGCCCTGCGCGCATGTCGGGAGGCGCCGGGATGTTGGCCTCGAACAGCACGTACGCTTCCCACCCGTGCAGCGACCGGCGGCCGAAGCCGTTGGCTGCCGCCCTATCGCCGGGGAATCGCTCGCACATCGTCGCGGCTGGGCTTGGGGAGAGAGGGGAGGAACGCCGGCGGCGGCTGCGCACGGGGAGAGAGAGGCAGAGCACGTCGGCGAGGTAGAGCACGGTGGCTGCGGGCGGGTGTGGCCAGAGGCGAGGGGGAGACGTTGCTTTTATAACGGCCAGGCGCCGTGTGTACGCGTGGCGGGAGGGGGGGGGCGTTGCTGCGCCGCTCATAAGGAATCAATGGAAGGCTAACCGGCGACAGTCTTGGCATTGATTTCCCGCGGGAAACCGAGGCGTTCTGAGGATGACGAGGCGAGTGTCGCTGACTCGACGGGTCCGTGGTTATTTGGCGCCAAAATCGCTTGCCCCGGCGTTCCCGGGCGCCCCCAGCGCGCCGGGTTCGGTCTGGGACCGCCGACACCAGTTTTGGCCCAAACCGACGAAAAACGAGCTTCTGAGAACATGACTGGACTGATTTTTGGACACCAGCGCGAGAAAATCGCCTAAAAAAACGTGTTAGGGACGCGGCTGGAGATGCTCTAGCCGCCAATGGACGGGCCTATGGACGGGCGCAGCGTACCGCCACACCTCCGCCCTGTTTGCTGAAGTTGGCAAAGGTCCCCTTTACCCAGTAATATACTCAAATATTTTTGGCTGAAGTTGGTATACTGAGTTTAGAGCATCTCCAACAGCTCGTCTAAACGGATGTGTATATGCGTTTTACACGACGAGAGCCAAAAACTGGCGTCCAGCAGCTGGTCTAAACGGACGTGCAAATATACACATTGTCCAAACCGCAAGCTAGATTTTCCCCTCCCGCCGAGACCAGGAAGAGGCGCTCAACCGTCGCCAGGACGCCGTCGTGCACTCGTGCCGCACAACCCCATCCGCTGTCGGGCTGGATCAAGGCGTTGCCACCGCGCTCGGGGGAGTGACGCCTCACGGTTGGGACTTGGGAGGCACGCGCTCGGAGGAGAGGTTGATCCAGTGAGCGCCGCCGCGCTCGAGGTAGCCGCGCAGGGGATACAGAAGGGGTTGCCACGGGCGGCTCGATCCACGCATGGGACCCAGCGCTTGGGTAGCCCGCCCATGGGCGTCAAGCTGGCCGTGCAGGGGGGAGCAGGACCTCTGAACTGAAGATGCAGTTTTAATTGAATATGTTCAGTGCTACTGAACTGAAATTTTAATTAGATACTCTGCTGGTACTAGTAAATATGTTCAGTGATATTAATGTCGCTACTGCTACTTATATAGAGAATTTTATTTGATATTGATGCTGCTAGGTAGGCTATATGATATAGTGCTATATGAGACTTCTGTCGATTTTTTTGGAGATGGAAGGCGACGAGAGTTTTTCTGGGCATGTTGAATATCAGTATCTCAACACAAGCAGCTGTTAGAAACCAATGCAATTGTTTAAATTACCATTAAAATTGAAATGATAGTTACAAAATAATATTAAGATATATGAGAGAGAATATAGACGTTTTGTATATAGACGTTCTACTGTAAAACTGGACGTGTATATCAAAGAATCTTTATAGACCATTGTCTATATGGATATATAGACATCTAAATTTAGACATGCTGTTGGAGATGCTTTTATAATACGTAAACTCGGCAAAGCTTTTATGCAATTAAAAAAAGTAAATACAATTGTTTACCCGGAACGGCTGTGCCACGTGACTCTTAGTTGCCCAGTTCCATTTGGTGAGCTCTCGCCATGATGCGTATTGGCTGTGTGTTTTCGTTTTGCTGAGTATTATTTTGACAGATACTTCCTCTGTCTGGGAATAGTTGTCATCAAAATGAATAAAAGGGAATGTATCTAGACGTAGTTCTAGAACATTCTTTTTTATACATTTTGATAATAAGTATTTTCGGATGGAGGAAGTATCAGCGAACTGATCTCTCAGCCGAATATGCAATATTTGGTTCTTGGTAAAGGCTGGTGTGCCGAGAGCCCATGAAAGGGAACACGGCAAAGGACATTGCACTCAGGAAGCAAGATTTTTCCACTAGTGCAGCGTCTCAAATTGGTTTCTTACAAAAGCAAAAGGGATACAGGAGTATATCGTGTGCTCTATTAGAGGAAATCGGTGAGAATGTAGAAATTCTACGCTTATTAGAGAAAATCGGTGACAATGTAGAAATTCTACGCTTATACTTGCAACGTACCTTGGGTACCAAAGTATTATTCCTTGCTAGTACCGCTGTACTAACTAAAACCTTTATTATCTAGAAGAAGAGAGATATTAGATGGAGCCCACGTTCTATGAGCTGCCTGAAATATACTCCTACTTCCGAGACAAGCAATGGCCTTCTTGTACTAGTTGTCTCACTAAAACAAGTCATAATATGTACGCACGAGAGCACTAATCGCCTCAGCGAAACAACTTCAGACACATCCTATAAATTGATGCTTCCGAGTCTTCATAGGCACCAACATCGAACTGCTTGTCTGCGCAACCGCACCGCAGCAACCAAACATCAGCAACGATAGCCAGTTAGCCACCACCAACACCAAAACCATGGCGTCCTCTCGCATCCTCCTCCTAGCCGCGATCCTCCTGGCCCTGGCTTCTGTCCAGGCGCATGGCCAGAGCATGCCGCCTTCACCGGCAATGGCACCGGCACCATCCGCTGGCGGTGGCAAGTGCAATCTGAATGGCGCAGTCTCGCTTGGAGTGTGTCTTAACCTTCAACCGGGCAGGACAAGCCCGTCTGACAAGAACCGTTGCTGCCATCGGATTCAGGGGATGGGGATGCAGAGGGCCGCCGACTGTCTGTGCATGACCTTCATGCTGGCTGGTGGCCTTCTCGGCGCCGATGTTGCCAATGGCGTCAATTCCGTGCTCGGCGTCTGTGGCATGGCCCGCATCCGCAACCTGGTTTGCCAGATGGCCTCCGTAACAGTCTGATTGGCCTCGGTCTCGCTGGTGAGCTCAATGAGTGCTGGCTACAGGCAGGCTCACAATCTTCGAGGTGCATCAGCGCACCTACGTCACCTACCCTAAATAATCTGCCATACTAGCATGTACCGGTTTCGACCCAGCTTACTATGTGCGCATACTGGTTTTACATAATAAATAAGAATTTGCGATCTACTTATCGTACTTGTTGTGTGGGGCCCATCCGACGACTGCATATTTAGAGCATCTACAACCACAGACACCAACAAAGGTTGGGGGAGACTTGTGTGAGATCTCACATTAGGTGAGATCAATGTGATTGATTTTTTTTTTGAAAAATCTACACGTTCAAACATTCTTAAAAAAATTGTAGACACACATCAACAGTTGATGTTCAACCTCAAAAAGTTTCAGCTCCTAATTCAACCTACATTAATAGAAACAAAAAGACAAAACTGAAAGTGAATAGTGTCAAAGTACTATTCACCAAAAGTTGCCACAATTCACATCTGAATTTGTCTTTTTTTAATCTCCAAATATACTTTGAGTTTTGAGCTGAATTTTTTTGGAGTTGTAGACATACCCCACATGAATGTTATCAAATAATTTTAGATTTTTCCGAAATGTCTAAATATGAATTTTTAGGGTTGATCTCACGATCTCACCTAATGTAAGATCTCATACAAGTCTTCCCCCACAAACGTGTGCGGGTGCATCCGTGGACAGTGATCGGACAACACAAAAAGTTGATTCCACGATCACAAACACCATTTTCAAAGCATCAAATCCATATTATTATATGCAACATAAAACTAAACTTGGACGGAGCTCTTCCGGCTCCGCCCTGTCCATGACCAGTGGATGGCTGCGCCCCTCGAAGCGTTGGTGCAGTCGCTGGCAAGGTAGAGTAGGACATGATACATGTATCGGCTCTCGGGACTCGATTTGCCGCCATTTCCCATGTCCTACTCTTCCTCGTCGGAGCCTATTGCCTGTGGACGTAAGATCGATGACGGATCCGTCCTGGCTGGAGCCACCGACGTCCACCACAACGCAGTTGTGGTGCCCGGGGTTGGTGAGCACTATACCTGGCGTTGGAGAGTGCGACTCCACCTCACCAACGTCCGCCGCAAGGGTTGACGCGGCTTCTCGGGTCCGCCATCTCGCCCGGAGGGCCCGCCCCGCCATATTTGGGTCGGACTACTCCCATGCGTTCACCTCCGCCTAAGGTGAAGATTGCATGGAGTCTCTCACACGAGAGCAAACATGAGGCCATTGTCGAGGCAAAGTTGGGGATGCGACGTGTCTTGACTTCCCAACCTTTTTACTATTTCTTGCAGATCCGTTAATTATTTTGGCAAAACGAATGTGGTTGTGGTTGTTTTTATTTTTGTACAAACTTCTAGATCTTACTGGAGGCTTTTTTGGAATTATTCAAGGTTTTTTCTCAAAAGTTTATATATATGTATTTCGACCGGGACAATTGTCGTATTCAAGGTTTGGGGTCAAAGGGGTCCAAGATGACAATTAGTTTGCATTTTCTACACAGACATATAATCCCAATCTGGTTACTTGAATACATGTCTTGCACCACGGATCGTAACCATCTTTCCACCACCCTTCCACTGACCTTCATGATTGCCTACGCGGTATAATAAGAAAAAGAATTATTACCATGCATGCATACATATGCATATATCAAAATCATATAAAAATTCGGCATGACCTTCCTTAAAAATAGGACATATAGAGTTTACCCGAAATTTGTCGAAACGGAAATAAATCGACATTTCAACAAAACGTAAGCAACTCATGTCACACACGATCCGACAAATACACATAGGCGGCAACTCATGCCACACGCACATTCCCATCATCGTAGCGCAAACACAAATGTTTCCATTCTTGCAAAGCACAACTTCTTACTCATCTATCGTCTCGAGAGAGGGATCAAGCACACACGTATGGTAGATGGCCGGTGCCACTATCTAGGGATAAAAAAGTAGTAGGACAATGATGCATGGTAGATCTAGCTGGACGGAGATGCTCTACCTAACTAGTGGAGAGGGAGGGAGAGTTAGCTAGTGAGACAAAGGTATGAGTGGGGAAGAGAAGGAGGGCGAGACAAATAAAGTGAGGAAGAAGTTAGAGAGAAAGAGAGGTCATTGATGGAGGAGATGGTGGATGGGGGCATTAATGGGGAGAGAAGAGAGGTAGGAGAAGGAAGAACTAAGTGATGGAGTAGAGGAGGGAGAGGGGAAAGGGGAGGAGGGTGGGAGAGAAAAGATGGCTGCTACGTGTAGCAGTAGCGCTGGAAGCATGCCAGCGCTACTACTAAGCTCCTTAGCAGAGCGCGTGTCGATGGCCCAGCGCTGCTGCTAATCAGGGACCACCTGCTGGCACCGTGCACACATAGCGATAGCGGTGGGTCACAGACACGAGCTTACTGCTATGGGATTAGTACTAGCGCTAGTTTTCGCCAACCGCTACTACTATGGGTAGCCCCGGTCGGTGACGATGGGACCACTTAGCAGTAGTGCTGCCTAGTTATCCCGCGGTACTGCTACTTTACTACCTGTAGCGTCGGTTGGAGCCCCGCGCTACTACTAAGTAGCAGTAGCACTGTTACCTTAGCCCGCGCTACTGCCACTAGTGCAGAACCGGGATGTATCACCGGTTCGTAAGGGCCTTTAGTGCTGGTTCTACAACCGGTACTAAAGGGGAACCACCCCTTTAGTACCGGTTCTGCACGAATTGCCGCTAAAGGGCCACCACGTGGCATGAGCCAGCGCCGGGGGCGGGGAGATCTTTAGTACCGGTTGGTAACACCAACCGGTACTAAAATATTTAGGGGGTTTTGGTTTCATGATTTCTTTTCCTTTAATTCTGTGTTTTCCATTTAATTATTTTTCGTTTGCTGGTATTTTACGATACTACATATTGTACACGTTATGCATATATAAAAATATAATTTCTCGTAGAACCGATCATATATATATATATATATATATATATATATATATATATATATATATATATATATATATAATCAAATGTCTCACAACCACCATTATTCTCACACACACATGTATATATATATATACACACAATTAGGTATATATACAATTTCTCCTATATGTTGCCTTGGTGTCTTCAGAGCACGATGACAATTGGGAGTGGTTCATGGGGGCGATAGCGGGTAATAGTATTTTTCTTTGGGATCTATGACCTGGTCGAGCAAAAATCCCGATATTTCCTCTTGAAGTGCTCGTATGTGCTCCGTTGCTAGGAGCTGGTCCCGCACCTCTTTGAATTGTTAAGAAGGAGATCAATATGCATGTGTATTAGTTGTGTGACTAGATATCGATAATCATGTAAAAATTATGAATAGTGTCCTATCAAACGTACCCATTCCTATCTTTGAGATTTACTCTTTTCGGATGCCATCATGCGATCTCGAAAACATAGTATGCACACACATCAGTCCCCGGCGCTTGCTTCAGGCCTTTACGAGAATAGAATTTAATCAGATAATAATTAATCAAGCATGATAATTAATTAATGGTATTAAAACAAGAATTAAAGAGATGGTAGCTAGTTAGTACTACTTAATTACTTACCCTGGGTCGATACCAAAACAATTTTTGTCGCCATTTGGCTGGAGTCACCTTGAGGAAATTTGCCCAAGCCCTGCCCGCTGGCAAATTTTTTTAATAAAGGGGTTATTAAATAATTGATATCAGAAAATGACGAACTAAATAGGCCGAGATATAGTCAATAATGATTGAAATTACCTGTCGAGTATTCCCTTCACGATGGTGAAGTCACTTTCTTTTTTAAGTAGTGAGTCCAGTACTTCAACTTTTTCTTCTTCAACTTTAATGTCTAACAAGACCCAGTGGTAACTGCATGCGCACACGTTTGCATGTCTTAATTAAGCGGGCATGTGCATAACACTAATCAACTATACCCTAAACCCTATACACTTAATTATTAACATCTAGCTAGGTAGTAAGCAAAAACAAAATTTGTAGTACAAGACAGTGTGACTCACCGGAAGTTGTAAGGAAGTAGTATATCTTCATTGCTGTTGAGGCGCTTCAAAAACTCTAGCATTTTATTCTCTATATCTTGTTTATAATATTCATATGTCCATCTCTTTTCATTAATGGTATTTCGGTCAATGAACCCAATGCCATATCGTCCAACTTTTTTCATTTCATACATCTTTATCCTGCATAATACCACAAAAAAGAATATAGTGAGGATAATTACAGGTAATGATCAATCAATGAGCACTAAATCTATCTTGAGACTTAAATTACAGAAGGAAATCACTTACAGACAATAGCAACAGACGAGAGATTTGTCGAGTGCATTTTGATTGAATAACTGAAATAATTCTGAATACTCAACGGATAGAGCTAGCTTATGGAAGTAATGCTCTTCCTTGACCTTCACCATGAGGGACTCTCGATTTGAACTCTTGGTAATTTTCATGTACCAATCATGCAATTCATACATTCTCGTTGGGCGGTTCTTGACCTCCTCGGGCTTCACCAAAGGTTGGCCGCGGACATATTTCCGTTTTATTTCCTCCTCTCTAAGCTGAGACATGGGTTCGATCTCGAGGATTTGTCCAACTCGGTGGGCCCATCCGCTTTCGCGCCAAAACGCCTCGCCCCGGCGCCCCCAGCACGCCTGGTTCGTCCTGGGTCCGCCGACGCCAGTTTTGGCCCAAACCGACGAAAAATGGGCTCCTGGGGCGCGACTGAGCCAATTTTTGGGCGCCGGCGCGGGAAAAACGCCTGGGGAGGGCCTGTTGGGGGCGCTGTTGGAGATGCTCTAACCAGAATATCTCCATCATTCCAGTTGTTGGCCTTGGAGGCATATGCAAGACAATATTGGCTGAATCAGTTCTTGCAGACAAGAGGGTGAGCGTCTTTGATGTTGCCATCTGGGTTAATGTGTCCAAGAAGTTTGATTTGCACAAAATTGGGGGTGCAATCCTGAAAAGAATGTTGAATAACACCATCAACCTTGACAACTGCGATTTGCAATTTCATCTGAAAAAGGAACTTGCTACTAGAAGATACTTGATTGTTCTAGATGATCTCTAGGAAGAAGATGGAAATAATCTTGAAAGGTTGAAGGATATATTACATCATAGCCGCAAGGGTAGTAGTATTATAGTAACTACCCGAAACCGACGTGTACTGCAACAATTCCGCACTGGTTTTCTTGCAAACCAGAGGAAAATTTGCCCGGTTCCTGAGTCTGAAACAGTAGAGTTGGGTGTTTTAGAACTGGGTGAGTGCTATGAATTAATGAAGCAAAGAGCATTTGGGCCTGATGATGACCATTGTGGCTTGGAATAAATTGGAAAGCAGATTGCAGCCAAGTGTGGGGGTTTACTGCTCCTGGCCAATGCTCTTGGGCAAGTAATGTCGGAGCTAAGGACCATGGGGGCATGGGAAGATAAAGGTTGATTTGGGTTTGAGAGAAGGACATCAGAAAGAAACATTAGAGAGGCTAATGCTGAGCTATTAAAAGGCGTCTAAATCTTGTGGGCACAGTAGAGCACCATGTACATGAGATACAGAGTAGAGGATGCAACAGTATAGTGGATCTTGTGGGATTGACTTGTTCAGAGCTGAGGCTTCTAGGCCTTCAGAATGTCAGGCAGCCAGAAGACGCAGACAGAGTCAAACTGCATGATAAATCAGATATTCGAGTACTAAAACTTCAGTGGGAGAACCAAGGAGGTGAATCTGTGCTGAACAGGCTCCTACCTCCTCGGACTCTTGAAAACTTTTGGCTAGTTGGTTATACGAGCAAGGATTTACCTAACTGGATGTTTCACATCTCATCCTACCTTCATTTTCTCAGTGAAATGACTCTTGATGGTTTGGAAGCATGTGACTCTCTTCCTCCATTCGGGGCACTGCCAAATGACTCTTGATGTAAACATTCCCAACATTAGGAAAATTGGTAAGGAATTCTATGGAGAGGGCAGACCTTGTTTGAAACTAACTGTAATGCTATTGACGTCGATGGAGAATTTGGAGGAATGGTGGACAACAGAGTCAAGTGAAGAAAACAAAGAGTTTCTAATCCCTAATTTGCATCATTTGGAGGTAGTGAACTGCCCAAAGTTGAAGTTCCTGCCGTATCCCCCAAGAAGTATGAATTGGGTTTTGAGCAACAGCGATACAGTTTTGCCCGAACAAGGATTTGGAGAGCTCTCTTCTTCCACTCATGCTTCTACAATGGCTCTAGAGAGTTGTGATTTCTCTCAAGACAAGTGGGATAGACTTAAACACTTTCCCACCCTTGAGAAATTTAAGGTAATCTCGGCCAGTGGATTGAGGACTTTGTCAGAGGTCATGCGATGCTTCACCTCTCTCACTGAACTATATTTGAAGTCGCTGAAGGACTTGGAGGCACTCCTAGTATGGTTGGGAGACCTCGGTTCTCTTGAAGAAATTGGAATCGATGATTGCCTCAAATTGACATCTTTGCCTGAAAGCATGAAGAATCTCAGCCCTCTTAGAAAACTGAAGTTGAAAGAGTGCAAAGTCCTGGAAACATTACCGGCATCATTGGGACAGTTGACTTCTCTAGAAGAAATTTTAGTCCATGATTGCCCCAGCCTGACGTATTTGCCTGAAAGCATGAAGAACCTCACTGCGCTTAGAAAACTGATGTTGAAAGAGTGCAAAGGTTTGGAAACATTACCGGCACCGTTGGGACAATTGACTTCTCTAGTTGAAATTTCAATCGATGATTGCCCCAACCTGACATGTTTGCCTGAAAGCATGAAGAACCTCACTGTTCTTAGAAAAATGGCGTTGATAGAGTGCAAAGGCATGGAAACATTACTCGGTTCGTTGGGACAATTGATTTCTCTAGAAGAAATTTTAATCGGCAATTGCCACAACCTGAAATCTTTGCCTGAAAGCATGAAGAACCTCACCGCTCTTAAAAAACTAATGTTGATAAAGTGCAAATGTCTTGAAACATTACCAGGATTGTTGGGATAGTTGACTTCTCTAGAAGAAATTTTAATCGGCGATTGCCCCAACCTGACCTCTTTGCCTGAAAGCATGAAGAACCTGACTGCTCTTAAAATTAGGGGTGGAAAGTGGTAGCGGATAATCCGAAATATCCGATATTCGTATTCGATAAAATGCCTATTCGTATCCGAAACATCCGCATACGAACCTAAATGGAAATGGAAATTGTCCGTATCCAAATTTATTAAAAAATACAAAATAAAATATGGTAGGAGATTTTGACACAAATATGGATATGGAAGTGGATATATCCGTATCCGAAGAAGATTATGGGAGGTATTTTTTAAAATTCTAGGCCCAATATTCCAATTATCCAACATAAAAGCCAAATAAGTGGTTAAATTTTACTCTTTATATGATTAAACTTATAAATTATTATGCATTACAATAGTATTTATTCATAAACCTATTTATCATTGACTTATTGTATGTCACAAGTTGATTATTTTAGGTCACATAGCTATCGACTAATTTACTTAAGCAACATGTTGATATTATTCGTATCCGTTTCGAATCAAGAAAATATCCGATACGTATCCGTATTCGAATAATATCCGAGCCGAATCTGTATCCGAGAACATCCGTATTCGGATTCGTATTCGTTTTGAAAATATGAAAATGGAAGTGGTAAGAGCACTATCCGATCTGCATCCGATCCGTTTCCACCCCTACTTAAAATACTAAGGTTGACCGAGTGCAAAGGCCTGGAAACATTGCCGGGATGGTTGGGACACTCTTCTTTAGAAGAAATTTTTATCTTTGATTGCCCCAACCTGACATATTTGCCTGAAAGCATGAAGAACCTCACCGCTCTTAAAAATCTAACATTGGTAAAGTGCAAAGGACTCGAGATATTACCGGGATTGTCGGGACAGTTGACTTCTCTAGAAGAAATTTTAATCGGCGATTGCCCCAGCCTAACTTTATTGCCTGAAAGCATGAAGAACCTCACCGCTCTTACAAAATTGACGTTGAAGTGCAAAGGCCTGGAAACATTACCGGGATCATTGGGACAGTTGACTTCTCTAGAAGAAATTTCAATTGGCGATTGCTCCAACCTGACATCTTTGCCTGAAAACATGAACAACCTCACCGCTCTTAGAGAAATGATGTTGAAAGATTGTAAAGGGTTGGAAACATTACCGGTATCATTGGGACATTTGACTTCTCTAGAAGAAATTGTAATCATGAATTGCCCCAACCTGTCATCTTTGCCTGAAAGCATGAAGAACCTCACCGCTCTTCAAAAACTGATGTTGGAAGGGTGCAAAGCCCTCGAAACATTACCGGGATGGTTGGGACAGTTGACCTGCCTAGAAGAAATTATAATCAGCGATTACCCCAAGTTGACATCTTTGCCTGAAAGCATGAAGAACCTCACAGCTCTTAGAAGACTCTGGATTAAAAGTTGCTTTGGCATGGAAGCATTACCGAGATGGTTGGGACAGTTGACGTCTCTAGAGCAACTTATCACCTGCGATTTCCCCAACCTGACATCTTTGCCTGAAAGCATAAGGAGTCTCTCTGCTTTGACGCTACTCAAAATTGTTCGATGTCCAATGCTAATTGTGAGGTGCCACAGGGAGGATGCTTACAAGATTCGTCACATCCCCACAGTCGAATTCTGGTGACCAAGGAGTTAAAAACCGTGAAGCAAGCAATGCTTACAAAATTGTTGAATTCTAATTGATTCGTCACCTGTCCCATCTTTGCTCCCGGTGGACACATACATCTGCATACCAACAAGTGTTGGTGGCTGTCCGGCAGAGGAGGTAAGCGGCCTGGAGCCTTCTTTTTCAAGTGTTGTAAGCATATTGTGCCCAAATGGATTATACCATGCATTACCACTTTTTTCAGATTGTTTTCTTATGCATGCAGTCTTACTTGTAGCAAATCTTGTCAAACTTTTAGAAATCAAACAAGTAACTATGAATTACCGAGTACAACTTCCCATTGGTTCTCTTCTTTGTTCCTACTACTTGAAGTATATTTGCTACTGTCGCCAAATGGATTATACCATGCATTAGCTCTTTTTCTTTCTTTCTATACAGTTTTCAAGGGCAGAAACATATACAGTTGTAGCTAGTCTTGTCAACTTTTAGAAACTGAACTTTCATCCAAGAACTAATTAAAGGGACTTGCCTTTCATGGTTGGCTGCACAACATGTTCGGAATGCAATTTCTTATTGGTTCTCTTCTCTGTTTCTACTGCGTAGATAACTTAAAAAATATCTACTCAAGGAGACAATTTTAATTGTGCCATAACATCCAGTTGGCATCCACATGACTGTTATTGGTCAATCATGTGTGCAGGGCTTACATTGCTGTTGCGGACTTGCCGAATCTCACAGAAGATCAATTTCAGAATGCAAAAGATGAGGCAGAGCTCAAGGAAGCGGCCGATTCCAGGTAGCAGTTTCCTTCGGACCAAATCTCACTGGGATTCTCAAGGAGCATGTTTTTGATGGAGGAAGAGATCTCAAGTAGCTGACTAACTAATGTTGTTCTGCTCTAGTAGTATCTGTCTGTTGTGATTCAGAAAGGATTAAAAGGTCATGGTTCTTGTGCTCAAACCTCGTAAGATTGTTAATTTCAACTCAACCACTTTTTGGCAAATGCCCCATTCGTTCATGTATTTAATTTACCCATTGTGTTACTGTTTTTAATTTGTATAAATTTTAAAGTGGCTATTAATTGTCTTCCAGATAGTGCACATCTTGGGCCTGCCTGTGGACAATACTAGGTACCAGGCGTGCTGCTTCAGGTACCATGCTGAATTGGGCGCCCAGGGAATGGAATGGAAGGCAACAACTCATTTTGCCAAGCGCCCGAATCAACATCCATGCACGTACGTAGAGGATATATACTTTTACTTATTTATCTAGTTTTGTAAAAGTCATTTGTAAGTTTCATGAGATGCTTACTTGTATATATGGACATGGAGCAGGCCGCATGGACATGGTGGAAGTTATGGACATCACGGCTGCGGCTGAGTAATTTCATATCAACCCCGGACTCCCTCTGCCCTGTGGTCAGAGGACGACGAGCTCAAGGAGACAAAGCTCGCTGGGATGGGATTCTCAAGGAACATATTTTGATGGTGGAAGAACTCTGAAGTAACTAACTACGTACTAATGCTGTTCTACTCTGCTACTTCGAGGAGGCTGCTATATTCCTCGTCAGCTCAACTGACTCTGACTGGGAGCAGCTAGCTATGCCCAGCCATGCTTCACTTCAGGTAGAGGATCCATCTGGTTTTGTAAAGTCATCTATAGGATGTGCTCTTGTGTCATGTTATGGTTTTGTAAAGTCAGCTATGAATATATCCACTAATTGCCATCAGTCTTCCGATTTTACTGTGAGACTTCTTTGGCCCAGGTTCATTTTCTTCCCTGAAAAGGAGGTTTTTTTGAAGGGTACCACACCACTTTATTTAGTTATTAAGGTTCGGAATTTCATCCGCAATTACATCCAAAATAGAGTCCGGAGGCACCATGCGCCAAACATTACTTATTTCATCTCCTACACCTAACCGCGCTAGTTTATGTGCCACCTTATTCGCCGAGCGTCGCACCCAAGTAACCTTCACTTCTTCGAACGAGTTTATCTTTTCTTTCACCTCCCAGATCCAAGGACCAACACCGCTCAGATTTCTGTCGGTTGCATTGATCATTTTCACAGCCATCTGACAGTCCAACTCCAGATGTACTTTCCTGACGTTGCACTCTCTAGCCAACTCCAACGCCTTCTTGGCTGCTAGAACTTCTGCTGCTTCTGAATCAGCAACCTGGGGGAAGAAATAGCATGCTCCCACTATATAAGCTCCATTCTGATCCCTAAGCATAACTCCCCCTCCTCTTTTTCCTCCGCCTCTTGCCGTGGCTCCGTCCGCATTAATCTTCACCCAGCTCGCCTCCGGAGGTTCCCAGCTCTGCTGCTCGCTAACTTTTGGCGATCTAGGCGTTGCAGCATGTACTTCTTGCCATTCCTTTGCATGGCTGAGCATGGACGCCATTATTGCATGTGGCTCGGCAATTCTTTTACCGTCTCTAGCTTCGTTCCTTGCCAGCCATAACCCGTACACAGCATGGATGAACAGCTCCTTCTCGTCCTCAGCAGCACCTGCGAACCATCCTAGTAGCCAGTTCGACAGGTCACTCTGGGAACTAATCATCTCTGGTGGGTTTGCCACCATAGCTCCCGTTTCCGAGCGCAACAGCTGCCAAAAAAGTGAGGAGTGTGGGCACGTCCAGAATCGATGTAGTATAGTCTCTTCCCTTCCGCACGCCACACAAAACACTCCTGGTTTGATTCTTCTTCTGTATAGTTCAGAGCCCGCGGCCAGTCCATTCCTCAGCAGTCTCCATACATGAACTTTGGCTTTCCCCGGGGCCAAGGTGTCCCAAAGTGCCATAAAACCTTTGTGTTTACTTGTAGACGTCGAGGGTTTCCGGCCGTCCGGATCTCAACTTGTTCATGGACATTCTCAAGTGATAAGTTGATCTCACTGTAAATGTACCATTCTTAGTGAAATTCCACACTAACCTGTCCTGGCAACTCGCTCCGCCCACAGCTATCTTCTTAATATCCTGCGCATCATCTGGTGTAAACAAAGAATCCACCCTTTCCTCATCTCAGTCCGCCCCGTTGGGGAGGAGGAGATCTCTTACCTTCGTTATACCCCATGCAAAGTTTTGACCGAGCGGCCTCATACTTCCAGCTCACGGGATCCAATTATCATGGTGGATGTTGATCCGTGACCCGTTACCTATACGCCACAACAAACCGTCCCTTAAAAGATCTCTGCCATGAAGAATGCTACGGAACGTGAATGAACCTGCCGATGGACAAGTGGCCGAAAGTATAGAGTCGTCCTGAAAGTAATGAGCTTTCAGTACACGGGCGCAAAGAGATCCAGGAACTTGAAGAATTCTCCAAGCTTGTTTGGCAAGGAGAGCTTGGTTGAATGCCTCCGGATCACGGAAGCCCATCCCACCCTCCTTCTTAGCATCGCACATTTTCTCCCACGCAATCCAATGCACCTTTCGTTCATCTTCCATTGCACCCCACCAGAATTTCAAAGAGATCGAGGTAAGATTCTGGCACATCTTCTTTGTGAGGTGAAAGCAACTCATGGTGAAAGTAGGTGTTGCTTGGAGGCCCGATTTTGTCAGAACCTCTCTTGCCTTCATGGACAGGCCCTGTCCCTTCCATCCACTAACCTTGCCCTTTGAGCTCTCCGTCACATATTTAAAGGTACCATCCTTTGACCTCCCAACCTGTGTTGGTAAGCCAAGGTATTTCTCATTTAGAGCCTCCTCCTCTATCCCAATGTATTGCTTTAGCTCATCCTTTGTCTCCTCCTGACAACCTTTTCCAAAGAAAATCGCCGACTTCTGGAGGTTTACCCGCTGCCCTGAGGCCTCCTCATATCTCTGTAATATGATCTTTAGTGCCTCCATATTCTGCCTTGTACCTTCCAAGAACACAATACTATCGTCAGCAAAAAGGAGGTGAGTCACTTGGGGGCCAGTGCTACCAAATGCCACACCCTTCAGGCTTCCTTCCTGTTGTGCCCTTTTTAGCAAAGCTGAAAAACCTTCCACACAGAAAAGAAAGAGATAAGGGGAGAGGGGATCCCCTTGCCTCAGGCCCCGTGAAGGTACAAATCTCCTGGACAAACCTCCGTTCAACTTTACTGTAAACGTTGTCGACGTCACGCATCTCATGATCATTGCAATCCACTCCATGGCAAAGCCATATTTAGCTAGCATCTGTTCCAGAAAAATCCATTCCACTCTATCATATGCCTTCATCATATCCAGCTTGACCGCACAAAATGCCTTCCTCCTCTTCCTGGTTCTGATTGCATGAACACACTCATACGCCACAAGAACATTGTCCGTTATTAATCTACCAGGCACAAATGCGCTTTGCTCCTCCGAGATAAGAACCGACAGGATTCCTTTGAGTCTATTAGCCATCACCTTTGTTGCTATCTTATAAAGCACATTACATAGACTAATAGGCCGAAACTGCGTGAGAATCTCCGGCGAGTTAACCTTTGGGATCATAACAAGGATTGTATCATTGAAGCTTGTGGGTGTCGCCTCCCCTAGGAGAAAACTCCTCACGGCCTTGCAGATATCCGTTCTTAACAAAGGCCAGTGCCTTTGGTAGAACAACGTAGGGAGCCCATCTGGCCCCGGCGCTTTCGTCGGGCCCATTTGGAACAAAGCTGCTTCGATCTCTTCATCGGTTATCACCGCAGTGAGCTTTGTGTTCATATAATCTGTCACCGAGGCCTCAATATTTTGGAGTAGCTCCTGCGCACCCGCTGACCCTTCCGAGGTGAAAAGATTTTCATAGAAGCTTGCAGCCATCTCTCTCATTTCATCATTCACGAGACAACGCGTCCTGTCCTGTCGACGCAAAGCTCTCACCGTGTTCTTCCTCTTGCGATGTGAAGCTCTTTGTTGGAAGTATTTGGTGTTTTGATCCCCTGCTTGCAGCCAATCGACTCTGGATCTTTGCCTATAGAACACTTCTTCTCTCTCATAAATCTCACGCAGTTCCTCTTCGATCTCCCTAATTTCATGCCTATAGCCAATGTGGATCGCCCGTTCCTTTGCCTCCTTCAGCTGTGTTTTTAGTCGCATGATCTGTCTCCCGATAGAGCCAAACACTTCCCTTGCCCATCTCCTCATGCTACCAGTTGTGGCACCCAAGCGTTGGCAGATTCCAGCTAAGCTGTTGTCCCCCCCGGCCGACGCCTCCCACGCCTCTCTCACCATGTCATCATATGTGTCATGCCTTGTCCAAGCCTATTTGCAGATCAAACAAAGGTTGGAGCTCCTATTCCGCGACCAAAGCGGTGGCGAGCCCAGTGCCGGGGTGCTGGGCGTCACTTTTTATCTTCATTTTTTGGGGTCTTTTTCCCCTCCTTTTCCTTTTTCCTTTTTAACGAAATTTCAAGAAATATGGAAAAAAAATGCAAACTTGAAAAATGTTCACGAATGCACAAAATGTTCATGAATTCAAAAAACTGTTCAAGATTTCAAATAATGTTCATGATTATAATATTTCAAAAATTGTTGAAAAAATGTTCATGAATACATCAATTGTTTTTAAATTTAAAAATATTTTTATTTTCAAAAAATATTTGCAAATTCAAAAAATATTTGTGGTTTTGGAAAATGTCTGAGAATCAAAAAAGATGTTCAGGGTTTCAAATATTGTTCGCAAATTAGAAAAAAGTTTGTGAATTTTAAGAAGTGTTCACATATACAAGAATGGTTTGAGAATTCCAAAATTGTTCACGATATTAAAAATTATTTGCTAAATCAAAAAAACACAAAAACCAGAAAGGGAAACATAGAAAGGAAAGTAGACAAAAAGGGAGCATGCCCGGCCCAGTATCTGTGCGTAGCAAATAATAGGGGTATGTGAGCAACTAAATTAGGAGTGTTACTCAAAAAAATTGTTACTAAAAATCCTAATTGAGGAGCATTCCTTCAGGAGCCTCCAAACGAGTACTTGGGGTGGGTCGAGAGCGCGCCCGCCGCCATGTGTCGCGCTCTGGGCGCCGCCGCCATGCGTTTTTTCCTTCCATGAGAGGCACGATTTTGCTTCCGTGAGAGGCATGAGCGTGCCTCTTGGAAACGGCTTTTAGAAAGGGAAATAACATGCTCTCGGTTCGGTTTCCTTCGTCCGCTTTTTTTCGTGAAAAAAAGTTCTTCAAAACCTATCAACAAGGGATCTAATTTTGAAAATCTCGACGCGAGGAATCCAATGATGAAAGCGGTTCGAGATTTAGACGCACGGTTTAAGAGATAAAACATTTTAAATAAATGAATCTACGAAAAAGCGAAAACTCGAAGGTTGCGACAAGTGGCGCATATGCAGTGTATCACTTGTCGCAACTTGGGGTTGGAGTGACCTTTGGAAGGAGTACTTCTCAATTAATGATTTCATAGGGGTATGCGTTTGTTCGTTACCCAGTAACCCGCACGACAAATATGGCTGGCCCATCGCCTGTATCATAATAGGAGGGCTCCCACGCGCAGCCTTAAATGACCAAGGCCTAGCGATGGAACCCATTCTTTTAAAAAAAAATCGTTATAAAATATTGTTTTTGAAGCAGTGAAAATGTATAACTATTTTAAAAAATATTATTGTGTATTAAAATTTGTTCATCATGTGTTTCAGAAAAATACATGTCATTAAAAAAGTGTTCTTTAAATGTTCATGTAAAAAATAAAAATAGGAAAAAAAATAAAGAAATAAAAATGAAATTGTTCATGTAAATATAAAAATAGTAAAAAAATAAATAAAATAAAAGTATTGACGTCATTTTTGCATCATTGTTTGCTACCCCTGTTAACCGTATATTTTTAATATGTGTCTCTAGAGTAGAACACCACTACCTACAAGCAAATAATAGGGAAAATAATGTGGTGGAGAATGTCATTTGTTTGCATCAGCAGAATTCCAGTTTTCAGCATGATTGCTCAAACCTCTCATGATTTTTTTTCCTTGTAAATAAATATGTTTAGGAAGTGAAGCAGATGAAACGGCTCGAAAGGCTTAAGCAAGAGAGGCAAAAGAGGATTGCTGCAAGAAGTGACACATCTAATCCTCAGAAAACCACAGCTAAAGCAAGCGCAGTGAGCAAGTCAACCTCATCCTTGGCTGAGATGAAAATATTTCAAATTTGCTTTGTAGTTTGAATATTAAACCGAGAGATCAGACTTGAAACTAAAACATCAAGTTTCTCTCAAACCCGCCTATATTTCGTAAGCTGATTATTCTGAAAGACATTTGCCCAAAAAAGTCGTGGTTGTATGCAATTTACGTCATCCATCTTTCTTTTTTGCGGGGAATTTACGTCATTCATCAACATCAAGCATTGGATCTGCATCAGCCATCCCCATCCAGGGAGTAAAAATCATGCATGCATGGGTTTCCTGGGGAAGCATGCATGGATCGCGCGAGGCAGGGGACAGTGACCACCGTACTGCGTAGCACTGGACAAGCAGTGCTGTATTACTGCCCCTGCAGGGTTGTGAATATGGGCAAATTTTGAATTGGATCTGAATTTGATGCGTGTATTAATGGGTGTCAGTCAGACCATATACTGTATGTAGATCGTGCCAAATTAATTAAGTGAAATACTGTGCGCGCAACTTTGACTACTGCTTGGCCGCCCAAACGCTGGCCCCTAAAAACGCAGGCCCCCCAAATAGAAAGTTCACAGTTTATCTTTTTCTTTTGCGGTCCAGTTCAGAGTTTATCTGAATTTATCACCAACATCAGCCCTCAAAATGGACATAGTATTTATCCACGGATGCGCCAGCGGACAGTGATACAAAATAGACATCTAAGCCATGTCCCAAACCTTCGCCCGTAACTAAAACCAAAATCAAATTAGACGGACAAATATCATGCGAACACGACAGATTCATGCAAATAGACATAAAATTTGATACAATTTACATAAACCGGACGATAGTACGTCTGTTGAACTAAAACTTAAAAAGTCTAAACTAAGGTGACGTTGATGCCATCAAAGACATCGCCGAGGTCCTCCCAGAGGCAAAAAGTCGCGGAGATTTGGCTGCTCTGCTGGCCGCCGCATGGCGCTAGCGGAGGAGCCGCTCGGCTCCCTCCTCCTGTGTCGTGCACAGGGCCGCGTTGGCCAACGCCGCTCCTCATCAGGGATCACTTAGCGACCATTTCTTCCCAATCTTGGCGAGGTCGCCATCCAGGCGGCACATGCCTTAGGAAGGTTGGGATCCGTGCAACCTAGTCCAGCGTGAGGTCGAACTTCACGAACGCCGCCAGGCGCACCGCGTTGCGCCGCTTCCTCCAATGCTCCTCCATGGCCGCTCTCTCCTCGGCCGCGGGCAAGCTTCGTGATGAAGAGGCGCCGCCACTGCCAGGGTAGAGGGCATGCCCGCTTGCCTTCGCGATTGCTATTGGCACCTCCTCCTTCATGGCCTTGCCGTGCCATACGGGGCCGTCGGTGAAGCCAGCCCATCGATGCAGGCATGCCAGCTGTGCAGTGGCGACGGTGGCTCCTCCTTCACATGGCAACCATTCACGTGGAGTGGGTTTTTAGTGGGACTGGCGGCGGCCGTTAGGACTCCCGCAAACCCCCCCGATTTACGCGTCCACCGACCGATGTAGCGCCATATTGGATGTTGACACATCGGTCTGAATGTTTGCATATGTTTTGAGAGTTCGTGTTGGAGATGCTCTTAGTGCTGTTGCGGTGTTGCATGAGCGTAAGTGTCGGGTACGTCAAAGATTAGCATGATTGCAACACGTACGTCCATGATTAGCATGCATGGTCGGTTTACTATGCTCCACTCCACGGTCGAGTACGTGCGCTGTGCTCCACGGTACATGGAGTCAGTGTCCCGGACAAGGCTATGCATGCAGCTACATGCAAAATCAATCATATGCATGCGTCATCGTCGACCGTCGGTCAGTATATTTACTGGTCCTTATTCTCCATCCATTATTCCTTTCCTTTGTTCACACAATATATCTACCACAGCCTCTCAATACTCTTATTATTCTTCTCATCAAATGATAAATCAATGTTGGAATTTTTAGCACGGCAACCCGAACATTTTTCATGACAACTTTATTTCATGCAAAGATGGCAAAATGGCAATTTTTTGACAAAAACAAACTGGGACAAAGTTGCTATGTTTTAACAACTAAACTTGCCAACTCACGTCAACTAAAGTTGCCATGAAAAAACATTCGAGATGACGTGCTTAAAATCTGGACGTTTGAGATTTATCGGGGTCCTTGTTCTTATATATTTAAATTTCATTTTCAATAATTTTAGTGCTAGAAATCTTGCATCAGTGCGTAGGGTATGCGTGTGGTACATTGTCCGTCTAATGAACCCATCTAATTAGGTTACCGCTCCCTTTTGTGCTTCATTTGTATGTGAATCTGACTCAGGGTATTCTCTCAAATTACTGTTGTTTAGTCGGCCGTATATAGAGGGGTTGATTTGGTCCCAGCTCTGCAAAGCCCGATATGCATCCCTTTGCCAGCTACGTGAGTACTTACTTTCTCTTGCCGGAGACAAAATTTTACCACCCCGACGCTTCAAATTCACTTATTCCATTCTTAAAAAACATTCACGAGATATATAGTTTTAGGATACCCATGGTCCATGGATTTCGATTAAATTCATTGCACAGATAGTACGTAGTTGGTCACATGCGCATGGGTCTCACGGGGAACAAACAAGAACAATGAAGGGCCTGTACGTAGGTAGATGCAGAAGCGGCAGCAGTACGTAGCAGTAGTGTGATCTAGACCGGCCGCGGGGGAGGGGGTTGAATTTATATGGAACACAGGTTAGCTAAATAAATTCGGTTTTGCTATTTTTCAGGCGCTTGAATATTTTTTCATGTGTCAGGTCTTTTTTTGTTTGGCACGCCGGACCTCGCCGAAGAAGAAGAAACTTCAGGGGAGAAGCAGCAACCTTATTATCTATCTTAGGAGAAAGAGCAGCCACATTCTACTAGTCTATCTTAGGTGAAAGTAGCAACCCGACTACCGGACGTACGTCTATCGTTCCATCAATAGTTTTGTCCTTCATTAATTCCTCTGTTGCCTTGATGAATTATTTTGAACTTACTACGTGCATGCAATGCAAATGCAATTAACCGGTAGCTGTGAGAGGGACAGGGCATTCTCGTCGCGTTATTAGAGCGCTTTTTTTAAGTCGGCACTACTCCACTACATGATCAGCCGGTTTTTGTACTCACTACTGTGTAAAATGTTCCTTAAATTTTATTTAGTTAGTTTTCTGAAAAGGCCAAAGTTCATAAAGTAAGTAGCAAAAATACCCATACAAATTGAAAAATAAATTTAAATATCCTTGAAAGTGGTGGAGTCTTCTTCCTCCAAGTTGGCCTTTGTGGATAGTTGTGGACCGAAAAGTTATTCTTGGAGGCGTTTTCCCAAAATGCCACGACGCAGATGGATTTTTTTTTAGGCACATTCGTTATGTCTGGTCGGAGATGCTCTTAATCTGTAACGGTGCAGAGATGAGATTAAAGTTTTGAATGAAGGACATTCGCTATCTCTGGTCGGAGTACACGGTAAGGAGACTCCTTCCCCTGGATCCTGGTACAGATCACATACGATCGATCTGCAGCTGCGAAGGTACCTACACTACACAGATATGTACATCAGCTGGGAACACGTACTATGTACGTAGGTGGTGTGGCCGGGCCGTGGTGACTCACTCACATCACATGCATGGTTCCAGGGGGAGAGGGGGACCGCTACGTCATATAGATCGATGCCGACCACATTGATTCACGCTTCAGCTAACGACCCAGCATTCGTACATGCATATACGTACATTGCAGTGTACAGTCCGTACGCGCGTCCGTATGAGTATCTATTATTGTGTGCGTTGTTGCCTGTGTATATATATCCCTCTCTCCTTCGCCTGTCAACGTACTCCTACCTACAGTTCAGTGCACGGCGTCCCTAACGCTCCAGTCTCTCTTATTCCATCCTTATAAAACATTCACAAATAATTAAGAGCATCTCCAACAGGCGTCCAAAAAGAGCTCCGCGCACTGAAAACTTGTTTTTTTGGGCGCCCAACAGCTCCAGCAAAAGTTGTAGCGCTAAAAAGTTTTGGGCGCGTGCTGAAAAACGCTATTGCGCGCAGCATATTTGGGGCTCCGGATTGGGCGCGCTTCACAAATTGCACTGTCTGCTTTTTGGGCGCGCGTCTTTGGGCGTCTGCTAAAGCAATATTGGTCCCGGCGCACTAAAACTGCTAAAGTGACGCGCTATAATTTTTATTGGGCGCGAGATTTTTGTGCGGCCGTTGGAGATGCTCTAAGAGATGTATATATACATTATGCAGACATATTTATAAACTTTGATGCAAAAGCACAATCTTATGCATACATGTCTCTATGCTTGTACAAAATAGATTTGCGGTGGGGTCATACAAAGAATAATCTTGTACATACCCTATCTTTTTTAATTGAGTGCTAGTAGTTAGACACCAACTCATTTTATCAATTGCACTAAAAATAAATTTATAGTTGTAAGCAAACTAGCTAGATGGCATACTTGCAAAAGGGAAAAAAATCAAAATTAAAAGTTTTTTTTCAATCGGGCACTGCCCATTTCCATTAATTTATTAACAGAAATACATAAATAAAAGGAATCCTAGATAAAAAAAAATATAGTCCGAGCGCAAGTAATAATATCCACGATTAGCAGGCAAAGAAACGACCCAAGTATGAAATCCGGATATAGATAGTTTTAGGATACTCATGGTCCATGCATGGGTGAAATTGACTGGACGAGTGGCACAGATATATAGTACGTAGTTGGTGACATGCATGGGTTTCCCGGGAAAAAGAACAACCAAGGGCCGGTTTGAATTTATATGGATCGTAGGCTGGCTAATTGAATTTGAATCGGAATGAATGAATGAATGAATTGTGTCAGATCATGTATAGCGATGGCCACAAAACAAAATGCTGCAGTGTACCAGTATCGTTTTCACGATGTGTGCATGGATTCTCTCTCGGTCTCTGCTGACCACACGTAATATGAATATCGTGTGGTTGATCTTGTGAGAATAGCTGGAAGCGCATGCACAATGCAGGAGCGCGTTGCGTGTTAATAAAGGGCTCAAGGCCGGCGGCTTACAGGGGTTAGGGTTTAGGTTAGGTTGGATTGATCTCCAAGCTAACTATAGGATCATATCTCCACAACCCAACCTATCCTAACAGATTACAACGCACACGCCACGCCCTAGCTAACAGAACACAATTACAATGTTTAACACTTCCCCTCAATCACAACTATCTAAGTTGAGATTGCGTCTAAAAACCTCCAGCTGCCGCAATGATAGTGGTTTAGTGAAACCATCCGCTACTTGATCACCAGTGGGAACAAACCGAATGTCCAGAAGCTTATTGGCAACCCTCTCACGAACAAAGTGATAATCAATCTCAATGTGCTTTGTCCTAGCATGAAAAACTGGGTTGGCAGAGAGATAGGTAGCACCAAGATTATCACACCAAAGAGATGCTGCAGATGGGTGACGAATGCCTAACTCTGTTAACAGATTCTGTACCCAAATGATCTCAGCAGTGGCATTTGCTAAGGCCTTGTACTCAGCTTCAGTACTTGATCTGGACACAGTAGCTTGCTTGCGTGCACTCCAAGAAATCAAGTTACCACCAAAAAACACTGCAAAGCCTCCAGTAGATCTCCGGTCATCAGGACAACCTGCCCAGTCTGTATCTGAAAAGGCACTAACAAGCGTAGAATTTGACTTAGCAAGTTTGAGACCATTACTCTTGGTTGCCTGAAGGTACCTCAGAATTCTTTTTACAGCTGTCCAATGAGTACTAGTGGGAGCATGCAGGAACTGACAAACTTTGTTAACTGAGAAACAAATATCTGGCCTAGTTAAAGTTAAGTACTGCAATTCTCCTACAACACTCCTGTACCTGGTGGAGTCCTCAGCTCCAAGCTTCGAACCATCATAAAGAGACAACTTCTCTGAGGTAGACAAAGGAGTTGGAGAAGGCTTGCAGCCTTTCATGCCCACTCGCTCAAAGATATCTTGTACATATTTTTGTTGAGACAGAACAATGCCACTAGCAACACGCTTTACCTCAATCCCAAGGAAAAAATGAAGACTGCCCAAATCCTTGAGCGCAAAATCCATGCGCAGATCCTTAAGGAGTGCATCAACTGCTCTAGTGGAGGAGCTGGTGACAATAATATCATCGACGTAAATAAGCATAAAGATAGTTATTCCATGTCCATGGTAAAAGAACAGTGAACTGTCTCCCTTGGAGGCAGAAAACCCAAGAGACTGCAACTTGAAATACAGACGATAGTACCAAGCTCGAGGTGCTTGTTTCAAGCCATAAATTGCTTTATCAAGCTTGCAGACATGTCGTGGCAAAATGAAACTTTCATACCCAGGAGGCTGCTTCATAAACACTTCTTCTTCTTCTTCCAGAACACCATGCAAAAACGCGTTCTTAACATCTAGTTGTCGCATGCACCAATTTTGAGATACTGCAACTGAAAGAATTAACCTGATAGTAGCAGCTTTGACCACAGGACTAAAGGTGTCCTCATAATCAATTCCGTACCTTTGCTTGAAACCTTTGGCCACAAGACGTGCCTTATACCTGTCAATGGTGCCATCAGATTTCCGCTTGACCTTGTACACCCATTTGCAGTCAATGACATTCCTCCCCCTAACTGGAGGCACCAGGCGCCACGTGTTATTCTCAATAAGAGCAGAAAATTCTTCATCCATGGCTTGTATCCACTTGGGATCTCCCAGAGCATCTTGCAACGTCTTCGGTTCTCCTGTGGCACAGAAAGAGCCCCAACGAACACACCCATCATTATAAACCTTGGGTTTAGCAATACCACTTTGCAACCGAGTACGGGGACAGGCGGGAGGAGGCGGAGCTGGCCGAGCGTGCTGGAGCTGAAGGCGGTTGTGTGTAGATGAGACAGCGGAGTCGGAAGAGGCAGACGCAAGCGCAGAAGATCCTGAATCCGCTGCCTGTAGAGAAGCAGACGGATCCGGTATGGCAGCCGATGACGAACTGCCACTTGGCAGTTCCGGAGTGGGCGCTGGGCGGGAGGGAATCCGCGCCGCACCGGTTTCCGGGCTCCCAGCCCCACCGCCGCCACGTGGGCCTCGTCCAGCCGACCCGCCGGGAGAATGCGCATTGTCCCACGTGGGAGACAGCGCGGGGGTCGGCCCGCCAGGGGACAGCGCCTCGGTGCGCCCGCCTGGTCCGCCTGGCCGCCCGCCTGGCCCGCCTGACCGCGCGGATCCTAGTGCAGATTCGCCTGCCGCTTCAGAGGGCGCTGATCCCGCGGTGGATTCGCCTGGAATCGCTGCAGCAACAGATCCCGAGAGATCCTGTGGATCTTCTATGGAGCTTCCTGTGGAGCTTCCTGTGGGCTGCATAAAATCATACGAGTTTTCGCCAAAAATTGCAATATTTTCCTGCTCTGTTTCCTGCACACTTTCAGCTGGGTTATTGGCATTAGGCATAGGCATATGATCAGCAGTAAAATCAACTCCCCCTTGACCAAAGCTAGGAGACGGTAAGAGGTGAGATGGCAAGAGTAGTAACTCCTTGCGAAGTTGGGCGCCGGCGTTGGAGTGGAGTTTGGTGAAAGGGAAAACTTGCTCATCAAAGACAGCGTCACGGGAAACATAGACACAGCCAGAAGCAATATCGAGGCACTTATAACCCTTGTGGAGAGTACTGTATCCTAAAAAAGCACATTGCTTGGACCGAAACTCGAGTTTGTGTTTATTGAAAGGACGCAAGTTAGGCCATACAACACAACCAAAGATGCGGAGAAAAGAATAGTTGGGTTTAGTGCCGAATAGTTTTTCTAGTGAAGATTGGTTCTTGACAACTCTACTAGGTATGCGATTAATAAGATAGACTGCCGTGAGGAACACTTCGTCTCAAAATTTGAGCGGCATGAAAGCGTGAGCAAGTAGAGAGAGACCAACTTCCACTATGTGTCTATGTTTTCGCTCCACAGAGCCGTTCTGTTGATAAGCATGTGGGCAAGAAACATGGTGTGTGATGCCAATGCGTTCAAAAAAAAAGAGTTCAACCGTTGGTACACCCCACCCCAATCGGTTTGCATGGAAATAATCTTGCGATCAAAGAGACGTTCAACATGAGTTTGAAAGAGACGAAATTTCTCAAAGACATCAGATTTATTTTTGAGCAAATATATCCAGCTAAACTTGCTGAAATCATCGATAAAACTGACATAGTATTTCTGTCTTCCTACAGAGACGGGTCCAGGACCCCAAACATCTGAAAAAACAAGCTCTAAAGGAGCTGTAGACTCACTAGTTGAACGAGAATACGGTAACTGATGGCTCTTGGCCATCTGACATGCATCACACACCAGGAGATGATCTTGTTTATTGGAGACAGGAAGATTGAAGTCACGGAGAATCTTTTGGACTACCGGAAGAGCGGGATGCCCTAGGCGCTTGTGCCACCGCGAGGTGGATGGCTTGACGGCAGCAAGGACTTGACGTTGAGGGGCACTTTGCCGTCTGGTCACGGGGAATAAACCCCATCTACTCTTGTTTTGCAGAATTGTTTTCCGGGTAGCCTGATCCTTAACAAGAAAGAATTCCGGGTGAAGTTCAATAAAGACGTCATTATCACGCATAAGATTATAGGCAGAAAGAAGGCTTTGATCGGCACTAGGAGCATGGAGAATATTTTTCAAGTGCAAGGAACCGGAGGGAGTAGATAGTACTGAATGACCGATATGCTCTATACCCATACCTTGACCACTAACCGTGTGGATTTGGTCGGTGCCGGTGTAGCGATCGTGGACAGCTAGCTTCTCCAGTTCGCCTGTGACATGGTCCGTGACATCAGTATCCAGATACCAGTTAGTATCCACGCCATAGGAGTGGGTAGAATTAGCAGCGCGAGAGTTGCCGCCCCCGCCGCCGCCACCACACCCACCATTGTCGCGTCCACCACCACCGCCACTGCCAGCGGGGTTGCGGACATTGTTGTTGAAGCTTTTGTCGAACCGTTTCTTGCAGCGCCACGCACCGTGGCCCTCTTCCTTGCAGATTTGGCAGTGTTCACGGTCACCGCGGTCACCGCGATCACCTCCTTGTTGACGCGGCGCACCACCTCCGCCACCATGCCCTGAGTTGTCGGAGTAGTTGCCGCCGCCGTAACCACCGCGTCCGCCGCCCTGACCGCCGCGTCCGCCGCCATAACCGCCGCGTCCGCCGCCATAACCGCCCCGACCACCCTTTGCAGCTAGGTTGGCGGAGTGATGAGCGGTGTAGGCAGCGTGCTGGGCAGCGATCCGGGCCTCCGTAGACAACAGGAGCGAAAAAAGTTCGCTGAGACCGATCGGCCGATCGGTGGCAGCGCGCGTGGAGATGGAGGTGACAAACCCGTTGTAGTTGGGCTCGTGCATGAGTCCCTCGAGGATGTGCGAGACGACGTCGTCCTTGTCCAGGGGCTTTCCTGCAACAGCGAGTTCGTCCGCCAGTCCCTTCATCTTCGTGAAGTAAGCGGAAGCAGAGAGATCACCCTTGCGGGCGTTGCCTATGGCCGAGCGGAGCTGGATCTGGCGCGCCCTGGACTGCGCGGAGAAGCTTTCTACCAGAGCTTGCCAGACGCCCGCGGCCATGGTGTGGTTGGACACCTGCATGAGCACTTCGCGAGACAACGATGCAAGCAGAAAAGTAAGCACCTGTTGATCTTGAGTAACCCAGATCGCATGCTCTGGATTGGGTATCTCAACGGTCTCCTTCTTCCCGTTGGTTTCCTTCTCAGTGACGATGATGGCAGCGGGTTCCTTGGTCGAGCCATCAAGGTAACCCATCATCGCCGCGGCCTTGACGTGCGGGAGGACTTGAACCTTCCACACCAGGAAGTTGTCGCGCGTCAGCTTCTCGGTGATGGTGTGGCCGAGCGAAGCAAGCGAAGGCATGGCCATGGCGAGGGAGGAGGAGGAAGATGACATAACCTAGATGAGATGGAAGAACTAGGCTCTGTATACCATGTGAGAATAGCTGGAAGCGCATGCACAATGCAGGGGCGCGTTGCATGTTAATAAAGGGCTCAAGGCCGGCAGGGGTTAGGGTTTAGGTTAGGTATGGATTGATCTCCAAGCTAACTATAGGATCATATCTCAACAACCCAATCTATCCTAACAGATTACAACGTACACGCCACGCCCTAGCTAACAGAATACAATTACAATGTTTAACAGATCGATCGGCCGGGACCATGCATGCATATACTACAAAGTAAATGTACACGTTGAAGGCAGGCAGGCAGGCTGCAGGCATTGCTTTCTCCATCCCGATCCCGATCTCGACGTCGTTCTTTTACCGTTACAGCTACTGGCTACTTACGGCGACTCTTGATGGAACACTAGCAGCTCAGCTCGTACGTTAAGCCATTGCATGCCTAGGCTAGGTACGTGCCAACATACATCAATCCTTGATTTAGAAGCTAAATCATCAGTCACAACTCACAAGGCAATTGACAAGGCAGACCATACTGACAATAGCCCAGATAAAGGTGGCACCTGAGCTGCATGCATGCATGCACTGCTTTTGAAATCAACTTTTGCAGATTATATTGCCTAGATGAATTATTTTCAACTTGGTACTTCCACCTGGTTGCTGTGAGAGTGACAGGGCATTCTCGTCGCGTTAGATCGCCTTTTTAAGGCCCTCTTTGATTCGTAGGATTATCAAAACATGGGAATAGACAAAAATAAAGAATTAAAGTGACATTACCCACTTGAATTTCATAGGATTAGTACAGAGTGTTTGATGTGGAAATCTAGTACACATGATTTCATTGGAAAAATTCCTGTAGGATTCAATTCTATGAATCAAACGACCAATATAGAAAAAAATTCTAAGGGTTCTAATCCTTTAAAAATTCTATGAAATTTCTTTGAATCAAAGGAGCCCTAAGTCGGCACTACGTGCAGCTTGCTGGTCCTTCCTTCCCACAGCTACGCCTGCCTCCATGCATGCCCGGCCATCCCGTTTTTGTACGCACTACTGTGTGAAATGTTCCTCAAATTTTATTTAGTTATTTTCCTTGTGAAAAGGCCATAGTCCATAAAATTAAGTAGTATAAGGGCATCTCGAGCGGAGACCCGCGAAACTCCCACATGTGGTGTCCAGACAACTTTTGTTTACTTTTGCAATTCAATGGGGGCCTGTATCAGTCTGCGAAGCTTTCCGGATGTCCAAATTTCGATATTCTGGAGACAAACATGGAGAGTTTTACCGGAGTCCGAACATGCACTTGACCAATCACATGTATGTACCTCTGTTCTCTCTCTTCTTCCAACCACACATGCATGGTGCCCCTCTTCTTTCTCTCCTCTCAACCAGACACTAAAACAACAAATATCCCACCACATGCATGGTCTCCACCTACTTTTTCTCCTTACAACCGATACTTTGTAATTAGAGTTGGATGACTCCCTCGCGTATCATGTTCGCGCACCATGCCCGAACACAAAAACGGACATATACCGGAGGAATTTGTGGGTCGGTGTTGGAGATGCCCTAAACCCTTGCAAAACAAGCATACATAAATTGAAAAATACAATTAATTATCCTTGAGTGTGTCGAAGTCTTCTTCCTGCAACACGCCGTGGGCAATGCTTTGCCGCCTCTTGACCTCCATTTCAGCCGAGCAAACTTATTTAAACCAAATAGTTGGTAGAAGCAGCAGCCGGAAAGTTGTCGATGTAGACTAAAGAACTTTGACGACGTGCATCAAATCTTTGCCCCAAAGAAGAAAACACGGGCTAAATGCCCCAGTTTCGGCAAAATGGAGTTGGGGAATATAAATCTCATAATCTTCCCGACGAGGCCATGGCTAGGCACCCTTCGTCGGTCTAAGCTTGGAACTCGAGCGGGAGAATCAAGAGACAAAACCACGTTGTCCACTCCACCCGCTGCACGACCAAGACAAACTTTCAAAAAGAATGGCAAACCAGGAGAACTAGATCTAGGAGACACCATATTCCAAACGCCTTCCAACGAACTATCACTGGAACAAAGGAGAGGTGGAGAGACCTGATTCCACGCCGACATCGACACCATGATCTGGCCACATCCCGAAATAACGATAGCCATAGGGGTAGGGGCCTTTGGACTCAACAGAGAGTAGGGCAGATCAGCTGCCGCCACACATCGCCTAGGTCAGGGAGCTGTAGGGGAAAGAACGCCCATACACATCATAAATTTTATTTTGTTCTAAATAGGCAAAATAAATACGTACGACATCTTATATATGTGAAACTATAGGACAAATTACTTCGACCATGAATGTGTTACAGCCCAAGGCCCTAGCTGAATTTTCTAGATAGTTTTGGGCTGACAAGTTATTCTTGGAGGTGTACTAAAATGCCATGACGCAAAAGGTTTTTTTTAGGCACATTCGTTATCTCTGGTTAGAGATACTCTTAATTTGTAATGATGCAGAGACGAGATTGAATTTTTGAATGAAGGAACGATTGGAGTGACGGATGAACAATTATTAGTGGAGATGCAGTGGCAGCGACATGACAGTGATGAAGCTCTTCGCTGTGGGAAATTTGAGCAAATCTGCCTGTGCCTTCTCTTTTCTGGATGTTTGCATCGCACCGCACGTAAGAGTTTTGTGGTGGGGCCCACTTACATGCATGGACAGCTCCACGTACGCACGCCACGCAAGTATGCATGTCGATGTCGGCAGACTAGATAGGTGCTGCCGGCTGTATTATTCATGCATGTATGATATCTACTTTTTTTTTAAACGAAGACTTAAGGGGAGCCTGACTTTTTGAATTAACAAAGCCATCAACCGGCTAGGATTATACAAGGCCACCAAGCAAGAGCGACCTAAAGATACAAGGGAGCTAACAGAGCAGTTTACAACATAACGCACACTACTGCACACATAGAAATATACATGAAAGACTTGCAAGTAATGTCGAAGCCCGCTGCACATTGGCACCAAGAGCAAGGGAGCAGATTAGCGTCAAGGATCAGCCAAAGGCCCGCAAGAACTGCACGCAACCGGATCGTGGGATTGGGATCACGAAACCTGTCTTCCAATGCCGAAGAAGACCCCAATCCTCTCGCCTAGGCTCGAAGGCGCCGCACTGTCGGGTCGTTGGGCTCTCACCCGAGAGCAAGAGCAAGTGCCGGTCGAAACCCAGAGCAGGCATAGCTCACAGTCCTCACCACGCCGTAGGCACACCACTAGTTGCACTACCACCTGCCCCGAGGCCACCGAGAGCAGAAGGAAAACCGCTGGGAGGATTGTCGAAGAAACAAGCTGCAAAGACCCAAGGGCGAAGCTTGGGAAGCCTCTGCTTGGACTCGCAGCCGACGAGTGCTCTCCTACCTCGGCACCACTCACCCGGAGAACCAGACAACCAAAGGCGGCGCCTCCAAGGAGGGAACGACATGCAGGACGCCGCCACCGCCCAACCCGAGACGAGTTTTGGGCTTTCACCCAGGATCTGGGACGAGAATGGATACGGGAGACCTCAGCGGTGCCTCGAAGGAGAAGGCGATGCGCGCACACGCCCTCACCGCCGTGGTTGGAGATCCGACCAAGTGTTTCCCCCGGACTCGAGATATGCCACCGGCACCCCGCCAGCACCGGAACTGGCAGCAAAAGCTGCAGATCGGACACAGTCGAAGAGGAGGAGTGGGCAGAGGAGGAGGAGCAGCTCGACCTTCAGATCTGAAGCGGAGGAAGACCGCGCCATGACCACCACCCGCCGGATCCACGCCGCCCGAGCAGCCGAGGACGCCGGCTGTCACGTCCCGCGCACGCCGCCTGTCGCAGAGGCTGTGCCGCCTCGCCGTCCGGAGCCGCCGCCCCGGTGTCCGGGGTCCTTCGCACGGGAATGAAGCGACGAGAGGCCTCACCGCCACCTTCATCGGCGCCCGCCAGGGCTTGCCAGGCGTCCCTCAGGTGGCGGCGAGGGGAGGAGATGTAGGAAGGGGTGGCGGCGGCGGCGGGGGAAACCCTAGTCGCCCCCGGGTCGCCCACTGGGGACGACACGGGAGCCGGGGGCGGGGGGTATGAGATCTACTTGACGACAACGTACGTACAGTGTCAGTAAGTGAAGTCCCCTCCCTCAATATATCATAACAACGATATATATATATATATATATATATATATATATATATATATATATATATATATATATATATATAGTACGTGGATAGATACATTGTCCGTTTTTTTACGGGAAAATTTGGAGCTTTATTCAACAATCAAAGCCCGTGCAGAATCTGCAAGGAGGCTACTTACAATGATGCTAGTTTATAGATACATTGTCCATTTTGTACTTAGTAAGGAGGCTCCTTCCCACGGAACGTACGTATACAGATATGTACACCCGTTGGGAGTACGTAGGTATGTAGGTGGTGGTGACTCACTCGTATCCCATGCATGGTTCCGCGGGGGGTGGGGGTGGGACTGGATCGACAGTGACAGTGGTCATATAGATCGATGCCGACCAGATCGATTCACGCTGCAGCTACCTACCTAGTCCGTATGCGCTTCTATTAGGCCCCTGCAGCTACCTTCCACGGCGTCTAAATAGAGCAGCCTGGGGGCGTGCCGGCGCTAGTTCGGCCCCTGGGGCGACCTAGCTCCCAGTCACGCCCCCAAGCGCCGGCCTCATGATGCGGGAAATTTGAACTAGGTCGTTCCCGCTCACAAAAGATGTCACAAATCCGGCGATCGGACGTAGTCTGGCATTACAAAAAACAAAGCGCCGCACGCCGCAAGTTCGCGTGCGCAACGAATCACTCGGCGGGGTCGGCTCCAGGCGTTGGCGGAGTCGGCGTGCGCGGGCTCGGCGCTGTCGGAGCTGCTTCGGTGCTGGGCTGTGTCGGCGCGGCTTCGGTATTGCTGGGCGGCGATGTAGAGGCGTCATTCGGGCTTGGCGTCCGTGCGGCCGTGGGCGCGGGAGCTGGCGTCGTCGGCGTTGCCGTCTGCATCTGGTTCAGGATGAGGCCGCGCTCCGCCATGTACCACGCCCTGAGCTGCTCGTCGTTGCTCTGGAGCATGTCCGCCCCGCTCATCAGAAAAGCCATGTCGGTGTTCCTCTTCTTCGCGGCGACGTTCGTCCGGAGCAGGTCGACGTTGGTCCAGAGCAGGTCGAGCTTGATGGCGATGTTCGTCATCAGCGACGACCACCGCGCCTCGGTCTTCTCTTCACATAGGACGGCCCGGGCCTGGGCGTCGGCGAGGCAATGCTCGATGGACTCCTGCACTCGCGCGGTTGCCGCATCGGCGTTTTTCCCCTTCTTTGCCAACTTGTGGCCGTCCGGCCGCCCCTCTGATGCGTCCGGAGTCATCGCGTCCGGCCTGTATGTCTCCTTGGCCTTGTCGAGGGTACGTCGGACTTCCGCCCACTTCTCGCACTTGTCAATGCGCTTGTAGACGTGGAGGAACTTGAAGTCGGCGTCGAGGTTGTCGCGCCGATACATGGTGAACATACGCAGCAACTGCGCGGAGGAACAAACAGTTGGCGGGCGACGGGCGTAGACGACGAAGAGATGCGGGTGAACGGCGTGCGTACCTGATCCTCAACGCTGGCGCCGCTCTCCGGGCGAGCCGCGACCTCCTCGACGATTTCATGCCATTTGTTGCACGCCCCTGGATACGCCCCCAATGGTTCGCCATCGCCTTGGAGCCGCGCTGCATGTAGACGCCTTTGAAGTAGGGGTCGAAGAGCTTTCGCTAGTCGAACTCAGCCTTGATGCGGTCCCAGTACGTCTCGAAGCTCTGGTTCGTGCCGGTGGTCGGGTCGAGGCAGACGACTTTCCATGCTTCGGCGAGGCATTCCTCCTCCTTGGACGTCCACTAGATGCGCGCTTCGCCAGTCCTAGCCGCCCGCTTCTTCTTCTGGCGCCCCTTCGTCGGATCAGGAGCTGGCTCCTCCTCCTCCTCGTCCTCGTCCTCGTCCTCCTCCTCGGGTTCCTGCGCTTCGTGCGCGTCCTTGCCGTAGACGTAGCCGATCTCGGCCTCCATGTCGCCGCTGAGATCCACTACCTCGTCCTGTGTGGCGAACCTGGGAGACACGACGGTCGCGGTCGATCCTGTCGCGATGATGTCGTGCATGTCGGCTCCTGTGTCGTTGGCGTCGCCGAGGTGCGAGAAGGGCAGCGGTCCACGGCGGAGATGGGGCGTCGGTGTGGACGTGTAGGCGGGCGGCGAGTACTGCACGCCGACGAAGGCGGGCGAGGGTGTGCGCGTCGCGGGGTGGCCATGGGGCAAGGTCACGTTTGTGTTGAACCCACCGTGCGCGTCACCGTCGGCGTAGCCGGGCGACGACGATCCCCATGGAGATCCGACGCCTTGCTGTCCCCAGGGCGCGTACTGGGCGTGGCTGACGACGGGTGGATTCATCATCCCCGCGTGGTCGACCGATGAGGAGGACGCCGCCGCGCGCGCCGCGTTGTCGCGGGCCTTCTTGGCGATGGCCCTGTTCCGCCGGTCGGTGGTGACTGCGTCGCGTCGCTAAACTTCCACCCTCCACTCGGCGTTCGACATGCCCGGTGGCTTCAATGGCGGCGCCCTCGGCTTCCTCTGCTTCGGCTGGGCTACGGTGCCAGCCGTGGTTGCCGCCGCGCGCGGCATGGCGTATTTCTTCGGCGGCATGGCGGCGACTGGAAGGCGAGCGGGACGGGGTTTGGCGGGAGAAAGGGAGGGAATGGCGGGAGGAAGGCGAGCGAGCGGGAGGGATGCGAGGGAAAAGCGTCAAGAAACGGCGGAAAAAGGCCCTCGGGACGCCGTCAGGACGGATCCATGCGCCTTTTTCGTTTGTGCCGGCTCCCCAAACGCCCCCAGGGCGCCGGGTTCGGCCTGGGTCCGCCGGCACCAGTTTTGACCCGAACCGGTGGGAAACAGGCTTCTGGGGGCGCGACTGAGCCGTTTTTTTGGCGCCGGCGTGGCAAAAACGTCTGGGGAGGGCCTGTTGAGGGCGCGGCTGGAGATGCCCTTATTTGTGTGTGTTGTTGCATGTGTAGGTATGTCCTTCGTCTGTCCACGTACGCCCGTCTCTCTCGGTTTCTTCGTGTGTGTGCGCGCGCGTGTGTGACCAGAGCAGGCCACGCATGCAGCTATATACAAAAGCAATCATTCATGCATGATGGATCATCGATCCTCCATCCATGCACTATATGCGTAACCATATTCTTCATCCCATCCATCCTTCATTCACGCGTGCACCAATGACAGCGTGCAATCAATCACTAATCTCTAAATTATCTCTTCTCATCCCATCCATGCCCTGTAGATGCGGAGAGAACTACATGCTCCTACCTAGCTACATTATCTTCACCTTATGCTAATACTTCATTCAATTTTTGAGGGAAACAGCAGGACTCTGCTGCGTATTTTTATTGATTTTTTAAATAAAGTTACAAATAAAGTGTCTTCAAACCGAAACAAAAAACAAAAAACAAAAGGCACTATACGTCAGCTAAAAGAGATAAACAAATAAAGGAAGGAAAAACAACAAGAAGAAAGTACAATAAAAACAAAGCAACCAAAGAGTGCTATCGGAAGGACTGAATCCAGTCCTTGAATCCACTGTATGCCTGCCTTGTCGCCCTGTAGCTGATCCATTTAAGCTCCTCCTTGAACTTCCGTCTGCAGTTGTATATACTGGGTGGCGTTCGCTGGAAGATTTAGTCATTCCTTGTTGTCCAAATTCCCCATGAGACAAGAATAATGATCTCGAGGAAAGATGGCACGCCCAGCAGCTGCTTTAAGTTGTTTATTTCTTCTTGAATACCCGTGTATGTTGGCGTCCAGGTTGGGCATATATAAGCCCAACAGAGTTGTGCGAAGGGGCAATAAAAGAATAGGTGATCCCTTGTCTCCAAAACCTGCATATTACACATAACACAAGTGTAGTTTTCAATAAAGAAATTCTTACGCTGAAGGAGAGCTCTTGTGTTCAATCTGTTGTTGATGAGCAGCCAGTAGAATATCTTATTCTTAAGCTGGCAACATGTTTTCCAGAGCCATCTCAGTGCTGGCAAAATGTCAGGTGCAGGAGATAGCAGTTTGTAGATTGTGGAGACTTTGTAACTATTTGCATTGACTGGTAGTTGCCACAGATCATATTCTGTAGTTAAAGTTAAATCCTGCAAGAATTGCTCCAATTTCTGAAATTGTTCATAGGCTTCTTCTGATAAAGGTAAGTGAAAATGTTCAGCCAAATCATCCGTTTGCCAGATATCTAAAATGGAGAGTTGCTGGTTCTTAGCAAAGGAGAACAGGTGAGGCCAGGTAGAGGCTGGTCGTAGTGGAATGTAATAGAGTAGGTAGTAATATATGTGTGGTATCACGTAATCCTCCATTTATTTAGATGTAGATTTATTTTGCCTTGAGCTGTGTTATGTTACAGTAACATATTTACAACAAACTCCTCTCTCCTCACTAACTACTTATCACATAAACAAACTTTTTTTGATGTGTGTTATGTTACTGTCTAAGCTACTCCCACAATGACCACTCCGAGGGAGTCCATTAGAGCAACTCCAACGGGCCGACCCAAACGGACGGCGTTTTTGTCCGTTTGGGTCGGCCACCCACCCGCCGTCCGCCCTTTTTTTAGTTTTGGGTTGGCAGTGAGCCCAACGGGCCGACCCATTTCATGACTGCGCGCGTTTAACATCATGTCGTCGCCCTGGTTTTGGCGCTCCAGCGCGCGGGAAAGATTCGCGCGCGGGGGAAAGCGGCCTAGCGCGCGCTGGTTTTGGCGCTCCAGCGCGCGGGAAAGGTTCACGCGCGCGCCGCGGCTGGCGCTCGCTATAAAGAAGGCGCTCCCTCCATACTCTGTCGGCCGTCCACTCTCGCCGCCTCTGCGCCAGCATGTCGATCCGCCGCCTGGGCGCTTCAGATTTTCGCGGAGTCCGCGAGCGCCGCTCCGGCACCTTCTCCTCCGAGATCTGGTTTCACGAGAAACGTCTCATCCTCGGCACCTTCGACGCCGCAAAGGAGGCGACCCACGTGCACGACGTGGCGGCGTGGCGCCTCCTGAGGCCTCGTCGGGATATGAATTTTACCAACGTGTCAAGCCAGTGGGCGCAGGATCTGGCGCCTCTCCTGCGGCTTTTCACCGACGAGGATCGTCGTGTCCACCGGAGGCGGCAGCGTCGCCTCGCCATCGTAGAGAAGGACATGGAAGCCTTGGTGGTGTGGCGCGGAGGCTTCCCGCAGGACATCGTCGACGAGCGCCAGTTCTACAAGCAATTGAGAGGGACGCGAAGAGGAGGGAGCGAGCCGCCTATCGGGAGGACAAGCGTTCGCGGAAGCAGGCAGCTCAATTGAAACTGAAGCTACGAGAAACGGCAGGTTGGGACTTTGAAGACGAGGCGTATGCTGACGCCTACATTCAGACATCGGAGGAGGACATTACCGAGTCGGAGTCAGAAATCGACGAGTAGTGGTCTTTTCTTTTTATCTGTGTACGCTAAAATTATCTATGTATCCATTTTTATCTGAAAAATGGCCGACGGCGTCGCCGACGTAGCAGGCGGGCGAGGGTGTGAATCCAATGTGCCACCGACCAGCGGGCCCAGTGAGGAAAGAGGGCGAGCGCGCGCGTGTCCGTCTTTATTCCGCGCCGACGCAAATCAGGCTCAAAAATGGGTCGGGAATGGGTCTGCAGGCGGACGAAAGCGGATGCGCGTCCGTTTGGGTCGGTGCGTTGGGCCGGCTTTTTTGTCCGCGCCGACCCAAACGGACTGCCGCGCACGAAATGGGTCGCCCCATTGGAGTTGCTCTTAATCATCCATCGATGTTGCACAACGCCACACAGGAGGTACATCTAGCAATCATGATAATTAATTTAACAAATATAAAATTAGCATAGCTACCTTAACATGTGCAACATATTAGATACCCCAACATTAATTAGAACATGTTTATATGTCCTGTAAAATTATCATTTATAATCACTCATACAATTAGGTTGGCTATAAAGTAGATTATAAGATCAATACTTTTTTCCACCTTCTCTTTTCTCTTTCTTCAAATTATTGTATTTGCCTAGGTGCATGTGTAGAGGCAGACTCTTACATAAAGAGCCCATTCTCCAAATTTGTTCATGTCTATCATGGCACAGAGGCAAACGTGCCATGTAAGCGGGCTATGAGCCTGCTATTACTTACTCGTTTGCCAAATGATTTAATTGGTCTATATGATGAATAAAAACATTTGTATTGTCCTTGCATATTAAAATTCTATGTTATCTAATCTAAATCCTTAAGAATGGATTAATCATGGCACATATGCATTAACTTAATCAACTTTGTCAGTACTTTTTTTTGTGAGGTGTCAACTTAGTCACTTACTTTGCACACTGCTTACGCTGTTGTATAACGCCCACAAGTAGGGAGAACTATATTAAGGAGATCCTCCATCGAGCTTTTGGGTTCATATTTTACTATGTCGGGTGTTCACTCTAGAGCTTGAACCCGGTACTAAAAGACCAAGTTAATGATTACATCAACATGATTTTCTTGAAACAGTTATACCGCCGTATCACTACCGGAATCGCCCCCTATGCCGACGGCCAGGGCCGTCGGCATAGGCCTGAGTCCCGTCGGGGTAGACCTATGCATTCGGCCCCCGTCGGCATAGGACCGTCGGCAAAATATGCGTCGGCACAGCCAGGGAGGCCGTCGGCTTAGAAAAGCCGTTGGCATATATGATACGCCGACGGGGGCCGTACATCTATGCCGACGGCCCAGGCCGTCGGCAACTATCATGCCTAACGGCGGCCGCCGTCAAGTCTGCCCAATGACTGATCGCCACGTGGCACCCCTATGCCGACGGCCTGGCCGTCGGCTTAGCCAAAACCTATGCCGACGGCAAGGCCGTCGGCATAGGGGTGCCACTTGGCGACCAGCCGCTGCTCTAGGACCAGGTCTATGCCGACGGCTGGGCCGTCGGCATAATTTGAAACTAGGCCGACGGCCAGGCCGTCGGCATAGTCCTGCATACAGAGCTCCTAGTAGCTGACACGTGGGCGCCTATGCCGACGGCCTAGCCGTCGGCTTAGTTGCGCCCACGTGTCAGCTACTGGGAGCTCATGCTAGCCCTATGCCGACGGCCTAGCCGTCGGCATAGTTTGCTTTTGCTTTTTCTTTTTCTTTTTTCTGTTTGTTTTCAGATCAATTCAATTCAAATAGCAGCACATATCAGTAGATATATATCATGAGATAGACATATAAAACACAATGGGATATCATCCGGCACCATCACAACAATATATGCATAAGCATCATCACACACAAGTCTCTAAATGAACATCATCACAACCAACATAAGCATATAGAGAAGCACACAAGTCATCTAAATGATCATCACCACACACAAGTCATCTCAAGCATCATCACCACACAAGGATCATCGAGCACCGCGGAGGTCGTCACCGCCAAGACGGCCAAAGCCCAGGTCGTCAGTGCTAGCGGCAGCGCTACCGCCAAGACCGCCTCCGCCTCCGCCTCCGTGGATCGAAGTGGTCGGGCTCCGTGTCTCCGGAGTGCTGCGAAGACCGCCACCAACGGTAGATCCACATGTTCCCTGGATGTTGAAAAGACATATGCACGAGATATATGACTGTGTTGAAAGGCATGACATGCTTTGGGTGAATAGATTGGGGATGAACTAACCGGCGAGGGGCTAGCGTTCTGTGCCACAAACTCCTCAAAGCTCATCAGCACTGGTTGTGCTGGAGGGCATTGTGCTGGAGGGAACTGAGGACACCTGCCGGCCACCATATCCTGAAAAGCCTGCTGCATCTGGCTATCCCTCTGCACTTGGTGTTCATAAAGCCTTTGATGCCACGCCATGGTCTCCTGGCGTGTGTACTCCATGTAGGCCTACGGTATGACATGATGGAACTCATAAAACTACTAAATGCGGAAAATGAAGTGAGCAATGAAGATAAGAGGGAAAATACTTACAGATTGTTGCGCCTGAAAGAGGGACTGTGTACTGGTCACTGGCTGGCTCGTACGCTGGCTCAGGCTCGGGTCGATCCGACGAAGCTGTGTGTAGGAGATACTAGGAGTGGTCACAGCATCGAGAACCGCCTCCCGACCGTGCTCCTTGGGCCCCATGCTCACCACCGCCCTGTCGTCTAGAGGCGCCGCAATGGGGTCAGGTGTGTCAGGATGCAACTTCAGATACGCTTCAAAGTAGGCCTGCTTCCTCCCCGCGGTCTTCTTGCCGTAGTACTGGGGCTCGCCAGGCTTGGAGTCCTTCCGCGTATGGGCGATCTCCCACGCCTACATGCCTGAGAGCGGCCGCTTCAGTTTCTCCTCCTGCACCACCAAACAGAGGTTAGTCATACATAAGAAAGTGATGGTAAATAGAAGAAGAAGAATGTTTAATGGGGTTAGTCATACATTAACTGCCTTGTGGAGATAGTGGTTTCGGTTTCCCTGAGCATGTACTCCCTCCGTCCCTCGGTTAGCCTTATTTTTGGTTCTCATAGCCGCCCAGGCTCCAGCCTCATCACACCAAAGATCCACCAGTGCCGCCCAGGACTCGTCTTTTCCATAACACCAATTTGGACACACCTACATAATAAAAGCATAATGGCATGTAGGTGTGTCCAAATTGGTGTTATGGAAGCATAAAGCATAAAGCATAATGTACCACAAGGTAATGAAAGCATAATGAAAGCATAATATATGAAAGCATAATGAAAAATCTTTTATACTTACCGCCAAGAACTCGGGCCTCTCCAAGGTAATGCCCATCCTTCGCGCTTCTTACCACTTGTACACCATTCGCAGAATAGAGCATAGCCGGGAAAGTCATGCATGCAATAGTGCAACCAAACTTTCATCAAGAAATTTCTCTGCAGATCCCGGTCGTATGTCAACCTCGGAAAGTACCAAGAATGGTGCAAAGCATCCACAAGCGGTTGCATAAACACACCCAATTGCTTCCCCGGGTAGTCAGGCCCCGGAATGATGAGCGACAAGAACATGGTCTTCCGTTGCATTAGGGCACCGGGAGGAAGATTGAGCGGAATTACAAACACAGGCCAGCAGCTGTATGGATTGGACGACATACCATATGGATTCAACCCATCACCTGATATGGCTATTCTGACATTTCCAGCCTCGGCTGCTTCCTCGGGGTATTCTTCATCGAATGACTTGTATGATTTTTTTTGGATTGTACCTTATACCTTCCTTGTGCCACTTCATCATTTTGGCAGACTCCTTCGTGATGAAAAGGCGCTGCAGTCTTTTTATAAAATCAAGATACCGAAGAACCTTAACGGGGATGGTTAGCTGCTTTTTCACACCATCCTCACCGACCACCTCAATGTACCGAGACGAACCGCACTTCCTACAGTACTTGTCATCCGCATACTCGTGCCTAAACAAAAGGCAATTCTTCGGGCAAACATCTATTTTCTCATAATCCATAGAGAGTGCCTTCATGATTTTCTTTGTATCGTACATGCTTTTTGGCAGTTCATGACCCTCAGGGAGGATGTTAGCCCATACTCCCAGGAATGCTTCGAAGCATTTCTGGCTACAGCCGTACTCAGCCCTCACTGCAATCAGTTGCGAGATGGCATCCAGCTGAGATATTTTCGCACCCGCATAAAGAGGTTTCTTCGACGAGGCCAAGACCTCCAAGAAGGCCTTTGCGGTTGCCTCCGGCTCCTCCGGTTCATTCTCTGAAGGTGTCGCATTTGCCGTTTCTGCAACAATGACATCATCTAGCATGTCCCTGACCCCGTCATCCTCATATCCATCGATGCGTTGTCGCATCACCTCCTCTCTACCACGGTCCTGCTCGGCTATGTTTATCGGTGGCATGTCAAAGTTTGGCATATATCCGTGCGTGCGAAGGTGCTCACTCATGTCTGTCTAATTTCTACGGTGACGTCTGGCACATCTCGCACAGGGGCATGGTGGGATAATTCTCATTGGACGACGGAATATCTCCTTCAAATACACATCGGTTTTCACGATTCACTCTGATGTTACTCGATTCCGACGGATAAAACCAATGTACATCCACTGATTATCTGCCACCCTCTGCTTTTTTGCAACCCACACAATATAATTAAGGATTCACTTAAATTAATGGCATCAAATTTTCAGTTTCTACCGCGTTTAATCCACCTACATCTCTAATAGGTCAAGATGGGTCCTAATCCCACCCGAGGATGTGTAGATTGAGTACGTTCTCCATTCTACCCCGTTCCGAGACAAAATTTTGGCAACACCTCCCCGCTGTTCTCCAGATACACATCTCGGCAAATATCCGAGAGAATGTGCTCCGGAGAACAATGGGGAGGCGCCGCCAAAATCCTGTCTCGGAACGGGGTAGAACATGGAGAACATACCCAATCTACACATCCTCGGGCTGTCCGTGGAAAACGCTGGACAATCCGAAAGAGCTGCGGTGATAAATATGCAATTGAATGCATATTTATCGATGCAACCCTTTCAGACGGGAGACGCCTAGGTTACGCCAGTTGACTTGAGAATGAAATCTAGTGACATAAAAAAAATGGAGGAGATGGACTTGTAGCTCACCTTCGGCTGTAGGGGAAGGAGTCGAACAATAGAGGGATGCTCAGGGAACAACGCGTCGGACGACGGTCACTTTAATGAAATGCAACACCACAAAGCCTGCAAATTCCATCGGACGACGGTCAATTTATTTTTGCATCATGTAGGCAAAAAAACTAAAAACATTAACAATATATTCATCATCGTCATCACATATTCATCATCATCATTATCACCTATTCGTCATAATCATTGATTAATCCATCGAACCAATTTTTTTTTGCAAGATATGCAACATATAGCATCTCATCTAACCAAATTTTTTACTACATACTAACTATCTAACTATCTATCTAACTATCTACCTATCTAACTATCTATATAACTATCTATCTAACTAGGTATCTAACTATTTAAATATCTATCTAAATACCTATCTAACTAGCTACAAAATTACTAAAAACACTAAAAATACATAAAATTTTCACCTTCGAGAGGGCCAGCCGGAGTTGGGGCTGGGAGGCGCGGAGTTGGGGCGGGGAGGCCGGCGGGGGGTCGGGGCGGGGCGGCCGGCGTCGGGTCGGGGCAGGGCGGCCCGGAGGGGGGTCGGGGCGGGGCGGCCGGTGTCGGGTCGGGGCGGGGCGGCCCGGAGGGGGTCGGGGCGGGGCGGTGCGGGGTCTGGGCCGGAAGGTCGGAGGAGGGTCGGGGCGGGGCGGCCGGCGCGGCCGGCGTGAGGTGCCGGAGTCGAGGCGGGGCGGCCGGCCCGGGGTCGGGGCGGGGTGGCTCGGGGTCGGGGCGGGGAGGCGCGGGCGGCGGCGGGCTCGAGGTGGGGCGGCTGTTGGGGAACGTTGCAGAAAATTAAAATTTTTCCTACGGTTTCACCAAGATCCATCTATGAGTTCATCTAAGCAACGAGTCCAGGGAGAGAGTTTGCATCTACATACCACTTGTAGATCGCGTGCGGAAGCTTGTAAGGTGATGATGTAGTCGTACTCGACGTGATCCAAATCATCGATGACCTGCGCCGAACGGACGGCACCTCCGCGTTCAACACACGTACGGATCAGCCACGTCTCCTCCTTCTTGATCCAGCAAGGAAGGGAGGAGAGGTTGAGGGAGATGGCACCAGCAGCAGCACGACGGCGTGGTGTTGGTGGAGCTGCAGTACTCCGGCAGAGCTTCGCTAAGCGCTATGGAGTTGGAGGAGGTGTTGGGGAGGGAGAAGGAGGCAACCAAAGGCCAGGGCACAAGGTATGAAGTCCCTCCTCTCCCCCCACTATATATAGGGGTGCCAAGGGGGGGTAGCCGGCCCTAGGAGATCCAATCTCCTAGGGGGTGCGGCAGCCTAGGGGGGTTTCCCTCCCCCCAAGGCACCTAGGAGGTGCCTTCCACTAGTAGGACTCCTCCCCCTTTGGAACCCTAGGCGCATGGGCCTTGTGGGGCTGGTGCCCTTGGCCCATGTAGGCCAAGGCGCACCCCCTACAGCCCATGTGGCCCCCGGGGATGGGTGGCCCCACCCGGTGGGCCCCCGGGACCCCTCCGGTGGTCCCGGTACAATACCGATAACCCCGAAACTTGTCCCGATGCCCGAAACAGGACTTCCCATATATAAATCTTTACCTCCGGACCATTCCGGAACTCCTCGTGACGTCCGGGATCTCATCCGGGACTCCGAACAACATTCGGGTTACTGCATATACATATCCCTACAACCCTAGCGTGACTGAACCTTAAGTGTGTAGACCCTACGGGTTCGGGAGACATGTAGACATGACCGAGACTCTCTTAGTCAATAACCATCAGCGGGATCTGGATACCCATGATGGCTCCCACATGCTCCTCGATGTTGTCATCGGATGAACCACTATGTCGAGGATTCGATCAAAACCCTGTATGCAATTCCCTTTGTCAATCGGTACGTTACTTGCCCGAGACTCGATCGTCGGTATCCCAATACCTTGTTCAGTCTCGTTACCGGCAAGTCACTTTACTCGTGCCGTAATGCATGATCCCGTGTCCAACACCTTGGTCACATTGAGCTCATTATGATGATGCATTACCGAGTGGGCCCAGAGATACCTCTCCGTCATACGGAGTGACAAATCCCAGTCTCGATCCGTGTCAACCCAACAGCTACTTTCGGAGATACCTGTAATGTACCTTTATAGTCACCCAGTTACGTTGTGACGTTTGGTACACCCAAGGCATTCTTACGGTATCCGGGAGTTACACGATCTCATGGTCGAAGGAAGAGATACTTGACACTTGCAAAGCTCTAGCAAAACGAACTACACGATCTTTTATGCTATGCTTAGGATTGGGTCTTGTCCATCACATCATTCTCCTAATGATGTGATCCCGTTATCAATGACATCCAATGTCCATAGTCAGGAAACCATGACTATCTGTTGATCACAACGAGCTGGTCAACTAGAGGCTTACCAGGGACATAGTGTGGTCTAAGTATTCACACGTGTATTACGATTTCCGGATAATACAGTTATAGCATGAATACAAGACAATTATCATGAACAATGAAATATAATAATACTTTTATTATTGCCTCTAGGGCATATTTCCAACAGTCTCCCACTTGCACTAGAGTCACTAATCTAGTTACATTGTGATGAATCGAACACCCATAGAGTTCTGGTGTTGATCATGTTTTGCACGCGAGAGAGGTTTAGTCAGCGGATCTGCGACATTCAGATCCGTGTGTACTTTGCAAATCTCTATGTCTCCATCTTGAACATTTTCACGGATGGAGTTGAAACGACGCTTGATGTGCCTGGTCTTCTTGTGAAACCTGGGCTCCTTTGCGAGGGCAATAGCTCCAGTGTTGTCACAGAAGAGTTTGATCGGCCCCGACGCATTGGGTATGACTCCTAGGTCGGTGATGAACTCCTTCACCCAAATCGCTTCATGTGCTGCCTCCGAGGCTGCCATGTACTCCGCTTCACACGTAGATCCCGCCACGACGCTCTGCTTGCAGCTGCACCAGCTTACTGCTCCACCATTCAACATATACACGTATCCGGTTTGTGACTTAGAGTCATCCGGATCTGAGTCGAAGCTAGCGTCGACGTAACCCTTTACGACGAGCTCTTCGTCTCCTCCATAAACGAGAAACATGTCCTTTGTCCTTTTCAGGTACTTCAGGATATTCTTGACCGCTGTCCAGTGTTCCTTGCCGGGATTACTTTGGTATCTTGCTACCAAACTTACGGCAAGGTTTACATCGGGTCTGGTACACAGCATGGCATACATAATAGATCCTATGGCTGAAGCATAGGGGATGACACTCATCTCTTCTTTATCTTTTGCCGTGGTCGGTGACTGAGCTGAGCTCAGTCTCATACCTTGTAACATAGGCAAGAACCCCTTCTTGGACTGATCCATTCTGAATCTCTTCAAAATCTTATCAAGGTATGTACTTTGTGAAAGACCTATGAGGCGTCTCGATCTATCTCTATAGATCTTGATGCCTAATATATAAGCAGCTTCTCCAAGGTCCTTCATTGAAAAACACTTATTCAAGTAGGCCTTAATGCTGTCCAGAAATTCTATATTATTTCCCATCAGGAGTATGTCATCTACATATAATATGAGAAATGCTACAGAGCTCCCACTCACTTTCTTGTAAACGCAGGCTTCTCCATAAGTCTGCATAAACCCAAACGCTTTGATCATCTCATCAAAGCGAATGTTCCAACTCCGAGATGCTTGCACCAGTCCATAAATGGATCGCTGGAGCTTGCATACTTTGTTAGCGTTCTGAGGATCGACAAAACCTTCCGGCTGCATCATATACAGTTCTTCCTTAAGATGCCCGTTAAGGAATGCTGTTTTGACGTCCATCTGCCATATCTCATAATCATAGTATGCGGCAATTGCTAACATGATTCGGACGGACTTTAGCTTCGCTACGGGAGAGAATGTCTCGTCGTAGTCAATCCCTTGAACCTGTCGATAACCCTTAGCGACAAGTCGAGCTTTATAGATGGTAACATTACCATCCGCGTCCGTCTTCTTCTTAAAGATCCATTTGTTTTCTATCGCTCGCCGATCATCGGGCAAGTCTGTCAAAGTCCATACTTTGTTTTCATACATGGATTCTATCTCGGATTTCATGGCTTCAAGCCATTTGTTGGAATCCGGGCCCGTCATTGCTTCTTCATAGTTCGAAGGTTCATTGTTGTCTAACAACATGATTTCCAGGACAGGGTTGCCGTACCACTCTGGTGCGGAACGTGTCCTTGTGGACCTACGAAGTTCAGCAGTAACTTGATCCGAAGTACCTTGATCATTATCATGGTTTTCCTCTTCAGTTGGTGTGGGCATCACAGGAATGGTTTCCTGTGCTGCGTCACTATCCCGCTCAAGAGGTAGTACTTCATCGAGTTCTACTTTCCTCCCACTTACTTCTTTCGAGAGAAACTCTTTTTCCAGAAAGCATCCGTTCTTGGCAACAAAGATCTTGCCTTCGGATCTTAAGTAGAAGGTATACCCTATAGTTTCCTTAGGGTATCCTATGAATACGCATTTTTCCGACTTGGGTTCGAGCTTTTCAGGTTGAAGTTTCTTGACATAAGCTTCGCATCCCCAAACTTTTAGAAACGACAGCTTAGGTTTCTTTCCAAACCATAATTCATACGGTGTCGTCTCAACGGATTTAGACGGTGCCCTATTTAAAGTGAATGTAGCTGTCTCTAGAGCGTATCCCCAAAATGATAGCGGTAAATCGGTAAGAGACATCATAGACCGCACCATATCCAATAGAGTGCGATTACGACGTTCGGACACACCGTTTCGCTGAGGTGTTCCAGGCGGCGTGAGCTGTGAAACGATTCCACATTTCTTTAAGTGTGTACCAAATTCGTGACTTAAGTATTCTCCTCCACGATCTGATCGTAAGAATTTTATCTTTCGGTCACGTTGATTCTCCACCTCATTCTGAAATTCCTTGAACTTTTCAAAGGTCTCAGACTTGTGTTTCATTAAGTAGACATACCCATATCTACTCAAGTCATCTGTGAGAGTGAGAACATAACGATATCCTCCGCGAGCCTCAACGCTCATTGGACCGCACACATCGGTATGTATGATTTCCAACAAGTTGGTTGCTCGCTCCATTGTTCCGGAGAACGGAGTCTTGGTCATTTTACCTAAGAGGCATGGTTCGCACGTGTCAAATGATTCATAATCAAGAGACTCTAAAAGTCCATCGGCATGGAGCTTCTTCATGCGCTTGACACCAATGTGACCAAGGCGGCAGTGCCACAAGTATGTGGGACTATCGTTATCAACTTTAAATCTTTTGGCATCTACACTATGAACATGTGTAATATTACGCTCGAGATTCATTAAGAATAAACCATTGACCATCGGAGCATGACCATAAAACATATCTCTCATATAAATCGAACAACCATTATTCTCAGACTTAAATGAGTAGCCATCTCGTATTAAACGAGATCCAGATACAATGTTCATGCTCAAACTTGGCACTAAATAACAATTATTGAGGTTCAAAACTAATCCCGTAGGTAAATGTAGAGGCAGCGTGCCGACGGCGATCACATCGACTTTGGAACCATTCCCGACGCGCATCGTCACCTCGTCCTTTGCCAGTCTCCGTTTATTCCGCAGCTCCTGCTGTGAGTTACAAATATGAGCAACGGCACCGGTATCAAATACCCAGGAGTTACTACGATTACTGGTAAGGTACACATCAATCACATGTATATCAAATATACCTTTGGTGTTGCCGGCCTTCTTATCCGCTAAGTATTTGGGGCAGTTCCGCTTCCAGTGACCCTTCCCCTTGCAATAAAAGCACTCAGTCTCAGGCTTGGGTCCATTCTTTGACTTCTTCCCGGTAACTGGCTTACCAGGCGCGGCAACATCTTTGCCGTCCTTCTTGAAGTTCTTCTTACCCTTGCCCTTCTTGAACTTAGTGGTCTTATTGACCATCAACACTTGATGTTCTTTCTTGATTTCAGCCTCTGCTGACTTCAGCATCGAGAACAATTCAGGAATGGTCTTTTCCATTCCTTGCATGTTGTAGTTCATCACAAAGCTCTTGTAGCTTGGTGGGAGCGACTGGAGGATTCTGTCAATGACCGCCTCATCTGGGAGGTTAATGTTTAGCTGGGTCATACGGTTGTGCAACCCAGACATCTTCAGGATGTGCTCACTGACAGAACTGTTTTCCTCCATCTTACAACTGTAGAACTTGTCGGAGACATCATATCTCTCGACCCGGGCATGAGCTTGAAAAACTAGTTTCAGCTCTTCGAACATCTCATATGCTCCGTGATGCTCAAAACGCTTTTGGAGCCCCGGTTCTAAGCTGTAAAGCATGCCGCACTGAACGAGGGAGTAATCATCAGCGCGAGTTTGCCAAGCATTCATAATGTCTTGGTTCTCTGGGACGGGAGCGTCACCTAGCGGTCCTTCTAGGACATATTGTTTCCTGGCAGCTATGAGGATGATCCTCAGGTTCCGGACCCAGTCCGTATAGTTGCTGCCATCATCTTTCAGCTTGGTTTTCTCTAGGAACGCGTTGAAGTTCATGTTGACATTAGCGTTGGCCATTGATCTACAAGACATATTTGCAAAGGTTTTAGACTAAGTTCATGATAATAAAGTTCTAATCAAATTATGAACTCCCACTTAGATTAGACATCCCTTTAGTCATCTAAGTGTTACACGATCCGAGTCGACTAGCCCGTGTCCGATCATCACGTGAGACGGACTAGTCATCGTCGGTGAACATTTTCATGTTGATCGTATCTTCCATACGACTCGTGTTCGACCTTTCGGTCTCCGTGTTCCGAGGCCATGTCTGCACATGCTAGGCTCGTCAAGTTAACCCTAAGTGTTTTCGCTGTGTAAAACTGTCTTACACCCGTTGTATGTGAACGTAAGAATCCATCACACCCGATCATCACGTGGTGCTTAGAAACGACGAACTGTAGCAACGGTGCACAGTTAGGGGAGAACACTTCTTGAAATTTTATAAGGGATCATCTTATTTACTACCGTCGTCCTAAGTAAACAAGATGCATAATACATAATAAACATCACATGCAATTATATAGTTGTGACATGATATGGCCAATATCATATAGCTCCATTGATCTTCATCTTCGGGGCTCCATGATCATCTTGTCACCGGCTTGACACCATGATCTCCATCATCATGATCTCCATCATCGTGTCTTCATGAAGTTGTCACGCCAACGACTACTTCTACTTCTATGACTAACGTTTAGCAATAAAGTAAAGTAGTTTACATGACGTTATTCAATGACACGCAGGTCATACAAAAAATAATGACAACTCCTATGGCTCCTGCCGGTTGTCATACTCATCGACATGCAAGTCGTGAATCCTATTACAAAGAACATGATCTCATACATCACAATTCATCATTCATCACAACTTCTGGCCATATCACATCACATGATCAATCGCTGCAAAAACAAGTTAGACGTCCTCTAATTGTTGTTGCATCTTTTACGTGGCTGCAATTGGGTTCTAGCAAGAACGTTTTCTTACCTACGAATCACCACAACGTGATTTTGTCAACTTCTATTTACCCTTCATAAGGGCCCTGTTCATCGATTCCGCTCCAACTAAGGTGGGAGAGACAGACACCCGCCAGCCACCTTATGCAACTTGTGCATGTCAGTCGGTGGAACCGGTCTCACGTAAGTGTACGTGTAAGGTTGGTCCGGGCCGCTTCATCCCACAATACCGTTGAGCAAGAAAAGACTAGTAGAGGCAAGTAAGATGACAAAATCCACGCCCACAACAAAGTTGTGTTCTACTCGTGCAAAGAGAACTACGCATAGACCTAGCTCATGATGCCACTGTTGGGGAACGTTGCAGAAAATTAAAATTTTTCCTACGGTTTCACCAAGATCCATCTATGAGTTCATCTAAGCAACGAGTCCAGGGAGAGAGTTTGCATCTACATACCACTTGTAGATCGCGTGCGGAAGCTTGCAAGGTGATGATGTAGTCGTACTCGACGTGATCCAAATCACCGATGACCTGCGCCGAACGGACGGCACCTCCGCGTTCAACACACGTACGGATCAGCCACGTCTCCTCCTTCTTGATCCAGCAAGGAAGGGAGGAGAGGTTGAGGGAGATGGCACCAGCAGCAGCACGACGGCGTGGTGTTGGTGGAGCTGCAGTACTCCGGCAGAGCTTCGCTAAGCGCTATGGAGTTGGAGGAGGTGTTGGGGAGGGAGAAGGAGGCAACCAAAGGCCAGGGCACAAGGTATGAAGTCCCTCCTCTCCCCCCACTATATATAGGGGTGCCAAGGGGGGGTGGCCGGCCCTAGGAGATCCAATCTCCTAGGGGGTGCGGCAGCCTAGGGGGGTTTCCCTCCCCCCCAAGGCACCTAGGAGGTGCCTTCCACTAGTAGGACTCCTCCCCCTTTGGAACCCTAGGCGCATGGGCCTTGTGGGGCTGGTGCCCTTGGCCCATGTAGGCCAAGGCGCACCCCCTACAGCCCATGTGGCCCCGGGGATGGGTGGCCCCACCCGGTGGGCCCCCGGGACCCCTCCGGTGGTCCCGGTACAATACCGATAACCCCGAAACTTGTCCCGATGCCCGAAACAGGACTTCCCATATATAAATCTTTACCTCCGGACCATTCCGGAACTCCTCGTGACGTCCGGGATCTCATCCGGGACTCCGAACAACATTCGGGTTACTGCATATACATATCCCTACAACCCTAGCGTGACTGAACCTTAAGTGTGTAGACCCTACGGGTTCGGGAGACATGTAGACATGACCGAGACTCTCTTAGTCAATAACCATCAGCGGGATCTGGATACCCATGATGGCTCCCACATGCTCCTCGATGTTGTCATCGGATGAACCACTATGTCGAGGATTCGATCAAAACCCTGTATGCAATTCCCTTTGTCAATCGGTACGTTACTTGCCCGAGACTCGATCGTCGGTATCCCAATACCTTGTTCAGTCTCGTTACCGGCAAGTCACTTTACTCGTGCCGTAATGCATGATCCCGTGTCCAACACCTTGGTCACATTGAGCTCATTATGATGATGCATTACCGAGTGGGCCCAGAGATACCTCTCCGTCATACGGAGTGACAAATCCCAGTCTCGATCCGTGTCAACCCAACAGCTACTTTCGGAGATACCTGTAATGTACCTTTATAGTCACCCAGTTACGTTGTGACGTTTGGTACACCCAAGGCATTCTTACGGTATCCGGGAGTTACACGATCTCATGGTCGAAGGAAGAGATACTTGACACTTGCAAAGCTCTAGCAAAACGAACTACACGATCTTTTATGCTATGCTTAGGATTGGGTCTTGTCCATCACATCATTCTCCTAATGATGTGATCCCGTTATCAATGACATCCAATGTCCATAGTCAGGAAACCATGACTATCTGTTGATCACAACGAGCTGGTCAACTAGAGGCTTACCAGGGACATAGTGTGGTCTAAGTATTCACACGTGTATTACGATTTCCGGATAATACAGTTATAGCATGAATACAAGACAATTATCATGAACAATGAAATATAATAATACTTTTATTATTGCCTCTAGGGCATATTTCCAACAGCGGCGCGGGTCGAAGCGGGGAGGCGCCGGCGGGGGCGTGCTCGGGGCGGGGCTGCGCGGGCGGTGGCGTGCTCAGGGCGGGCGGCGGAGGAGGTGGGCGGCGGCGGTTGGGGTCGGGGTCGGGCGCGGTTGAGGAAGAAAATGAGTGGAGGAGGTCGGGTGCGGTGCGGATAAGGTTGGCCCTATGCCGACGGCATGGCCGTCGACATAGGGCTGGGCCAACACGTCAGCAGCCGGGGGAGTTGATAACGTGCACATATGCCGACGGCCGGCCGTCGGCATAGATGAGAGGCCTATGCCGACGGCAAGGCCGTCGGCATATATGCAAACCACAATTTTTTTTTAAAATAGTCCCACCTCGCCGAGGGGAAAGCAATTTAACCTATTTAAATAGTTCACTAATCCATACATTACAAGCTCCGGTATTCATTAGACTTATATGAAGAAAACGGACAATTACTCTGAAACTTTTAGTGCCCGGGTTTCAGAGTGATAGTACGTTTACAACGATGAATACCGGAGTTTTTAATCAATTCAATTATTACATTTTTAGATTTTTAGTTTACTGTCTGTGGGGGACCCGGTACCCGGTGCGACGACCGTGACACCGGGACCCTGGGAGGTTAGGCGCTACGGGGGCCGTAGGGGGTAGCAATGCCACCCGAGCATCGCACCGGGCCCTCATACATGCGGGGTGGTGTGCTGGCATGTCCGAAGAGGCGGCACGCGTCTCCGGGGTGTGCCCCCTCACACGGACGGCGCCGCCGCCGGCACCTGAAGGGGGGAAACGGACGCGTCGGGTCTACACGGAGGGGATCTTACTGTGGGTTTGGCCCAGATGTTGCTCTAAAGTGTAAGTATGGGCTGACCTAACATGACCGGGTGGATAGTTCCACTGGTCAAAACCCGTCCGTGCAAAGTCAAAGGGCTAGATCCCATGGTCAAACGCTACAGGGTTAGGCGGGACGGGGGCCGTGGGGGATAGCAATACCACCGGAGCGTCGCACCGGCCCCTCATACATGCGGGGTGGTGTGGTGCCATGTCCAAATTAGAGGCGGCACGCGTCTCCGGGTTGTGCCCCCGCTCACGGAAGGCGCCGCCGCCGGCACCTGAAGGGGAGAAACGGGCGCGTCGGGTCTACACGGAGTGGATCTTACTGTGGGTTTGGCCTGGATGTTGCTCTAAAGTGTTCGTATGGGCTGACCTAACACGACCGGGTGGATAGTTCCACTGGTCAAAACCCGTCCGTGCAAAGTCAAAGGGCTAGATCCCGTGGTCAAACGCTATAGGGTTAGGCGGGACGGGGGCCGTGGGGGGTAGCAATGCCACCCGAGCGTCGCACCAGGCCCTCATACATGCGGGGTGGTGTGCTGGCATGTCGGAAGAGGCGGCACACGTCTCCGGGGTGTGCCCCCTCACACGGACGGCGCCGCCACCGGCACCTGGAGGGGGGAAACGGACACGTCGGGTCTACACGGAGGGGATCTTACTGTGGGTTTCGCCCGGATGTTGCTCTAAAGTGTTCGTATGGGCTGACCTAACACGACCGGGTGGATAGTTCCACTGGTCAAAACCCGTCCGTGCAAAGTCAAAGGGCTAGATCCCGTGGTCAAACGCTACAGGGTTAGGCGGGACGGGGGCCGTGGGGGATAGCAATACCACCGGAGCGTCGCACCGGCCCCTCATACATGCGGGGTGGTGTGGTGCCATGTCCAAATTAGAGGCGGCACGCGTCTCCGGGTTGTGCCCCCGCTCACGGACGGCGCCGCCGCCGGCACCTGAAGGGGGGAAACAGACGCGTCGGGTCTACACGGAGGGGATCTTACTGTGGGTTTGGCCCGGATGTTGCTCTAAAGTGTTCGTATGGGTTGACCTAACACGACCGGGTGGATAGTTCCACTGGTCAAAACCCGTCCGTGCAAAGTCAAAGGGCTAGATCCGTGGTCAAACGCTACAGGGTTAGGCGGGACGGGGGCCGTGGGGGGGGGGGGGGTAGCAATGCCACCCGAGCCTGTGAGGGGGGCACACTCAGGAGTCGCGCGTCGGGTGCCTGAGCCTGCCACTACGCTTCCACAACCATAGGAGGGCCCACTGCGACACCTCGCGGCATTGCTACCCCCCGGTACACCGTCCCGTCTAACCCTGACACAGACGACCGCCGGGTCTAGCCCTTTGACTTTCACCGCACGGGGTTTGACCGGTGGACCTTTTCACCTGGTTGTCATAGCCCAGCCCATAGCTACACCCCCAACATAGTCCCGGCCCAACCCACCCCAAGATTCCCTCCGTGTCGGCCCGACGTTGCCATTTCCCCATTCCGGGACACGGCGGCAGCGATGCCCGTGAGGGGAGGGGCACACCCCGGAGCCGCGTGTCGGGTGCCTGAGCCTGCCACTACACTTCCACAACCGTAGGAGGGCCCACTGCGACACCTCGCGGCATTGCTAACCCCCAGGTACACCGTCCCGTCTAACCCTGACACAGACGACCGCCGGGTCTAGCCCTTTGACTTTCACCGCACGGGGTTTGACCGGTGGACCTTTTCACCTGGTTGTCATAGCCCAGCCCATAGCTACATCCCCAACACAGTCCCGACCCAACCCACCCCAAGATTCCCTCCGTGTCGGCCCGACGTTGCCGTTTCCCCCCTCCGGGACACGGCGGCAGCGACGCCCGTGAGGGGAGGGGCACACCCCGGAGCCGCGTGTCGGGTGCCTGCGCCTGCCACCATGCTTCCACAACTGTAGGAGGGCCGACCGCAACACCTGGCGGCATTGCTACCCTCCCCCCCCCAGGTACCCCGCCCCGTCTCCCCTCTCCGCAACACGACGGAAGCGACGCCCGAGAGGGGGCAATCGATATATATATATATATATATATATATATATATATATATATATATATATATATATATATATAATCGAGATATGTTTTCTGTACATAAGGCACATTTAAGTTAATCTAATTATTTTGGGAAAAAATAAAAAGGAAAAAGAGAAAACAAATAAAATATGAAAAAATATTAGAAATCTATGCCTACAGCTATGCCGTCGGCATAGCTACAGCCACAGAAGGGTAGAGCCATGGATCGATGACGTGGCGTATGGCGCGGATCGATGACGTGGCACCGTCCATGGGCCAAGCCTATGCCGACGGCAAGGCTGTCGGCATAGATATGCCACCCCACGAACTGGTGAGCGTTTCGGATCGTTGACGTGGCAGATCACGCGGATCGATGACGTGGCAGATATGCCGACAGCCACCGATAGGCCCCGTCGGTGTAGGCTTCACGCCGTCAAAGGATGTCGCCGCCCGGGCAGTCGGGCCCACAGATATGCCGAAGGCATCCTCTATGCCGACGGCCGCCGTAGGCATATTTATTGGGATGCCGACGGCCCTTCTGTGCTGACGGCCCCCGTCGGCATAGGTGGATGTATGCCGACGGCTTTCCTACGCCGACGGCCTGGCCTGGGCCGTCGGGATAGATCTGTCGATGCCGACAGGGGCCGTCGGCATAGATTTGGCCGTCGGCAATTGGGTAAATTCTGGTAGTGTATTTATAGCCAAGGATGGTCACAGAGAACCAAACCTGGAGATTATGCATCCGAAAAACTTCAAATGGAAAACACTAGGGCGATAGGTTTGGACCGGCCAAAAATTTAAAAAGGGAGACAAAGACATAGCTAAGGCTCATAATCCGATCCGGGGACAAGGGCACCAATGTCCAACACCACCGAATGTGGCTCATAAAAGGGAGTTAATGGTTTTAAAAAATAGTCATTACATAATAGACCACTTGGTAGGCCAACAATCATCGTCACCACTATTTTCGTCTGCGTATGTTAACAAATCCTACCTTGATCACCATGTTTTCCGCCTTGTGTCCGGTGGTTACCGTTGCTCCTTATTCTCTTGATAAACGATAACATATGAATATCAAAAGTACACCCCACCTCTGCAACAACACATGGTGAAGAGCTAGTCGGGACATGAATGATGCACACATCAAAATTATTAAAAAAAGGAAATGAAAACAATTGCATGGCCCCAATAGTCATGTAACAACATCAACCACCCTGGTGGCAGCACCCGGGTTTCTCCAAAAGCGACGCCTCTCGAAACGAAATGATGCATGGGACTTAGGAGGACGGATCATGTAATTTCACCCCGAAGAGCAAATTTGAGGCTTTGAGTGATGGTTGCTTCAACTCGTTGTAATCCTCTTATTCCTTGTCGATGACCGGCTAAGAACGTCGGCAAAGTCACATTTAAGGACGCCATCCCTCGAAACACTCGTATGGCGATTACAAAAACAACGTGGTGGGAACAAAAACTAGCAACTCACAGCTGGACGTCAGACAAAAAAGTCGACCGTTGGTGTAAGAAAAAGAAAACAACCACGGGATATTTATTTAGCAAAACACCCATGAATGGGAGAGTCATGTTCATCTGAAATACACAGCACGGGTGGCCATGCATAGCATAGTGCCGGCAGCTGCTCGCATGCATGGTTCAGCAGTTGCATCCGTCGTCCATCCATGCTGTTCAAATGGGAAAAAGTTGTCCACGCGCGCATCCATGCATCAACGACGTAGCAGTAATTATCTCACGTAGCTAGCTTGGCACTCTAATTAGCCAAGAATAAGTAAGAACGATTATTTTGCGGGTACATTCATATATTCCACAGCTAGCTAAGCTTAGCCCGTCTGGATGCGATTAGCCTGATAGAAGGGCGGGATGTGTTTCGCTGGAACCTTACTACATCAGGGTCTTTCACCGTAGACTCTATGTATTGTGCACTCACGCATTCTGAGGTACCGGTGAGTAATAATAAGAAAATTTGGCGGTCGAAGATACCACTAAAAGTTAAAGTCTTCATGTGGTATTTTCGTATGGGAGTTGTTCTAACCAAAGACAACCTCGCACGGCGCAATTGGCAAGGGAGTAAGAAGTGTTGTTTTTGTACTCATGATGAGACCATCAGACACCTCTTTTTCCAATGCAACTTTGCACGTTCTACGTGGTCAGTCATCCAAATAGCGTCAAGTTTATATCCGCCCACAAGTGTTGCCAATATTTTTGGCCATTGGTTGGATGGTATTTCAAATAGGTTCAAAACGTTATTAAGGGTGAGAGCGTATGCCTTACTATGGTCGCTTTGGCTATGTAGAAATGATTTTGTTTTTAATGACAAAAATGCTTCTCCTTTGCAGGCTATTTTCCGCTGTACGCACTCGCTTCGTATATGGTCTATGCTACAACGAGCGGAGGTCCAACCGTTGTTCAAGGCGGTGTGTACGCGGTTGGAGCAGGTGGCTACGGAGGTTTTTACACAACATGGGTGGCAGCATAACCTCCGGATCGGTCCATCTCATCTTTCGACATAGGCACAGTGTCGCTCTATAGGACTCTACTATTGCCGATTTGTCGGTTTTTGTTTTCTTCTGGTTGTCAGACTTTTGGTGTTCGGCTGTGTGCATCCTAATTATGCAGAGACCGGGTGTTGCTCATAATGCTCTGTATCCACTTGATGCTACATTTTTGAGTTAATAAAATCGCCTTTTATCGAAAAAGCTAAGCTTAGCCCATCCTCCTTTAATCTTTGTGTCCTTCATATGTTGCGGGTGCAACCACCTTAATGATCTTGTAAGACAATAAGTTTTGGGGAACCAGCGCCACCCTCTAGGGGTGGCTTATCTCATTATATATAATGGTTGTGTTACAATACGTACATAAGTACAGAAGCTATACATAGTCTAACACCCTCCCTCAATCTTAGCCACTTTCTAAAGAACTGAGAAGGGTAAGATTGCGCCTACAAGCCTCAAACTGTGGCAGCGGTAAAGGCTTAGTGAAGATGTCTGCAAGTTGATCCTTAGATGAGATAAACTTGATCTGGAGTTGCTTCTGCGATACACGTTCCCGTACAAAGTGATAGTCAACTTCAATGTGTTTCGTTCGGGCATGAAATACTGGATTTGCAGAAAGGTATGTAGCACCAATATTATCACACCAAAGAATAGGAGGCTGTGGTTGAGACAAACCCAACTCCTGAAGCAAAGACTGCACCCAAATAATCTCTGCAGTAGCATTAGCCACAGCCTTGTACTCAGCTTCAGTACTGCTACGTGACACAGTAGCCTGTTTCCGAGCACTCCAGGCGATCAAATTAGAGCCAAAGAATACTGCATAACCCCCCGTGGATCGCCTGTCATCTGGGCTACCAGCCCAATCTGCATCAGAGAAGGCCGAAAGGACCCGAGAGGAAGTCGGCCGAATATGCATACCAAATGTCAGGGTGAACTGAACATAACGAAGAATGCGTTTAACAGCAGCCCAATGAGTATCTCTGGGAGCCTGAAGATACTGACAAACCCTGTTAACAGCATAAGAGATATCTGGTCTCGTGATCGTCAAGTACTGAAGTCCACCAACAATGCTCCTGTACTCTGTGGCATCCGCAGGAGACAAAAGCTCACCATCAACAGCTGTTATCTTGTCGGTAGACGACATGGGTGTGGTGGTCGGTTTGCACTTCAGCATGCCAGCTCTTTGTAACAACTCCAAGGAGTACTTCTTCTGCGTAAGGACAAGACCAGTAGCACGAGAAGTGACCTCAACTCCAAGAAAGTAGTGAAGCTTCCCAAGATCTTTGACCGCAAAATCAGCACCAAGAGAGCAGACAAGAGCATTAGCAGCATACTGAGAAGAGCTGACAAGGATAATATCATCGACATATACCAAAAGATACATAGTGACTTCTGGCTTCTGTAGAAGAAATAAGAAAGTGTCAGCAGTGGACGGCACAAACCCATGAGCACGAAGGGCAGAGGCAAGGCGGGCATGCCAGGCACGAGGAGCTTGCTTCAAACCATATAGTGCTTTGGAAAGACGACAGATATAGTCAGGACGATCAGGATCAGAGAAACCAGGCGGCTGTTTCATATAAACCTGTTCCTCCAAAAATCCATGTAGAAAAGCATTCTGCACATCAAGTTGACGAAGTGACCAACCACGAGAAACAACAATGGAGAGAAGAAGCCGAATAGTGGTAGGCTTGACGACAGGACTGAAGGTGTCCTCATAGTCAAGACCATGACGCTGCCGAAAACCGCGAGCAACAAGTCGCGCTTTGTAACGCTCAATAGATCCATCCGAATGCTTCTTCACTTTGAATACCCATTTTGAGTCAATAACATTTACCCGTGGTGGTGGAGGAACGAGAGTCCATGTCTTGTTACGAAGAAGAGCATGAAACTCCTGCTCCATAGCCTCTCGCCAATGTGGAATGCGTAGGGCAGCCTGATATGAGCGAGGCTCAGAAGATGGATCCGCAACAGCAGCAGCCAAACAAGCAGCCAACCAAGCAACCGTACCATCCTTACGTTCCTTAGGTTTGAAAATGCCACTGCGACTGCGTGTATGTGGTCGGGACACAGGAACCACCGAGGTCGACGGAGCAGCCTGCAACGGGCTGGAGGACGGCGACGTTGACGAGTCAGCCGGTGACGAGGAGCCAGTCACGGTAGCCTTGGACTCGATCGACAAAGAAGGCCGGCCCACCGGCGAAACCGGCAGAGCAGACGAAGCAGCTGGCGACTCCGGCATCACAGACCGGGCCGTTGGCGAGCTCGGCATTGTGGGCCGTGGCGCGGCCGGTGTCGTGGGCCGATCCGCGGATGAAGGCGACGTGAGGATCCGAGCCGCGGGCGAAGACGGCGTGACGGGCCGAGCCGCAGGCGAAGACGGCGTGACGGGCCGAGCCGCGGGCGACTCGGCGGCCGCTGGCGAAAAAGGCCGAGCCGCTGGAAACTCGGCGATCGCTGGCATAGCGGACCGAGCAGTGGAGATGCTCGGCGCAACGGGCTCGTCGGGTGACCATGCATGAGCACGCGAATCGACGCCATGCAACATAGGGCGATCGACGTGCCCACCAGAAGACGACGATGATGATGGTGAATCCTCCAACAGCTCCAAACGAGCTCCACGTCCGGTTCCTGCACCATGGTTAGGTAACAGCAAAGGAGAGTATGCAACATCATCAAATTGGTCAGAAGCAACAGAGGATGAATGCAGGGATGGTGGTTCGACAGTAGACACAGTAAGGTTGGCAAAGGGAAAAACATGCTCATCAAACACGACGTCCTGAGATATATAGACACGATTAGTGGGAACATGAAGACATTTGTAACCTTTATGAAGAGAGCTATAGCCAAGAAAAACACACTTCTTAGAACGAAACTCAAGCTTGCGCTTGTTATATGGACGAAGATGCGGCCAGCAAGCACACCCAAATACCTTGAGAAAGGTATAATCAGGTTGTTCATTAAGGAGAACCTCAATGGGAGTCTTCATGTTTAAAACACGAGTAGGAGTACGGTTGATGAGAAAGCATGCAGTGGTGAAAGCATCACTCCAAAACCGAAACGGAACAGATGCATGGGCCAAAAGAGTAAGACCAGCTTCAACAATATGATGATGCTTACGTTCGACTGAACCATTCTGCTGATGTGTATGTGGACATGCTAAACGATGAGCTATCCCAAGCGACTGAAAGAAAGAGTTGAGGTTGCGATACTCGCCCCCCCAATCCGACTGGACATGAACAATTTTGTGCTTGAGAAGACGTTCAACATGTTTTTGAAACTGAACAAAAATATCAAACACATCAGATTTGCGTTTAATAAGGTAAAGCCAGGTAAAGCGACTATAAGCATCAACGAAACTGATATAGTAATTATGACCACTGACAGAAGTCTGAGCAGGACCCCATACATCTGAAAACACAAGTTCTAAAGGATGTTTCACCTCACGACTGGACTCCGAAAAAGGAAGTTGATGACTCTTCCCCTGCTGACAAGCATCACACACTGCTACATCTTTATTACTAGACAAACTAGGAAGCTCATGACGACGCAAAATATGACGGACAATAGGTGTGGCCGGGTGACCAAGACGAGCATGCCACTGTGACAGAGAGACCCGAACTCCACTGAAAACGCGAGCGACGCCAGGATGCTCCAGACGGTAGAGGCCCTGGCACAACCGCCCACTAAGAAGAATGTCCCTCATGCCCCGATCCTTAATAAAAAGATCAAAAGGGTGAAATTCACAAAGCACATTATTATCACGTGTGAGTTTAGGAACTGAAAGAAGATTACGGGTCACAGATGGAACTCGAAGAACATTTCGAAGCTGAAGATTCCTATTGGCATGTCTAGTGAGGAGAGATGCTTGACCAATATGAGAGATGTGCATACCTGCTCCATTGGCGGTGTGGATCTTGTCGGAGCCATGATAGGGTTCACGAGTGTGAAGCTTCCCCATCTCGCTGGTCAGATGCTCTATCGCCCCAGAGTCCATGTACCAGTGTGGATCGATGGAGTAGGACTGAGTGTGTCCCTGTTGCTTCTGCGGCGCGGGACGATCAGCCATGGCGACCTAACGGGCATTGTTGCGTGTATCTTTGCCGTCATTGCCAAGACCAAGGAAGCTTCGCTGGAAGCGCTTATGACACTTGGAGGCCCAGTGCCCATCGCGGCCACAAAGCTGACACACACGTGGAACGCCAGCCCCCGGTAAGGTCGCAGTAGGTGGGGGGGCCGAGGCGGGCGACGGTGGCAGCCCCAAGGGAGATCGGGGTGATGAAGAAGAGCGGCCACCCTTGGTGGCGGCGTTGGCCGAGAGGGAGCCAGTGCCCCTGGTGCGGCGAGTCTCGACCCGTTGCTCAGTGAGAAGGAGCCGAGAGAAAACCTCGTGTGCCAGCATGGGTGTCGAGTTGCCCCGCTCGTTGATGATCTCGACTAAGGCATCATACTCCTCATCAAGACCATTGACAATAAACGAGTTGAACTCGGAGTCGGTGAGGGGCTGTCCAATGGAGGCCAATGTGTCGGCGAGGCCCTTGACCTTGTTGTAGAACTCAGTGGCAGTGGAGTCAAGCTTCTGACACTCTCCAAGCTGACGACGGAGTGCAGAGACACGAGCCTGGGACTGCGCTGCAAAGGTGCGCTCAAGGATGGTCCAGGCCTCATGAGACGTCTTCGCGAAGACAACAAGGCCGGCAACTGCCGGCGAGAGCGACCCCTGGATGGAGGAGAGGTTCGCCTGGTCCTGCCCCGTCCAGACGCGATGGGCCGGATTGTAGACCGGACCGTGCACGCTGTCTACCAGCGCGGGTGGGCAGGGAAGCGATCCGTCGACGTAGCCTAGCAGGTAGTGACTCCCCAAGAGCGGGAGAACCTGCGCACGCCAGAAGATGTAGTTGTCGGCGAAGAGCTTGATGGTGATGAGATGACCGAAGTGAAACGGCGGCGGCGAAGATGATCCCATCGAGGAGGCTGCCTGGGGTGCAAACACCATGAAGGCAGCCAGAGGCACCGAAGCCGATGCGGGAGGAGGCGGGACCGCAGCCAGGGCGGGCGCCGCAAAGCTCGCGGCCGGTTCGGACGCCGCCAACCCCGCCAGCGGGGCGGTGTGATCCGCTTGCGGCAGGAGCGGCGGGACGACGCCTGCGGAGTCCGCAGCGGACGGCGGCGCCGCGGTGTGGACTACGAGGTCACGCCCAAGCGAGGGCGCCGGCGGCGTGGAGAAGACGGAGCCGATGCTCCTTGTCCCGATCGGAGCCGGAACGGAGACGGCATCGAGCGGGAGGTTGAGCAGAGCCGCAAGAGAGGCCGGGAGGAAGCCCGCAACAGTGGAACCGGTGGTGGCGGCGCTCGACATGGCGGCGGCGCGATCGGTGGCGCGGCGGCTGCGGTGAAGGCGGCGGTGCGGGTATTAGGGTTTAGAAGCGGAAGCGATCGTAACCTAGCGTGATACCATGTAAGACAATAAGTTTTGGGGAACCAGCGCAACCCTCTAGGGGTGGCTTATCTCATTATATATAATGGTTGTGTTACAATACGTACATAAGTACAAAAGCTATACATAGTCTAACAGATCTGATCGAGGGCATTTTCGTCAGATTGGTGTGGTTTTAGTCGGCAGCGTACGTGTCTGGTCCTTCCCCTCTACAATCCTGCAATGTCGATGGATGCCCTGCGATGTCCTTGCTCGATTGTCCGGGAAGAAGTTTCACTTTCACACCCGGTTAGCCAGATATTACCTCCCTCCCAAAATAATTGTTTTAGATTTTTTTAGATACATTCATGTCTACACAAATCTAAGACAAGTAATTCAGAAAGGAGAAAATAATAAATAAATACTCCCTCCATAAAGAAATATAAAAGCATTTAGATCGCTGCACTCTTATATTTATTTACAAAGGGAGCACCCAATAGTTGGCTGGAATAGTTGGAACGTAGGATCACCACATGCATACCATTAAACGAAAATAGTCCCAACACAAATCATCTGAGTAATCACAGCTTGTACCCATTGATGAAATGGTTTTGAAGGCTCAGCTCAAAACTACCTAACCAACTTGCACTTGTATTAGTAAATAATGAAATTATTTCTACTAACATAATTTAAACAGTTATTTTTGATATATTCTCTCCTGCTCCACCTTTTGTAATTATTTATTTATTGATTTTCTAACTAGCTATGATTTAAACAGTTATTTACTCTCCCATAACCCATTTTCCAAAGTGCAAAAGCTCCATAACCTCTACATCCCTCGGTCAAAACATTCCAGTCCTTTAGAGGGAAAAGAGAGATGAGCCTCCGATCTATATTTCCACCGAAGGAATTTGGGTTCGCCTTTGAGTTCGTTGAGTAATTATTACTCTTGAGGGTTGGAGACTCGTAGGCGGTTGGGAGTCCTAGGAAAGAAACCAACTTGTGACTTACCCTGCCGTTTGTAAAAGTTTAGAGTCTGCCTCAAGGTCTACCACTAGTGGTTGAGAATAGCCTTCATGGTGATATCTCAAGGAGAAGGTGTTGGTGTGCTTTCATGGTAACACCCACCCCTTGAACGGTGACTAGTTTTTTTCATGGAAGTGAACATTGGAATACGTCTTGTCTGTGTGGTGTTTGGTTATTCCTAACCGTAGCTCATTTACTTGTGTTTTACTTTATATTACACATAGCCTAAACTTGTAACAATTGAGAAGAATCCCCCCCCCCCCTCCATCTTGATCTTTCACCTTATTGGGTGGCTGGCCTAAAATCGCCCAACGGTGTCTTCATCAGAGTCGTAGCTACTGAAAAAGTCAATAAATAAATAGATTGCAGCAAAAGGTAGTCAACAATCCATGATGATCGGGACTTAACAAGGGTAACATTTAGCATGGATGTAACTAAGATAAGACCTATATTTTTTTATTTACTTCTTGATAAGATAAATAATTATACAATATAGAAATCTATGTTAAGGATATTCCCTACTGCAAAACAGGCTGGCAATGGCGGGCGCGGTAGTGGAGGGCGCCCACCACGGCTAACATGTCACATGTGGTGGGCGGTAGAATAGCCGAGGCAACGAAAGAAACTTTGTTTAAGCAAAAAAAAGGGATATGGCACTTGTCGAAGTAAAAGTATGCAAATGGTACGTGGCACCCACATTTGCTCGGTGATGCTGGCCATGCTCTCTATATATACATGCATCCTTGCCGGGGTATGGACACCAATCTCCACCATTACCCACCGTGCCTTGATTAATCAGCTGAGATCGCTCGAGGAGATAGCTAGCTTCATGACTATGGCAGCAGCACAAGGCAAGCTGAGTCCGGAGGCCATCGACAACGAAGTCATCAGCAACGGCAGCGCAAAGGACTACCTCGACCCTCCTCCGGCGCCGCTAGTGGACGCCGGCGAGCTCGGCAAGTGGTCGCTCTACCGCGCCATCATCGCCGAGTTCACGGCCACGCTGCTCTTCGTCTACGTCGCCGTCGCCACCGTGGTCGGCCACAAGCGCCAGACGGACGCCCAGGCGTGCAGCGGCACCGGCGTGCTGGGCATCGCGTGGGCCTTCGGCGGCACGATCGCCGTCCTCGTCTACTGCACCGCAGGCATCTCCGGCGGCCACATCAACCCTGCGGTGACATTCGGGCTGCTGCTCGCGCGCAAGGTCACCCTTCCCCGCGCCTTCCTCTACATTGTGGCGCAGTGTGTGGGCGCCATCTGCGGCGCGGCGCTGGTGAGGGCCGTGCACGGCGGCCACCACTACGCGCTCTACGGGGGCGGCGCCAACGAGCTCGCGCCGGGATACTCCAGGACGGCGGGGCTTATCGCCGAGATTGCCGGCACCTTCGTGCTCGTGTACACGGTGTTCTCGGCGACTGACCCGAAGCGCATCGCCCGGGACCCGCACGTCCCGGTGCTGGCGCCGCTGCTCATCGGGTTCGCCGTTCTCATGGCGCACCTCGCCACCATCCCCGTCACCGGCACCGGGATCAACCCGGCGAGGAGCTTTGGTGCCGCCGTGGTGTACAACAACAAGAAAGCTTGGGACGACCAGTGGATCTTCTGGGTCGGCCCCTTCCTCGGCGCCGCCGTGGCCATGGTGTACCACCAGTACATCCTCAGGAACGGCGCCATCTTCCGGTCCAACTACGACGCCGCCGTCTAGCTACATCATCCATCCATCCATTTATGCGCGTGGTCTATATTTACATGCGTTGTACCGTGTGGCTGTTAAAATCCATGGTCACTTAGTTTGCTGTTGTGTTGCGTGCAATTACTGAACGTCCGTCTGCACGTTAATGTTGGATTTACAGTCACACCTTATCGCTGCCAAGGCGTCCCCTGGACCTCCCCCACCTTCGTGCTGGCCGCCATCCCGACCATCCCTCTAAGCCCCACCACGATGAAGACTCCCAACAACCCCAAGCGCCCCCCCCCCCCCCCCCCCCCCAAAATAAGTTTCTTCCTTGCCTCCAGCAGGGACGCCGCAAGCCGCTGCCGCTCCCGACTCTGGCGAGGTCTTGGCCCGGCCTCCGCGTAGCCAACGCTCGTTCGTACCACTCTTCACGTCGTCCCCGTCTTCAGCCTCGTGTTGCGTGGAACCGACGGTTGCCTGTAAAAATTCACGCGCCTGACAATTAGCAAAATAGATAAAATTCAAATATGTCGATGTCTTTTGAGTTCGAACATAAGATATTAATTTAAAAATGAAACATTAAATTCCTTTCAATCATTTGTGCATTTTGTATGAAATTTAACCAGATTTGTCGGTCACTAAATTATTTACATTTTACGGAAATCTTTCAAAAAAATCCGTGTAGTTTTAATTCAAAAACCCAAATAAATAAACTTTCTCTCAAACCCTATATATGCCAATTAATGTGATTATTTTGCAACACACTTGCCCAAACAGTAGTGGTTCTATATAATTTACGTCATTCATCAGCATCAAGCATTGGATCTGCATTTGTTTGTGGTTTTCTACGGGGAAACATGGACTGCACGAGGCAGGGGGCAGTGACCACCGTCCTGTGTAGCGCTAGACACACACAGGTGGTAGTACTAATTCTCCTCTTTCACAGTTTATTAATAGTGCTTTCTTCCACGGTGTAAGCAAAGTTCCACAGTCGAGCTGTCAACGTAGTTTTTCCGTCCTAATTTATTAGTCTCCTTCGCATTTTGTGTTAAATGTTTACCTTAATTTAACTAGTAAAATGTTAATGCATGTAATAAAAAATAATATCATTGGAAATTATGTTCAAATACAAATCCAAGGATACATTTTGTGGTGACATGTATTATTATTTTCCTGGTTAAATCTATGTTCAAAAATTTTCCGCAAAAAAAAATCTATGTTCAAAATTTGGCACAAAATATTAAGGGAATCAACAAACCAGAACGGAGCTAGTACGTGTCTAGCGAAGCTGCACGGTGCTGTCAACGTAGGTACAAGTGCTTCGCTCGCTCGCTCCACAGTATATAGATTAACTTCTTCCTCGGAGAGACAGACAGACTCAGAGGCCGAGACAAGGCCATGCATGCAGCTACATGCAAAGCCAATCATGCATGCATACATCATGGTCCACCTTGTTCGATCTCTATACTATTAGTCCTCATTATCCATCCATCATTCCTTTGTTCACGCAATCTACCACAGCCTCTCACTGGTCTTAATTATCTCTTCTCCCCATCGATGTCATGCAGATGTTGGGAGTACATACTCCTACCATGTTTTCACTACGTTTTACCAAGTTTCATTTCCTTCTAGTGTTTAGGGTTTATAATTTAGCGTTAGGGTTTACAGTTTAAGATTTTGTATTTGAAACTTGGTGAATTTATCCTTGGGTTTTATCAAGTTAATAGTTGAATCTTGCTGAAGTTTTTGAAACTTGTCAAAACATATTCAAGAGTGGTCTTGTTTCAAGGCTCGGTCTGCAATTAACACGAATATGCAAAAGAAGCATAAATCGCACTTTCGGTTCAAAAGATATAACATAATTCAATTTGAATGTCAAGAAAAGGCATGAAAGGTTGGATTGGTGGCGTATGCAGTGTCTGCCAAATGTTGTATGGTGGAACCCATATAAATTAATTAAGGGTTAAAGCAGATGCAAAGGCCAATGAAGTTTCTGAGTGCATATAATTAGTAGGGGATTATTGCTTATGTACAAGTATGGAATAGGGAGATTGATAATACTCTCTCCGTTTCCAAATATAAGTGTTTTTAGAGATTTCAATATGGACAATATATGGATATATATAGACATATTTTAGAATGTAGATTCACTCATTTTACTCCGTATGCGGTCTATATTGCAATCTCTAAAAAGACTTATAATTAGAAATGGAGGAAAATATTATGTAATAGTTTTACAAAAGTCTTATGCATCATTAGTTCAATTGGGTGATTGTTAATTTTGGTTGTGATTTCCCCTCACACAGTACGTAAAGTTTTTTGTGAAGCCAGTAGGTAGGAGTAGGATTTCAGTAGTCTTACCCATGAATGAATTTCACTGGATAAGTACATGGCACAGACAGTACACAGTTGGTCACATGCATGGGTTTCCCAGGGAACAAGAATGATGAAGGGCCGTAGTCGTGCAGCAGCAGTACTGTGATCGAGACCGACCGGTATATATGAACAAATTTAGCTGCCGGCTAATTGAAATTGAATCGGAATGAATGGTGTCACATGATTCACATATATCGATGGCGACAAAACGCTGCAGTGTTGCAGTAGTATCGTTTTCAGGATGCTCTCTCTGTCTCTTTCTTGATCACAAATAATACGGTGTGGTGTGGTGTGGACGTGTGGTGTGGTTGATCGGCCGGGATCGTGCTGTGCACATGCATATACAAAGTCAGTGTACACGTACTACGCAGGATTGCATTGCTTTCTGAATCTCGATCTCTAGCTCCTAGATATTTCGTTGCATGCTTATGCTTACGTACAGAACTACTCCCTCCGTAAAGAAATATAAAAACATTTAGATCATTGCCGTAAAGAAATATAATGGTGTTTAGATCACTAGTAGCAGTGATGTAAACACTTTTATCTTTCTTTACGGAGGGTGGCGGTGAGGGTGCTCAGCATGAGGTCGTCAGAGACCTTGGTGCCGATGTCACGAAGCTCGTCGGCGAGCATCTTGAGCCTTATGCAGTACTCATCGATGGTGGAGTTGTCCTGATGACAGCCGAAGAACTCCTGCTGCAAGAAAACAAGGCGCTGAAGTTTGTTGTCGGTGAAGAGCGTGTTGATCTTGGCCCACACGACGCAGACGTCCGCCATTACTAACAATTTTTTTAAAAAAAAATTCAGAATTTTTTTTCGTTTTTTTCTTAATTTCGGGTCACTATGGCTTAATCTCAGGTCAATATGCCTAATCTCAAGTCAAATCACACTAAGTGGTCAAACTTCCCGTACTACTTGTTGATATATCTATCATACACACTACTCCACCCCGAGCACGCTTAACTTCACAGTTCTATCCAACCCCATCACCACCTCACTTAACAGGCGTGTTGATATATCTATTATATCAATCCTATTAAACCTTGTTGATGTCTACGACTTTGTTCATGTTCATGAGTGTGATGAAATTTTGAAAAATATTTCGAACTTCCCGGTCATATTACGTATCATATTTTGAAAAAAAAATCCAAAAAAAATTTGAAACCAATTTTTTTCTGTTACTAGTGGCGCACCTAGCAAATGATGCGCCACTAGTAAGTCTGAATTTTTTTCCACCCCCCCCTTAGATCTTAAAAGCCCCGTATCTTTTATTCTGTTAGGTTTTTGGGGATTCTGAAAATTTTGAACGAGGTTCCCCCGTTCAATTCAGATGTAACTTTTCGAGTAGATGATTTTTCATATAATTTTTTTAATCCGAGTTCGTATGCAAAAGTTATGCCCATTTTACTAAATTCCAAAGAGATTTTGCAAATAAAGTCAAAATTCATATTTGTAAATTTCAACTAGACCACATATCACGTGGGAAACTTATTTTCTTTTATTTTTTTAAATTTCCATCATTTCCTTTTATTTTTTAAAACTGAAAAGGAGGTCCACGGGGGAGGGGGGATGCATTTGGTTAGCAGCGGCGTACCCTGGCATAGTGCGACATTACTAGTTGACATAATAATGGTGCACCATCACAAAGTGCGTCATTACGATGTGTATGACTGGGTCAAACCTTGGTCAATGGCGCACCTACACAAAGTGCGCCATTACTAAGTTTGACCAAACTTTGATCCAGTCATACACATAGTAATAGCACACCTTGTGAAGGTGCGTCATTACTATGTCAACTAGTAATGGCGTACTATCCCCTGGTGCGCCACTGCTAACAATTTTTTTTCATTTTTTTTCAAAACTGGTAATGGCGCACCACACTACAGGTGCACCATTAGCAATATGTCAATAATGGCGCACCTGTATGTGGTGCGCCATTAATGTCCATATTAGCTATAGCCCTTTTCCTAGTAGTGAGCTATCGAGGCGGATAGGGACCCGGGCCTCGATGTTGAGGTCACGGATGGCGGCGGCGGAGGGCTCGGGGCTGGCGAAGGGGTTCGACGAGCGGGTGGTGGAGGAGCCCGAGGAGGACATGTTGGCGCGGCTAGGGTTAGGGTTTTTTTGTTGGGAGAGGGAAAGGAGGACAACGGCGGCATGGGATGCGGCGACTGTATTGGGAGGCGCGGCTGGGGGGAGGGAGTAGCAGCGGCGACGGGTGGCGCAGCAGGGAGCAGCGGTGTTGTAGAGGGAGGGGTGGCGGCGGTGGCGAACCCTAGGGTTGGACCGAGAAAGATGATACCATGTAGACGAATAGTTTGTAATACAATAAACGTTGTATTGATGGGGTGCTGGTGCACGTATATATAAGTACTTGGTAGGCCTCAATCTCAACTATACACAACTAAAAGATGGGTCACACCACGTAATACATGCAACACAAATATACTAAACACATGTCTCCTATTGTACATATACATACGCGTGGACATCCTCACCTTGCATGCAGCTATAGCTCAGTCGTTGTTGTCACCGATCGATCGACTTGCTCGTCATGTCGCCACCTACGTGCACTTCAGGCCTGATCAGACTGACTAACACTAGGCAGCATCAACGTACACATGAAGAAGAGATTGCAGCCTTAATTAGTTCCACTTTGGAGGTTAATTGGCCCGCCTTAATATGCAGGCGTTCAAACTGCAGGAGCTGTGATCCCGAGTGAGATCGATCGATCCAGGGCATATTATCCACAGTGTTAGAAGGGAGAGAGGGATTGGTTTGAATTGTCGTTGTATTGCTTGAGCCTCATGGGCATATCTATAGGAGTAAATAATCATCTTGGAGTACAAGGCAAGGTAGAATAATATCCTACGCTATCCTAGCTTTCCTAATAATCACAATACTCAACATCCCCCCGCAGTCACATCGTTAGCGATGCAGACGGTGAGACTGGAGAAGAATCCGAAGGCAAGCCAACGGACACCCCCCCACAGTCGTAACGGTCGACGAATCGCGGAGTCGTGGGTGGAGTGGAAACCAACGAGGTTGCTCAAGCAGGCGGTAGCCCTTTGTGCCGTTTGTCGATGTAGCCGAGAGCCGAGGGTGGTGTAGCCGTGGGCGAGGTAGCCGCGCGTAGAATTTCATGGTCGATGTCGAGTCGGGGAACCGGTGTCGAGGATGTCGCCGTGGAGCCGCGGGCGCAAGAGCGCGCCGAGTTAGTATGGGCGCAGTGGTGTCGAAGTAGTGGTCCGCCGGGAAGAATACGTTGTTGACGACGCGTCGCGGCGGGTTTGCCAAGCCCGGGGACACATCGTAGACGAAGGCACACACCGGTGTTGTCAGCACCGGGCATGCGTAGACGGACGAAGACGAAGTTGACGAAGCGCCACACCAGGCTTGCCAGGCCTGGGGAAACATCATGGACGAAGGCACGCATCGGTGTTGCCAGCACCGGGCATGCATAGACGAGGACCTGCACAAGTTGTACGCCATGTCGGAGGAGTCGGAGAGGCCAGCAAAGAAGGACTCGACGACGGCTGCGGCGTCAATCAGCGCGGAGCCGATGTCTCCTGCGGTTGTCGGAGTAGATGAAGTGGTCGGGCTAGATGGCGGCGGCGGCGGCCTGACGGCGGCGGCGGCGGCTAGGGTAGGAGCTCGGCGGCGGTGCTCGAAGTAGGCGAAGAACCCGACAGCGTGATGAAGACCGGCGCAGACGGTGGCGTTCCCGCGCCATGGGAGGTGGCGCGACGCATACCACGGAAAGTCAGCGTGCGTGGACGATGAAGTGGACGATGGGCCGCCGCGCTACGGCCCGAAGGGGCAACGCAGCGGCGGCGGGCAGGTCGGGGTGACGGCGGGAAGACCTCGGGGCGGCGGCAGGGACCGCGGGCCGCGGCGCGATAACCCGAAGGAGCGGCGCGGCGAAGGAGCGCGGGTCGGTGCAACCGCGGGGACGGCCTCTGGACGGCGGCGTGGACCGCGTGCCACGCTCACTACGGCCCGACGGGGCGACGCAGTGGCGGCGCGAGGGTCGGTGCTGCCACGGGGACGACCTGGAGTGGACGGCCTCTGGGCGGCAGTGGACCGCGGGCCGCGGTACTACGGCCCGAAGGGGCGACGCAGCGGTGACGCGGGTCGGTGCAGCTGGGAGAAGAACCACGGGGCGGCGGCGCTGTGGCCCGACGGGGCGACACAGCGGAAGCCCGATGCTCGATCGGTGGAGAGGCGCGCTGAACTCGGAAACGATATTCATGGGACTTGCTGAGGCGCGCGTAACTGATGGGCCAGGTCGGTCGCGCGGCGTAGATGAGGTGGATCGCGGCGGCGAGCGGGTGATCAAGCAAGGTAGAATAATATCCTACGCTATCCTAGCTTTCCTAATAATCACGATACTCAACACATAGGGTAGCTAGCGCTGTTTAATTTTTTTTTGAGGGAATAGAGCTGTTTAATTTTAAGTCGCCACTACTCCGATCCACTGTACGTCTATTATAAAACGTTTAATTTTCTTAGGACATCTTCAAACAACCGACCCACAAGCCGTCCGCATATGTTTAGACCGCACGGTCCATACCCCGGAAGCTATCCAATGTGGGTATATATCGGTTCGCCGCGTGGTCCGGGCTCCGAAAGCTATCCAACGTGGGTATATATTGGTTCGCCGCATGATCCGGGCTCTGAAAGCCATTCAACACGGGTCTGTATCGGTCCGCCGCGCGTTTCAGACTATGTTTTTCCTGCAAACAGGAAGCAAATATGGGGGGCTTTGGGGGAGACTAGACACGAGCCACGTCGGTCTTTTACACCCGTGGCCCATGTCGTGGTTCTAAGCCTGACAGTAGAGTGGGGGGTAGGTATAGAGAGGCAAGGTCCTAGCTATGGAGAGGTTGTAAGCACAAAGGATGTACGAGTTCAGGCCCTTCTCGGAGGAAGTAACAGCCCTACGTCTCGGAGCCCGGAGGCGGTCGAGTGGATTATGAGTGTATGAACTACAAGGTGCCGAACCCCTCTGCCTGTGGAGGGGGGTGGCTTATATAGAGTACGCCAGGACCCCAGCCAGCCCACGAATGAGAGGGGTTAAGGTGAGTTAAGTCTGGGGCGTTACTGGTAACGCCCCACATAAAGTGCCTTTACTATCATAAAGACTACTTGATTACAGGCCGTTGCAGTGCAGAGTGCCTCTTGACCTCCTGGTGGTCGAGTGAGTCTTCGTGGTCGAGTCCTTCAGGCTAGTCGAGTGAATCCTCGTTGGTCGACTGGAAGGCGACCTCTTCTAAGGATGTCCTGGGGTAAGTTACTTGGATCAGGTCCATGACCCTACCCTAGGTACATAACCCCATCATTAGCCCCCGAATGGATTGAGGCTTCGAGTGAAGAAGGAGTTGATGTCGTTTCCGATTAACCTTTGCGCTCTGGTTGTGTGCTGTTCTGTACTAAAGAATCTCTTCGTCGACAGGAAACAACTCGACTTCAGTCGACTTGATCCATTCTGCTTTTGCGTCGAGTGATCTTTCAAGCTACGACGATCTCCGAGCGACGGATCGCCGGAAACACCGCACCTGACAGACTGATTTGTTGCTCGCGGATTCTGCGGGATGCGAAATTTGGGGGCGCGCGCGAAGCGGGGCGGACCGCGGCGTCCGGATGGGACGGGGCATGGACGCCTCGATCTCCGCGCCGCCTTTTTCGCCACGTATCCCGTCTGCATAACTGTTCCAGATATGATTAGATTGACCGGGCCCACCTGTCATCCACTCGGAAGCGACCTTATAAATGTGCCCGGCGGGGATTTCTGTGCTGCGCCTTAGCATTCCCCCTTTCTCTCTGCTTCCTTCCTCCCTGCTCAGCGCGCTCGCTCTCGCCCCCGCACCACTTCCCTTCGCGCATCTCGCCGGTGACCATGGCCAAGGAGAAGACGGCGGCGCTAGAGCGTGCAAAGAAGGCATCGGCATCGGAGAAGGCGAAGGGGAGATCCACCAGCCGCGGAGGGTCCTCGTCCAGATCCCGCCTGCCGAAGGGCTGGGTCCAAGGGGACTGGATCCAGTCGACCATCACGGAGAATGACCTCCTCGACATGGCCAACGAGGGCTTGATCCCCCACGGAGCTGCGAGGCTTCCGGGGAAGGAGTGGCAGCCCCAGCCAGAAGAGGGTGAGTGTGTGCTTTTGGCCACTCATGTTGATCGGGGGTTTTCCTTGCCGCCGAGTGTTTTCTTTCGTGGCTTTTTGAACTTCTTCGAAGCGCAGCTCCACCACTTTACCCCAAACTCCATTGCCTATCTTGTTGCGTTCGTGTCCATGTGTGAGGGTTTCTTGGGCTGTCGACCGCACTGGGGTTTGTTCAAACATATATTCACGTGTCGATCTCAGACCATGAAGAAGGCGAGCCCCGGTGATGAGAGAACCCGAGTCGTCCAAATGTGCGGGGGCCTGGGGATTCAGGTGAGGAATAAGAGCACCTTCCCGCCCATGACCTTTCCCGAGTCCGTTAGAGGCTGGCAGTCGACTTGGTTCTACTGCCAGGTCCAGTCGACGCCAGGGCAGTCGAGTGGACTCCCTCCATTCACCATGGACCGAGTGAGCAAGCCTTCCCCTCTGAAGCTGATTCCGGAGGAGAGAGCCGACGTGAAGATGTTGATGGAGCGCGTGGTGCAGTTGGTTCGGGAGGGAGTGACAGGCATGGACCTCTTGGAGGTTTTCCTCAGGCGTCGCATCCAGCCTCTCCAGTTCCGGAGCCACTGCATGTGGTTGTACTGTGGGACCGAAGACGAGACTAGAGTCCATCCAGAAGCAGTCGACGATGTCACTCTGGAAAGATGGATGGCGGCCGTCACCGGAAACAAGGACAACCCGCGCGGAGCCAGAAGGGTTCCTCCACTCGACCACAACAGTGACTCAAACAAGGTACACTTGCTCTGCTCTCCACTGCGCCCTCGTCGTATTCATTTCTGTTAATCCTGCCGACTGGTCGACTGATTCTTGTCTGGGCATCTGTTAGGCCCTCACCGAGCTGTACTCGATGCCCAATGGGGCACAAGCTTCGACTGAGGAGGGCGAGGCGAGCGGAGGCGAGAGCCAGGAAGAGGAGGAATGGGACTCGGATGTCGCAGAGGACGATGACGACGATGATGATGATGTCGGTGATGAAGACGACGTCGAGGACGAGGAAGAGGAGGAGGAGGAGGTCGTGCCACCGCGCTCGGAAAGGCGGTCGAAGCTCGTCCACGACCCTTCGACTGAACGTGGCAAGGGGGTTGCGACGCAGTCGACCAAGCGCCCTAGGACCACCTCTCCAGCGCCGACTGAAAAGGCGCCGAAGCAGCCCAGGGCGGCCTCGTCGAAGCCGATCAAACTTTTGCCGAGGATGAAGGTGTCCATCCCTACCATATCAGGTAACCGTGCTGCTCATATTTTCTTATTCTGTGTGAACTTTATTTCTGGTCGACGCTGAAGTTAGTCGACTGATCCTTTGGAGTTGCAGTGCTGCTACTTCTGAGACCTCGGCCCGGGCCGATGACCACGAGATGGAGGATGCGGCAACTTCGAACCCAGGTACTGTATTCTTAACACCGTTTTTAGTCGACTGACTCGCGACCTCTGATCCTGATTCTTCTTCGCAGCTCCGCCCAATACTGTTATCAATCTTCCTGACGACGACGAGGATGAAGAACCACTGGCACGCAGGAAGAGTCGGAAAACGCCCGCCAGTAAGGTGCCTCAGGATGTGACGGCGCCTGAAACTCTGACTATGGAGGAAGAGAACACCACTCGACACACGGTGTCCTTCGCAAATCCACTGACGAGTGCTCAGCAGCCCTCCCTCTTCACGACTCACCACGTCCCAGAGGACCAAGCTGGTGCAGCGAAGGAGGCAATACGCCAGGCGGGACTCATGATGGAGCAGCTGAAGACCATCCGAGACGCGAGCCAGGCAGCTTATGACGCCAGCTCTGCCCTCCAAAGCAATGTCCAGGTCAGTCGACCGCTGTTTGTTCTGTTGGATATGCTACCAAAAACTTTTCTTTTCCGGAATTTATAGCAGTCACCCACTGGGTGTGTCGAATAAACTCCGTGTTAGCGGGGGCACGCTGAGTGCACCCGCTGGGTGTAGTCCCCAAGGCTAAGGTCGACTGCTTGCAGTCGGCCTTAGGCTTTATGATGTCAATCTTTCCGTCAGTCGACTGGTCGACCGGATTTCACAAACCGGTGGGGGCACGCTGAGTGCACCCACTGGGTGTAGTCCCCGAGACTGTGGTCGACTGCTTGCAGTTGATCACAGTCTTAGAGAATGCATTTTTTTTGAGGTCGACTGGTCGACTTTGTCTTCAACATGATTAGTGGGGGCATGCTGAGTGCACCCACTGGGTGTAGTCCCCGAGACTACGGTCGAATACTTGTATTCGTCTGTAGTCTTAGAAACGTGTGTTTTTCCCTTTTCACTCGGAAGTGAATTGTTTTTGACATTTAGTCGATTGGTTCTTCGCAGAACTCTTGTGATCTTGTGGCTCGCTACTCAGAGCTGGAACAAAAACATACTCAAGTCGAGCTGAGCTTGAAGCTGGTTCAGGAGAAATTGACAAAGGCAAAGGAGGAGACCGAAGGTATGTTTGGTGAGACTCTGATGACTGCTTTTCCCCTTGCTTGTTTCAGAATCTGATCTTGCTGTAACTTGCAGGTAAGGTAAGGGAGGCTCAGCAGAAGAAAGACCTTGAGCTAGCTGAGAAGATCAAGCTTGCTGACGAGAAGTTAGCTTCAGTCACCAAGCTCGAACAAGACAATACCAATCTGAAAGCTGCTCTTGGGATTGCCAATAAGGAAGTCAGTCGACTGAAGACTGATAAAGCTGCCCTGACCGACCAAGTCAGCAAATTGACTGAGAAGAAAACTGAACTGGAGGCCTTCCTGAGTGGCCTTGCCAAGAAGCTGTTTCTTATGCTTGAAGGTAAACCTCCATGTCTGGCAAATATTTCCAATTGTGGCTTTTTCTATTCGACTATCCTCTTGACTTAGTGATCATCCTTGCAGAATTTTGTCAAAACTTTGAAGAAGAAACCAGCCGACTGGAGCCAAACCTCGACCCCGTCAATTCTCCGGTGAACGACGAAGTTGCCATGGATGTTTTCCGACTGGAGTCTCGTGTTGCAGCTGTCGTGGACTATCTCGCAAGGCTGAAGGCCGCCACATCTCGCATCGACTCGACGCTCTGGCCTGAGGAGACGCTTCAGAATGACCTTGAGTCGCTGATGGCCCGCTTGAACACGATCCCTGGTCGAGTGCAGGAGTGGAAGAAGTCCTCGGCTCGGTGTGGTGCAGATGTCGCTCTGTGTCTGGCCCGAGTCCACTGCAAAGATGCGCGAGAAGAGAAGCTGGCGGCCCTTCGGGTGGCCAATACCAAGAAGCACGACTTCAGGTCCTTTATGGAGACTTTCCTTGCAGCTGCCACTCGGATCGCCGACGGAATTGACCTTGATGAATTTGTTGCACCTTCCAGCCCTCCACAGGAGGGGTAAAAAACTTCTTCTGGCTCGACGCTTTAAATTTGCCTCGGTATGCCGAGTGGAATTGTAACCGACAAACCTTAACAGGCTTGACGCCTGAGCACTTTCGGTTCCTTTAGATATCGATTCAAACTTGAATTTGGCGCTTGAATATGATTGCCTTCGGCTCAAAATGTCTTTTGCAGGTTCAAAGCAAGGCGCCTTTTCTGCAATCGACCTATTCTTTAGTCCACTTAGGCGAGCACTGGGCTGCGGCTAAGCCTCCGAGTGAGAGGGTTGCTCTTCACTCGGTAGGATTTTATAACTTAGGCGAGTGCTTGGACTGCAGCTAAGCCTCCGAGTGAGAGGGTTGCTCTCCACTCGGTAGGATTTTTATAACTTAGGCGAGTGCTTGGACTGCAGCTAAGCCCCCGAGTGAGAGGGTTGCTCTCCACTCGGTGGGATTTTTATAACTTAGGCGAGTGCTTGGACTGCAGCTAAGCCTCCGAGTGAGAGGGTTGCTCTCCACTCGGTAGGATTTTTATAACTTAGGCGAGTGCTTGCACTGCAGCTAAGCCCCCGAGTGAGAGGGTTGCTCTCCACTCGGTGGGATTTTTATAACTTAGGCGAGTGCTTAGACTGCAGCTAAGCCCCCGAGTGAGAGGGTTGCTCTTCACTCGGTAGGATTTTTATAACTTAGGCGAGTGCTTGCACTGCAGCTAAGCCCCTGAGTGAGAGGGTTGCTCTTCACTCGGTAGGATTTTTATAACTTAGGCGAGTGCTTAGACTGCAGCTAAGCCCCCGAGTGAGAGGGTTGCTCTCCACTCGGTAGGATTTTGATAAACTTAGGCGAGTCCTTGGACTGCAGCTAAGCCCCCGAGTGGAAGGCTGGCTTACCACTCGGTAGGATTTTGATAAACTTAGGCGAGTCCTTGGACTGCAGCTAAGCCCCCGAGTGGAAGGCTTGCTTACCACTCGGTAGGATTTTGATAAACTTAGGCGAAACGGATTCGCAGCTAAGCCTCCGAGTGAGAGTCTGGCCCACCGCTCGGTAGGATTTTTACAAACTTAGGCGAAACGGATTCGCGGCTAAGCCACCCACTGGGTGGGAATTTTATGTGGACAAAAATAAAAAGTGACAGAAATTATGGAGGAACTATGACACTATTATTTTGATGTCCATGAGCTACAGAAGTACTTTATTGCAACTTATCCGAGTGATAAAACTTAAGTGTAAAACGGGCGGAGTAGCTCCGCGTTCCAAGCTCGGGGCTCGTCGATGTTATGCTCGACGTTGTAAAGACGATACGCACCGTTGTGAAGGACCTTGGTGACGATGAAGGGACCTTCCCAAGAAGGAGCAAGCTTGTGTGCTTTGTGCTGATCCACTCGGAGAACCAAATCCCCTTCCTGGAAGGCTCGACCTCTCACATTTCTGGCGTGGAAACGGCGCAAATCTTGTTGGTAGATGGTCGAACGGATCAGAGCCATCTCCCTTTCTTCCTCTAAAAGGTCGACTGCATCCTGCCGCGCTTGTTCAGCTTCTGCTTCATTGTAGATTTCAACTCGGGGAGCATTATGCAGAAGATCACTCGGCAAGACCGCTTCAGCTCCGTAGACCAAGAAGAATGGAGTTCTTCCGGTCGACCGATTAGGTGTGGTCCGCAGTCCCCAGAGTACAGAAGGAAGTTCGTCGACCCAAGCTCCAGCCGCGTGTTTGAGATCACGCATTAGTCGAGGCTTCAATCCCTTAAGAATCAGTCCATTAGCTCGCTCTGCTTGTCCATTCGACTGCGGATGGGCGACTGAAGCGTAGTCGACTCGTGTGCCCTGGGAGTTGCAGAAAGTTCTGAATTCTTCTGAGTCAAAGTTCGACCCATTATCCGTGATGATGCTGTGCGGGACCCCATATCTGAATATTAGTTCCCTGATGAAGCTAACAGCAGTACCTGTGTCAAGGCTCTTGATTGGTTTAGCTTCGATCCACTTGGTGAACTTGTCGACTGCCACCAGCATATGTGTGAAACCGCTTCGTCCTGTTCTCAAAGGACCGACCATGTCCAGTCCCCAAACTGCAAAAGGCCAGACGAGTGGGATGGTCTTCAAAGCTGACGTAGGCTTGTGCGACATATTCGAGTAGAACTGACATCCCTCGCACTTATCCACTATCTCTTTTGCCATCTCATTCGCCTTGGGCCAGTAAAATCCAGCTCGGTATGCTTTGGCCATGATGGTCCGAGAGGACGCATGATGACCACAGGTTCCCGAGTGAATATCATTGAGGATGAGTCGACCTTCTTCTGGTGTTATGCACTTCTGACCGACTCCAGTCGTGCTTTCTCTGTATAATTGTCCTTTGATTACGGTAGAGGCCTTAGATCGACGGACGATCTGTCGAGCCTCTTCCTCATCCTCCGGAAGCTCTTTCCTCAAGATATATGCGACATACGGAATCGTCCAGTCGGGAATGACCACCAAAACCTCCATGATCAAGTCGACCACCGCCGGGACTTCAACTTCAGTCGGATCCGTGGCACTCTTGGGCTGTGGAGTTTCTTCGGTGAAAGGATCTTCTTTGACTGACGGAGTGTGTATATGCTCCAAGAACACACCACTCGGAATGGCTTCTCTCTTGGAACCTATCTTTGCTAGATCATCCGCTGCTTGGTTTTTCAGTCGGGGTATGTGATGGAGCTCCAACCCCTCGAACTTCTTTTCCAGCTTCCTCACTGCACTGCAGTATCCAGTCATGGCTGGGCTTCTCACGTCCCACTCTTTCATCACCTGATTGACCACTAAATCCGAGTCGCCATAGACCATTAGGCGACGGACGCCGAGTGAAATGGCCATGCGCAACCCATATAGGAGGGCTTCATATTCTGCCTCATTGTTGGAGGAATCAAAGTGGATCTGGAGCACATATCTGAGCTTATCTCCTCTGGGGGAAACCAGAACAACCCCAGCACCGGAACCATTCAACATCTTAGAGCCATCAAAGAACATGGTCCAATGCTCCGAGTGAACTTCAGTCGGCTGCTGCTGTTCAATCCACTCAGCGAGGAAATCTGCTATTGCCTGGGACTTAATGGCTTTCTTTGCCTCAAACTTGATGTCAAGGGGAAGAAGTTCAATCGCCCATTTGGCCACTCGACCAGTTGCATCTCTGTTGTGCAAAATCTCTGATAGTGGAGCGTCGCTGACGACTGTGATGGAATGGTCAGAGAAATAATGAGCAACCTTCTTTGTGGTCATGTAAATTCCATACACAAGCTTCTGATAATGAAGATATCTCTGCTTGGATGGAGTCAAGACTTCAGACAAATAATACACTGGGCGCTGAACTTTGAGAGCTTTTCCTTCTTCTTCCCGCTCGACCGTTAGCACAGTACTGACGACTTGTCCTGTGGCTGCGATGTAGAGCAACAGAGGCTCTTTGCTGATTGGAGCAGCAAGCACCGGCTGGGTGGAGAGCAGAGCTTTTAGCTCGGCAAACGCTGCATCAGCTTCTGGAGTCCACTCGAACTTGTCGGCCTTCTTCATCAGTCGGTAAAGAGGCAGTGCCTTTTCACCGAGTCATGAGATGAATCGACTTAATGCGGCCAAGCATCCAGTAAGCTTCTGGACATCGTGCACTCGCACAGGGCGTTTCATTCGGAGAATAGTGCCAATCTTCTCTGGGTTAGCATCGATTCCTTGTTCGGAAACGAGAAAACCGAGTAACTTGCCACCAGGAACTCCAAATGTGCACTTTGATGGATTGAGCTTGATATCATACCTTCTGAGGTTGGCAAATGTTTCGGCGAGGTCAGCGAGCAGGTCGGAGCCTTTTCGTGACTTGACAACAATATCATCCATATAAGCTTCCACATTCCGACTGATTTGAGTGAGTAGACACTTCTGAATCATTCGCATGAATGTGGCTCCGGCATTCTTGAGGCCGAATGGCATGGTGATATAGCAGAAGCACCTGAATGGAGTGATGAAAGCTGTTTTTACCTCATCGGGCCCGTACAGACGGATCTGGTGGTACCCTGAGTAAGCATCTAAAAAAGACAACCTCTCACATCCCGCGGTCGAGTCAACAATTTGATCTATGCGAGGGAGAGGAAAGTGATCTTTCGGGCAGGCCCGGTTGATGTGCTTGAAATCAATGCACATTCGGAGCGACTTGTCCTTCTTAGGAACCATGACGACATTAGCGAGCCACTCGGAGTGGTATATCTCTCGGATAAATCCTGCCGCCAACAGTCGAGCCACTTCTTCACCGATGGCCTTTCTCTTCTGGACGGCGGACCGCCAAAGATGCTCTTTGACTGGTTTTGCAGACGAGTCGACTCTTAGGCGATGCTCAGCCAGTCCCCTGGGAACACCTGGCATGTCAGCGGGCTTCCATGCAAAAATGTCCCAGTTCTCACGGAGGAACTGGATGAGCGCTTCTTCCTATTTTGGGTCGAGTGTTGTGGAGATGCGGGTCGGGGCTGCTTCGGGGTCGGTCGGGTGAATGTGAACAGGCTTCGTCTCACCGGACGACTGGAATGCAGACTCTGTGGCGGGCTTCTTGGATCGCAGCAAGTCACTCGGATCTGCGTTTTGCTTGTATTCTTCGAACTCGACCGCTGTCACTTGGGAATCGGCAATCTTGGAGCCCTTCTGAAAGCACTCTTCTGCCTTTTTCCTATCGCCGGTGACAGTGATCACTCCTTTGGGACCGGGCATCTTCAATTTGAGGTACACGTAACATGGTCGAGCCATGAACCGTGCATAGGCTGGTCTCCCCAGAATTGCGTGATATGCACTCTGAAAATCCACGACCTCAAACGTCAACTTTTCTTTGCGAAAATGCTTCGAATCACCAAACACCACGTCCAAAGCTATCTGGCCGAGTGACTCGTCCTTCTTCCCTGGTATAACTCCGTGGAAGCTCATGTTACTAGTGCTCAGTTGGGACATCGGAATGCCCATACCTTTCAATGTATCTGCATACAACAAGTTCAGCCCACTCCCACCATCCATCAGCACTTTTGTCAGTCGAGTGCCTTCGACAACTGGATCGACCACCAATGCTTGCCTCCCAGGGGTAGCAATATGAGTCGGGTGATCAGATTGGTCGAATGTGATGGGTGTTTGAGACCACTTCAGATAATTTGCCTTTGCTGGGGCAACCATGTTCACCTCTCGGTTAATCACTTTCAGTCGACTTCTGCTTTCCACATCTGCAAAGATCATCAGAGTGGAGTTGATATGCGGATATCCTCCCTCACCGTCCTCCTTATCTTCGGCCTTGTCTGACTCCTTCTCCTTGTCCTTAGACTGTTTTCCCTGAAACTGCTGGATCAGGAGTCGACATTGGCGAGTGGTGTGCTTCGGGTAGATGATATTCCCCTCTTTGTCTTTCTTCGTGTGAATGTGACATGGCATATCCAACACGTCGTTCCCTTCTTTATCCTTTACCTTCTTGGGGTTCCAGGATCCTTTAGGTTTCCCCTTAAACTTTCCTTGAGTCACGGCCAGAGCCTCTCCAGGAGCTGCCGGTTCAGCCTTCCGCTTCTGTTTCCGACTGGTGTTTCCCTTTTCCGACTGACTCGGCTTGTGCTTGCCGCTTCGGAGTCGGTCTTCTTCTTCGCCGTTGGCATACTTAGTAGCAATCTCCATCATCCGACTCAAGGTCATGTCACCGGTTCGACCAAATTTCAAGCTCAGTTCTCTGTTCTTGACGCCGTCTTTGAAGGCGCAGACTGCCTGATGATCAGAGACATTTTCCACAGTGTGGTGCAAAGTGATCCACCTCTGAATATACTCTCTGAGAGTCTCATTAGCTTTCTGCACGCAGACTTGCAACTCTGTCAATCCAGCTGGTCGCTTGCAAGTCCCTTCAAATGTTCTGACGAACACTCGGGACAGATCTTCCCAAGTGTAAATGCTGCTAGGAGGTAATTGAGTCAACCATGCCCTGGCAGAACCTTCCAGCATGAGAGGCAAGTGCTTCATGGCCACCTCGTCGTTTCCACCGCCAATCTGAACTGCCACTCGGTAGTCTTCAAGCCAAGTTTCAGGCTTAGACTCACCAGTGAACTTGCTGACTCCTGTTGCCAACCTGAAATTGGGGGCGATAACTGCGGCTCTGATAGCTCTGCTGAAACATTCAGGACCAGAAACATACACTCGACTGCTTGTGGGTACATCTCTATCGAGTGTACCTCGATGGGCTCTGTAACGGTCGACCAACCCTTGCACGATAATGGACCGCGCGTCGAAGCCTGGCTCTCTGGGGTCAACTGGAACTCTTCGCCCTGTACTGTACTGACGCCTATCATCTGGCTGCCGAGGAGCGTAAGACCCACCCCTCGGAGGGGAATAGGGCACTCGACGCCTATCATCTCGGTCGAGTCTGTCGCCATATTGATCTCGCCGATTCTCTCGCCCTTCACGCCGCGGAGGCGATCTGGGGCTGTGAGCCGACTGAACCGTATTCATAGTGACGGATCGACTGTGAATTCTGTTGCGCGACTGAGACACGGCTGAATTCTGATCTCCTGCTGCCCGGAGCAGATCCCTGATCTGCAGCAAACCTCTGCCAGCTTCCGACTGCGAAGGCTGGATGGACTCTGCTATACGGGTCGCAGCTGCTAAATTCTGAATTGGTGTTCGGTATACCTGAGTCGGCGGGAAGAGTTGACGTCGACTGGTGTCGGGAACCCATTGTCGCGCGCGCTCGTCGAGTGCTTGCTGAAGGTTCTCCAGTCGAGTGCGCTCGGCCAAATTGGCAAGGCGCGCCTCCTCCAAGGCACGAGCCTCGGGGGTTTCTCCTGCGATGGGAATACGCAGGGGATCTTCGTTCCTGCGGCGAAGTTCTTCTCTTTGCAGAGAGTCGAGTGGCTCGGGTTGGTACTCTTCGTAGCCTCGCGAAGGGTCGCCGCCGTCACCTGCTCCACCACCACGGGCGAAACCAGGGGGACTGTGGGGCCCATCGACCATCAAGATTTCCGCCGCTGGATCACTGCTACCGCACTCGGATGCGGTCTCTACGGAGCCAGTCGACAGGTCGAACAAGCCGTAGAGAGGTTCGTCGGGCTCGATTGCCGCGACTTGGGTGGTGGCCGATTGGCGAGCCACCGTGTGCCTCACCCATCGCTGAAGCCTCGACCGGCCCGAGCGCTTGCGCTGGCGGGAGACCGGGAGGGTGGACGATGGAGGAGCCGACCAATACTGGGTCGACGGTTGCCGCAGCAGAACGCCGCGGACACATGCACGAAAATGCGTCGCACCGCGGACGGGGAGCGCATCTACGTCGAGTGGAGCCTCCTGGAGCCATGCAGAGTCGTCGGCGACGAAGGTGAGAGTGCCGAGACGGATCTCTTGACCCTCGACCAAAACTCCAGCAAACACCATGATGAAAGTACTCGGAAGAATCGCAACTTCTCCACAAAATCGCTAAAACACCTGCCCCACGGTGGGCGCCAACTGTCGTGGTTCTAAGCCTGACAGTAGAGTGGGGGGTAGGTATGGAGAGGCAAGGTCCTAGCTATGGAGAGGTTGTAAGCACAAAGGATGTACGAGTTCAGGCCCTTCTCGGAGGAAGTAACAGCCCTACGTCTCGGAGCCCGGAGGCGGTCGAGTGGATTATGAGTGTATGAACTACAAGGTGCCGAACCCCTCTGCCTGTGGAGGGGGGTGGCTTATATAGAGTACGCCAGGACCCCAACCAGCCCACGAATGAGAGGGGTTAAGTTGAGTTAAGTCTGGGGCGTTACTGGTAACGCCCCACATAAAGTGCCTTTACTATCATAAAGACTACTTGATTACAGGCCGTTGCAGTGCAGAGTGCCTCTTGACCTCCTGGTGGTCGAGTGAGTCTTCGTGGTCGAGTCCTTCAGGCTAGTCGAGTGAATCCTCGTTGGTCGACTGGAAGGCGACCTCTTCTAAGGATGTCCTGGGGTAAGTTACTTGGATCAGGTCCATGACCCTACCCTAGGTACATAACCCCATCAGCCCACCCAAAAGGAAGGTGGGGCCCGCGCTTTTCTTGTATCCACACTCTTGCCGCGCCAAAATACCCCACTATCTTCTTCCATCCCGCTGCTCTCCAAGCAATTCCCGCCCTTTTCTCTAACTTTCTTCCTGAAGGAAATATGCCCTATAGGCAATAATAAAGTTATTATTTATTTCCTTATATCATGATAAATGTTTATTATTCATGCTAGAATTATATTAACCGGAAACATAATACATGTGTGAATACATAGACAAACAGAGTGTCACTAGTATGCCTCTACTTGACTAGCTCGTTAATCGAAGATGGTTATGTTTCCTAACCATGAACAAAAGAGTTGTTATTTGATTAACGGGATCACATCATTAGAAGAATGATATGATTGACATGACCCATTCCATTAGCTTAGCACCCGATCGTTTAGTATGTTGCTATTGCTTTCTTCATGACTTATACATGTTCCTATGACTATGAGATTATGCAACTCCCGTTTGCCGGAGGAACACTTTGTGTGCTACCAAACGTCACAACGTAACTGGGTGATTATAAAGGAGCTCTACAGGTGTCTCCAAAGGTAAATGTTGGGTTGGCGTATTTCGAGATTAGGATTTGTCACTCCGATTGTCGGAGAGGTATCTCTAGGCCCTCTCGGTAATGCACATCACATAAGCCTTGCAAGCATTGCAACTAATGAGTTAGTTGCGGGATGATGTATTACAGAACGAGTAAAGAGACTTGCCGGTAACGAGATTGAACTAGGTATTGGATACCGACGATCGAATCTCAGGCAAGTAACATACAGATGACAAAGGGAACAAAGTATGTTGTTATGCGGTCTGATCGATAAAGATCTTCATAGAATATGTGGGAGCCAATATGAGCATCCAGGTTCAGCTATTGGTTATTGACCGGAGACGTGTCTCGGTCATGTCTACATTGTTCTCGAACCCGTAGGGTCCGCACGCTTAAGGTTTCGATGACAGTTATATTATGAGTTTATGAGTTTTGATGTACCGAAGGAGTTCGGAGTCCCAGATGAGATCGGGGACATGACGAGGAGTCTCGAAATGGTCGAGACGTAAAGATCGATATATTGGACGACTATATTCGGACATCGGAAAGGTTCTGAGTGATTCGGATATTTTCGGAGGTACCGGGGAGTTACGGGAATACGAGGAAGAAGCAATGTGCCTTAATGGGCCTTAGTGGAAAGGACCAGGAGGTGGCGCGCGCCCCTCCCAAGCCCAGTCCGAATTGGACAAGGGGTTTGGGGCGCGGCTCCTCTCTCCCTTCCTTCCCCTCTTCCCCCCTTTCCCCCCTTCTCCTAGTTGGACTAGGAAAGGTGGAAACCTACTCCAACTAGGAGTAGGAATCCAACTCCTCCTTGGGGCGCCCACAAGGGCCGGCCGGCCTCCCCCTTGCTCCTTTATATACGGGGGAAGGGGGCACCCCATAGACACACAAGTTGATCCACGTGATCATATTCTTAACCGCGTGCGGCGCCCCCTGCCACCATAGTCCTCGATAATATTGTAGCGGTGCTTAGGCGAAGCCCTGCGATAGTAGTACATCAAGATCGTCACCACGCCGTCGTGCTGACGGAACTCTTCCCCGACACTTTGCTGGATCGGAGTCCGGGGATCATCATTGAGCTGAACTTGTGCTAAAACTCGGAGGTGCCGTAGTTTCGGTGCTTGATCGGTCGGGCCGTGGAGACGTACGACTACATCAACCAAACGCTTCCGTTGTCGATCTACAAGGGTACGTAGATCACACTCTTCCCTCTCGTTGCTATGCATCACCATGATCTTGCGTGTGCGTAGGAAATTTTTTGAAATTACTGCTTTCCCCAACAGTGGCATCCGAGCCTAGGTTTTATGTGTTGACGTTATATGCACAAGTAGAACACAAGTGAGTTGTGGGCGATATTAGTCATACTGCTTACCAGCATGTCATACTTTGATTCGGCGGTATTGTTGGACGAAGCGGTCCGGACCGACATTACGCGTACGCTTACGTGAGACCGGTTCTCCCGACGTGCTTTGCACAAAGGTGGCTAGCGGGTGACAGTTTCTCCAACTTTAGTTGAACCGAGTGTGGCTACGCCCGGTCCTTGCGAAGGTTAAAACAGCACCAACTTGACAAATTATCGTTGTGATTTTGATGCGTAGGTAAGATTGGTTCTTGTTTAAGCCCGTAGCAGCCACGTAAAACTTGCAACAACAAAGTAGAGGACGTCTAACTTGTTTTTGTAGGGCATGTTGTGATGTGATATGGTCAAGACATGATGCTAAATTTTATTGTATGAGATGATCATGTTTTGTAACCAAGTTATCGGCAACTGGCAGGAGCCATATGGTTGTCACTTTATTGCATGCAATGCAATTGCGCTGTAATGCTTTACTTTATCACTAAGCGGTAGCGATAGTCGTGGAAGCATAAGATTGGCGAGACGACAACGATGCTACGATGGTGATCAAGGTGTCGCGCCGGTGACGATGGTGATCACGACGGTGCTTCGAAGATGGAGATCACAAGCACAAGATGATGATGGCCATATCATATCACTTATATTGATTGCATGTGATGTTTATCTTCTATGCATCTTATCTTGCTTTGATTGACGGTAGCATTATAAGATGATCTCTCACTAATTATTAAGAAGTGTTCTCCCTGAGTATGCACCGTTGCGAAAGTTCTTCGTGCTGAGACACCACGTGATGATCGGGTGTGATAGGCTCTACGTTCAAATACAACGGGTGCAAAACAGTTGCACACGCGGAATACTCAGGTTATACTTGACGAGCCAAGCATATACAGATATGGCCTCGGAACACGGAGACCGAAAGGTCGAGCGTGAATCATATAGTAGATATGATCAACATAGTGATGTTCACCAATGAAACTACTCCATCTCACGTGATGATCGGACATGGTATAGTTGATTTGGATCACGTGATCACTTAGAGGATTAGAGGGATGTCTATCAAAGTGGGAGTTCTTAAGTAATATGATTAAATTGAACTTAAATTTATCATGACCTTAGTCCTGGTAGTATTTTGCAAATTATGTTGTAGATCAATAGCTCGCGTTGTTGCTTCCCTGTGTTTATTTTGGTATGTTCCTAGAGAAAATTGTGTTGAAAGATGTTAGTAGCAATGATGCGGATTGGATCTGTGATCTGAGGTTTATCCGCATTGCTGCACAGAAGAATTATGTCCTTGATGCACCGCTAGGTGACAGACCTATTGCAGGAGCAGATGCAGACGTTATGAACATTTGGCTAGCTCAATATGATGACTACTTGATAGTTTAGTGCACCATGCTTAATGGTTTAGAATCGGGACTTCAAAGACGTTTTGAACGTCATGGTGAAGGAAATATGCCCTAGAGGCAATAATAAAGTTATTATTTATTTCCTTATATCATGATAAATGTTTATTATTCATGCTAGAATTGTATTAACCGGAAACATAATACATGTGTGAATACATAGACAAACTTGGTGTCACTAGTATGCCTCTACTTGACTAGCTCGTTAATCAAAGATGGTTATGTTTCCGAACCATGAACAAAGTGTTGTTATTTGATTAACGAGGTCACATCATTAGTTGAATGATCTGATTGACATGACCCATTCCATTAGCTTAGAACCCGATCGTTTAGTATGTTGCTATTGCTTTCTTCATGACTTATACATGTTCCTATGACTATGAGATTATGCAACTCCCGTTTACCGGAGGAACACTTTGTGTGCTACCAAACGTCACAACGTAACTGGGTGATTATAAAGGAGCTCTACAGGTGTCTCCAAAGGTAAATGTTGGGTTGGCGTATTTCGAGATTAGGATTTGTCACTCCGATTGTCGGAGAGGTATCTCTGGGCCCTCTCGGTAATGCACATCACATAAGCCTTGCAAGCATTGCAACTAATGAGTTAGTTGCGGGATGATGTATTACAGAACGAGTAAAGAGACTTGCCGGTAACGAGATTGAACTAGGTATTGGATACCGACGATCGAATCTCGGGCAAGTAACATACCGATGACAAAGGGAACAATGTATGTTGTTATGCGGTCTGACCGATAAAGATCTTCGTAGAATATGTAGGAGCCAATATGGGCATCCAGGTCCCGCTATTGGTTATTGACCGGAGATTTGTCTCAGTCATGTCTACATTGTTCTCGAACCGTAGGGTCCGCACGCTTAACGTTACGATGACAGTTATTATGAGTTTATGCATTTTGATGTGCCGAAGTTTGTTCAGAGTCCCGGATGTGATCACGGACATGACGAGGAGTCTCGAAATGGTCGAGACATAAAGATTGATATATTGGATGACTATATTCGGACACCGGAAGGGTTCCGGAGGAGTATCGGATAAAACCGGAGCACCGGGGGGTTACCGGAACCCCCCGGGGGGTTAATGGGCCTCATGGGCCTAATGTGGAGAAGAGGAAGGGGCTGCCAGGGCAGGCCGCGCGCCCCCTCTCCCCCTAGTCCGAATTGGACAAGGAGGGAGGGGCGGCGCCCCCCCTTTCCTATTCTCCCTCCACCTCCCCTAGTTGGACAAGGATTGGGAGGGGAGTCCTACTCCCGGTAGGAGCAGGACTCCTCCTGCGCGCCACCATAGGGCCGGCCGCACCCCACCTTGGATCCTTTATATACGGGGGCAGGGGGGCACCTCTAGACACATAAGTTGATCCACTTGATCGTTCCTTAGCCGTGTGCGGTGCCCCCTGCCACCATATTCCACCTCGATCATATCGTTGTAGTGCTTAGGCGAAGCCCTGCGTCGGTAGAACATCATCATCGTCACCACGCCGTTGTGCTGACGGAACTCATCCCCGAAGCTTTGCTGGATCGGAGCCCGGGGAGCGTCATCGAGCTGTACGTGTGCTAAGAACTCGGAGGTGCCGGAGTAACGGTGCTTGGATCGGTCGGATCGGGAAGACGTACGACTACTTCCTCTACGTTGCGTCAACGCTTCCGTTGCGGTCTACGAAGGGTACATAGACAACACTCTCCCCTCTTGTTGCTATGCATCACCATGATCTTGCGTGTGCGTTGGAATTTTTTTGAAATTACTGCGTTCCCCAACACATGGACCATATGAGATGTTCCAGGAGTTGAAGTTAATATTTCAAGCAAATACCCGAGCTGAGAGATATGAAGTCTCCAACAAGTTCTATAGCTAAAAGATGGAGGAGAATTGCTCAACTAGTGAGCATGTGCTCAGATTGTCTAGGTACTACAATCACTTGAATCAAGTGGGAGTTAATCTTCCAGATAAGATAGTGATTGACAGAATTCTCTAGTCACCATCACCAAGTTAGTAGAACTTCGTGATGAACTATAATATGCAAGGGATAACGGAAACAACTCCCAAGCTCTTCGTGATGCTGAAATCAACGAAGGTAGAAATCAAGAAAAACATCAAGTGTTGATGGTTGACAAGACCACTAGTTTCAAGAAAAGGGCAAAGGGAAGAAAGGGAACTTCAAGAAGAACTGCAAGCGAGTTGCTGCTCAAGTGAAGAAGCCCAAGTCTGGACCTAAGCCTGATACTAAGTGCTTCTACTGCAAAGGAACTGGTCACTGGGAGCGGAACTACCCCAAGTATTTGGCAGATAAGAAGGATGGCAAAGTGAACAAAGGTATATTTGATGTACAAATTATTGATGTGTATTTTACTAGTGTTCATAGCAACCCCTTGGTATTTGATACTGGTTCAGTTGCTAAGAGTAGTAACTCAAAACGGGAGTTGCAGAATGAACAGATACTAGTTAAGGGTGAAGTGACGATGTGTGTTGGAAGTAGTTCCAAGATTGATATGATCATCATCGCACACTCCCTATACTTTGGGGATTAGTGTTGAACCTAAATAAGTGTTATTTGGTGTTTGCGTTGAGCATGAATATGATCTGATCATGTTTATTGTAATACAGTTATTCATTTAAGTAAGAGAATAAATTGTTGTTTTGTTTACATGAATAAAACCTTATATGGTTACACACCCAATGAAAATAGTTCGTTGGATCTCGATTATAGTGATACACATAATCATAATATTGAAACCAAAAGATGCAAAGTTAATAATGATAGTGCAACTTATTTATGGCACTGCTGTTTAGGTCATATTGATGTAAAGTGCATGAAGAAACTCCATGCTGACGGGCTTTTGGAATCACTTAATTATGAATCAGTTGATGCTTGCGAACCATGCCTCATGGGAAAGATGACTAAGACTCTGTTCTTCGGAACAATGGAGCGAGCAACATATTTGTTGGAAATCATGCATACTGATGTATGTGGTCCGATGAATATTGAGGCTCGCGACAGGTATCATTATTTTCCGATCTTCACAGATGATTTGAGCAGATATGAGTATATCTACTTGATGAAACATAAGTCTGAAACATTTGAAAAGTTCAAAGAATTTCAGAGTGAAGTGAAAAATCATCGTAACAAGAAAATAAAGTTTCTACGATCAGATCATAGAGAAGAGTATTTGAGTTACGAGTTTGGCTTTCAGTTAAAAACAGTGTGAAATAGTTTCACTACTCACGCCACCTGGAACACCACAATGTAATGGTGTGTCCGAACGTCATAACCGTACTTTATTAGATATGGTGCGATCTATGATGTCTCTTACCGATCTACCACTATCGTTTTGGGGTTATGCATTAGAGACAACTGCATTCACCTTATATAGGGCACCATCTAAATCCGTTGAAACGACAAAATCTGAACTGTGGTTTGGCAAGAAACCAAAGTTGTCGTTTCTTAAAAGTTTGAGGTTGCAATGCTTATGTGAAAAAGTTTCAACCTGATAAGCTCAAACCCAAATCGGAGAAGTGCGTCTTCATAGGATACCCAAAATAAAATGTTGGGTGCACCTTCTATCACAGATCCGAAGGCAAGATATTCGTTGCTTTGAATGGATCCTTTCCAGAGAAGGAATTTCTCTCGAAAAGAAGTGAGTGGGAGGACAGTAGAACTTGATGAGGTAACTGTACATGCTCCCTTATTGGAAAGTAGTACATCACAGAAACCAGTTTCTGACACCTACACCAATTAGTGAGGAAGCTACTGATGATGATCATGAAGCTTCAGAACAAGATACTACTGAACCTCGTAGATCAACCAGAGTAAGATCCGCACCAGAGTGGTACGGTAATCCTATTCTGGAGGTCATGTTACTTGACCATGACGAACCTACGAACTATGAGGAAGCGATGATGAGCCCAGATTCCGCGAAATGGCTTGAGGCCATGAAATCTGAGATGAGATCCATGTATGAGAACAAAGTATGGACCAAGGTTGTCAGAATCGCGATTCTAGTGTACGATTCTACGACTTTACGATCCAAGCTAAGCCCTCTGATTCTATGATTTTGGTTCATAGAATCTACGTTTTTACGATCCTGGTAGTTAAGATTCTATGATTTGCGATCCTGCCATCGGACTTCCGATCCGATTCAGAATCACGATTCTAACAACCTTGGTATGGACTTTGATTGACTTGCCCAATGATCGGCGAGCCATTGAGATTAAATGGATCTTCAAGAGAAAGACGGACGCTGATACTAGTGTTACTATCTACAAAGCTAGAATTGTCGCAAAAAGGTTTTCAACAAGATCAAGGTGTTGACTACGATGAGAGTTTCTCACTCGTATCTAGCTTAAGTCTGTCCAAATCATGTTAGCAATTGCCGCATTTTATGAAATCTGGCAAATGGATAAACAAAACTGCATTCCTTAAATGGATTTATTAAAGAAGAGTTGTATATGATGCAACCAGAAGGTTTTGTCAATCCTAAAGGTACTAACAAAATATGCAAGCTCCAGTGATCCATCTATGAACTGGTGCAAGCATCTCGGAGTTGGAATATACGCTTTGATAAGTTGATCAAAGCATATAGTTTTATATAGACTTGCGGTGAAGCTTGTATTTACAAGAAAGTGAGTGGGAGCACTACAACATTTCTAATAAGTATATGTGAATGACATATTGTTGATCGGAGATAATGTAGAATTATTCTGCAAAGCATAAAGGAATGTTTGAAAGGATTTTTTTCAAAGAAAGACCTCGGTGAAGCTGCTTACATATTGAGCATCAAGATCTATAGAGATAGATCAAGACACTTGATAAGTTTTTCAATGAGTACATACCTTGACAATATTTTGAAGTAGTTCAAAAATTGGAACGGTCAAAGAAAGAGTTCTTGGCTGTGTTACAAGGTGTGAAATTGAGTAAGACTCAAAGCCCGACCACGGCAGAAGATAGAAAGAGAATGAAAGTCATTCCCTATGCCTCAGCCATAGGTTCTATAAAGTATGCCATGCTGTGTACCAGATCTATTGTATACCCTACACTGTGTTAAGCAAGGGAGTACAATAGTGATCTAAGAGTAGATCACTGGACAGCGGTCAAAATTATCCTTAGTGGAATAAGGAAATATTTCTCAATTATGGAGGTGACAAAAAGGTTCGTCGTAAAAAGTTACGTCGATGCAAGTTTTGACACAGATCTGGATGACTCTAAGTCTCGATCTAGATACATATTTAAAGTGGGAGCAATCAGCTAGAGTAGCTCCGTGCAGAGCATTGTAGACATAGAATTCGCAAAATACTTACGAATCTGTATGTGACAAACCCGTTGACTAAAATTATCTCACAAGCAAAACATGATCACACTTTAATACTATTTGGGTGTTAATCACATAAACGATGTGAACCAGATTACTGACTCTAGTAAACCCTTTGAGTATAGGTCACATGACAATGTGAACTATGGGTGTTAAACACATGGTGATGTGAACTATTAGTGTTGAATCACATGGCGATGTGAACTAGATTATTGACTCTAGTGCAAATGGGAGACTGAAGGAAATATGCCCTAGAGGCAATAATAAAGTTATTATTTATTTCCTTATATCATGATAAATGTTTATTATTCATGCTAGAATTATATTAACCGAAAACATAATACATGTGTGAATACATAGACAAACAGAGTGTCACTAGTATGCCTCTACTTGACTAGCTCGTTAATCGAAGATGGTTATGTTTCCTAACCATGAACAGAAGAGTTGTTATTTGATTAACGGATCACATCATTAGAAGAATGATGTGATTGACATGACTCATTCCATTAGCTTAGCACCCGATCGTTTAGTATGTTGCTATTGCTTTCTTCATGACTTATACATGTTCCTATGACTATGAGATTATGCAACTCCCGTTTGCCGGAGGAACACTTTGTGTGCTACCAAACGTCACAACGTAACTGGGTGATTATAAAGGAGCTCTACAGGTGTCTCCAAAGGTAAATGTTGGGTTGGCGTATTTCGAGATTAGGATTTGTCACTCCGATTGTCGGAGAGGTATCTCTGGACCCTCTCAGTAATGCACATCACATAAGCCTTGCAAGCATTGCAACTAATGAGTTAGTTGCGAGATGATGTATTACGGATCGAGTAAAGAGACTTGCCGGTAATGAGATTGAACTAGGTATTGAGATACTGACGATCGAATCTCGGGCAAGTAACATACAGATGACAAAGGAAACAAAGTATGTTGTTATGCGGTCTGACCGATAAAGATCTTCGTAGAATATGTGGGCGCCAATATGAGCATCCAGGTTCCGCTATTAGTTATTGACCGGAGACGTATCTCGGTCATGTCTACATTGTTCTCGAACCCGTAGGGTCCGCACGCTTAAGATTTCGATGACAGTTATATTATGAGTTTATGAGTTTTGATGTACCGAGGGAGTTCGGAGTCCCGGATGAGATCGGGGGCATGACGAGGAGTCTCGAAATGGTCGAGACATAAAGATCGATATATTGAACGACTATATTCGGACATCGGAAAGGTTCCGAGTGATTCGGGTATTTTCGGAGGTACCGGGGAGTTACGGGAATACGAGGAAGAAGCAATGGGCCTTAATGGGCCTTAGTGGAAAGGACCAGGAGGTGGCGCGCGCCCCTCCCAAGCCCAGTCCGAATTGGACAAGGGGTTTGGGGCGCGGCCCCTCTCTCCCTTCCTTCCCCTCTTCCCCCCTTGCCCCCCTTCTCCTAGTTGGACTAGGAAAGGTGGAAACCTACTCCAACTAGGAGTAGGAATCCTACTCCTCCTTGGCGCGCCCACAAGGGCCGGCCGGCCTCCCCCTTGCAACTTTATATACGGGGGCAAGGGGCACCCCATAGACACACAAGTTGATCCACGTGATCATATTCTTAGCCGTGTGCGGCGCCCCCTGCCACCATAGTCCTCGATAATATTGTAGCGGTGCTTAGGCGAAGCCCTGCGACAGTAGTACATCAAGATCGTCACCATGCCGTCGTGCTGACGGAACTCTTCCCCAACACTTTGCTGGATCGGAGTCCAGGGATCGTCATCGAGCTGAACATGTGCTAAAACTCGGAGGTGTCGTAGTTTCGGTGCTTGATCGGTCGGGCCGTGGAGACGTACGACTACATTAACCAAACGCTTCCGTTGTCGATCTACAAGGGTACGTAGATCACACTCTTCCCTCTCGCTGCTATGCATCACCATGATCTTGCGTGTGCGTAGGAAATTTTTTGAAATTACTACGTTCCCCAACACTTCCTCGCTCCTGCCATCGACGCATGGAACCGGACGAGGACCTGCCGGAGATGGAGGTGGTGGTGGTGGTGGTGGTGGAGGTGGAGGGGGAGGAGGATCCCCGCATCACCATCGCTCAAAAGAACAACTTGGCGACGCAGAAAACTCGCCACGCCAAAGCGAAGGCCGCAAAGAAGGAGAAGCTAATGAAGCAGAAGGCGCCCGACAGCGGGCATGCTGATGGCATTCGTGGCGGTGGGCGTGCTGGTCGCGGACGCGGTGGAAGTCGTGGTCCGAGTCGCGGAGCCCGATGGTGATGCCCGTCGTCCAAACGACGCCATGGCAGGAGCAGTACAAAGCTTCGTAGTACTACGCCGCCTAGCAGCTCGGTGGTAAGCCCACATCAACCGCTGCTAGGCAAGTGCCTTACACCATTGACGTAAACGCGACACCACTGCTCTTCTCGAAGTCTTCCTTGCCGCAGCTCGTCCGGGCATGGACGGCGGGCGTGGAGCATATGGTTGCCCGCACGCTCTTCACTACTATGCCTACGAAGGCGTACGACGACGGAGAGAGGGAGAGGTTCGACATCATCCACAATGGAGGGGGAGGAGGAGGTGGGTATGAAGACGGGCATGTGAAAGACTCGAATCCCACCTAGTCCGGCAACTACACTCACATGCAGCAGGGCTACACCCAGAGTGGCACGCAACAGTCCTACAGCCATACTGGCACACATCAGCAGTAGGCAGAGGAGGAGGAAGTGGAGGAGGGCGAGGACGATGATCCGGATGATTTTATCGGCGATTCGAAGATGAAGGGCAAACAAGAAAGCTGAAACATGCAGGAGGGTGAGTTGTTGTGCAACGCATGGTTGGCAACTAGCTAGCCTCGATCTGGTCCGTGGGACGAAGCTAAAGGGCTCAACTGCTTGGTCCAACATTCAAATGTGGTTTCATGAACACAAGCATTCCGCGCCCTACTCTGATTTTCTTTTTCTTTTTTTTAGAAAAGGAGGATGACCCCCGGCCTCTGCATCTGGGCGATGCATACAGCCACTTTATTAACTATTCTCACAAGACCTTACAAAGTAATACAACAGCAAGACTAAAGCCACCGTCTAAGCAACAACTGTCGCTACGCCTATCCAAATGATGAAGGGGCACTGATAGTCTGGGCCTAATACCAAACAGACATCGCAGCCAAATCTAAGCATCTAAGACCTGAGGTCCCAACCAGGACGCCTGCCTGGTATGGGGAACCTACCAGTCCGGCGCACTTCTCAACCAGGACACCTGCCGGGTATGAGGCCGCCGCAGCCACCTGCCACGAGTCCATCTTTAGAGCTGTACTGTTGCATCTACCATGCCAGATCTCTCTGCCATCGACGTCACCACGACGCCAGACAGCGTCGTCCTCCTGCGCGAGTCCATCCTCCCACATCGAACTCCGAATCTGCACTGCGCCACGCCGTCAAGATCAGTCGCCATCAATGTATGGATGAAGCACCGCTCCACCAAAAAAACCGTCCGCTGGTCCCGCGAAGCAAGGCGCAACACCAAGTAGAAGGCCGAAGCGCACCGCCACCACGCCATCAACAGCCCCGCCACCAAGAGTTGTTCCCAGCCGCCGCCTTCAAGATGGAGCACGACACCAGGGTGCCGTCGACGCCCAGACTAGGGGAACAAAAGCTTTCGCCATAGCTCAAGGAGGAGGCGGAAGAGAGATGATACACCCCAAAGCCTTCAGGAAGGGGATCGGTGCCAAAGGCGTCGACTTTGGGGAGGCTGCCGCGCCAGCCAGGGGTTTCCCCCGGAACCTCACCCGCACGCCAGATCCGCCAGGCCGGCCATAGGGGACGCCGAAGCCGCCGCCAAGGACCGGCGCCAGCACGGATCGGGACAGATCGAAGCAGGGGCGGATCTTTTACATGGATTTTCTTATCGCGCCCTACTCTAGTTTTATTGATCACCCCAGCAATATTTGGCCGCCAAGCATCAAACAAATAAGTGATTAGTGTTTTCCGATCTCATGACAGAATTGACACAAAGGGTCACCCGTCCATTTGATTTTTAACATGTTATCTTTAGTTGCTATAGTAATATTCCATATCAACCACATCCGGATTTTGATTTTCAAAGGGATCTTGGCCTCCAGAAGTGTTTGAATGACCTGTCCAGATAAGTGTCAACAAGTGATTGTAAACAAATTTCACAGTAATTTCTTATTGTTGTTCCATATCCAAATAGGGATGTCTTCATCCCCTCCCCAATCTTAGATAACAATATCCTTCTCAATCTGTTCAACCGGGTCATCTTGTCAGCACATAACCATCTTCCAAAACTCAAATTCCAGTTTTGTCACTCATATAATCTGAAATGTGTGACTTCATGCTCAAGCTAAACTCCTTAATGGGCCTTAGTGGAAAGGACCAGGAGGTGGCGCGCGCCCCTCCCAAGCCCAGTCCGAATTGGACAAGGGGTTTGGGGCGCGGCCCCTCTCTCCCTTCCTTCCCCTCTTCCCCCCTTGCCCCCCTTCTCCTAGTTGGACTAGGAAACGTGGAAACCTACTCCAACTAGGAGTAGGAATCCTACTCCTCCTTGGCGCGCCCACAAGGGCCGGCCGGCCTCCCCCTTGCAACTTTATATACGGGGGCAAGGGGCACCCCATAGACACACAAGTTGATCCACGTGATCATATTCTTAGCCGTGTGCGGCGCCCCCTGCCACCATAGTCCTCGATAATATTGTAGCGGTGCTTAGGCGAAGCCCTGCGACAGTAGTACATCAAGATCGTCACCATGCCGTCGTGCTGACGGAACTCTTCCCCAACACTTTGCTGGATCGGAGTCCAGGGATCGTCATCGAGCTGAACATGTGCTAAAACTCGGAGGTGTCGTAGTTTCGGTGCTTGATCGGTCGGGCCGTGGAGACGTACGACTACATTAACCAAACGCTTCCGTTGTCGATCTACAAGGGTACGTAGATCACACTCTTCCCTCTCGCTGCTATGCATCACCATGATCTTGCGTGTGCGTAGGAAATTTTTTGAAATTACTACGTTCCCCAACACTTCCTCGCTCCTGCCATCGACGCATGGAACCGGACGAGGACCTGCCGGAGATGGAGGTGGTGGTGGTGGTGGTGGTGGAGGTGGAGGGGGAGGAGGATCCCCGCATCACCATCGCTCAAAAGAACAACTTGGCGACGCAGAAAACTCGCCACGCCAAAGCGAAGGCCGCAAAGAAGGAGAAGCTAATGAAGCAGAAGGCGCCCGACAGCGGGCATGCTGATGGCATTCGTGGCGGTGGGCGTGCTGGTCGCGGACGCGGTGGAAGTCGTGGTCCGAGTCGCGGAGCCCGATGGTGATGCCCGTCGTCCAAACGACGCCATGGCAGGAGCAGTACAAAGCTTCGTAGTACTACGCCGCCTAGCAGCTCGGTGGTAAGCCCACATCAACCGCTGCTAGGCAAGTGCCTTACACCATTGACGTAAACGCGACACCACTGCTCTTCTCGAAGTCTTCCTTGCCGCAGCTCGTCCGGGCATGGACGGCGGGCGTGGAGCATATGGTTGCCCGCACGCTCTTCACTACTATGCCTACGAAGGCGTACGACGACGGAGAGAGGGAGAGGTTCGACATCATCCACAATGGAGGGGGAGGAGGAGGTGGGTATGAAGACGGGCATGTGAAAGACTCGAATCCCACCTAGTCCGGCAACTACACTCACATGCAGCAGGGCTACACCCAGAGTGGCACGCAACAGTCCTACAGCCATACTGGCACACATCAGCAGTAGGCAGAGGAGGAGGAAGTGGAGGAGGGCGAGGACGATGATCCGGATGATTTTATCGGCGATCCGAAGATGAAGGGCAAACAAGAAAGCTGAAACATGCAGGAGGGTGAGTTGTTGTGCAACGCATGGTTGGCAACTAGCTAGCCTCGATCTGGTCCGTGGGACGAATCTAAAGGGCTCAACTGCTTGGTCCAACATTCAAATGTGGTTTCATGAACACAAGCATTCCGCGCCCTACTCTGATTTTCTTTTTCTTTTTTTTAGAAAAGGAGGATGACCCCCGGCCTCTGCATCTGGGCGATGCATACAGCCACTTTATTAACTATTCTCACAAGACCTTACAAAGTAATACAACAGCAAGACTAAAGCCACCGTCTAAGCAACAACTGTCGCTACGCCTATCCAAATGATGAAGGGGCACTGATAGTCTGGGCCTAATACCAAACAGACATCGCAGCCAAATCTAAGCATCTAAGACCTGAGGTCCCAACCAGGACGCCTGCCTGGTATGGGGAACCTACCAGTCCGGCGCACTTCTCAACCAGGACACCTGCCGGGTATGAGGCCGCCGCAGCCACCTGCCACGAGTCCATCTTTAGAGCTGTACTGTTGCATCTACCATGCCAGATCTCTCTGCCATCGACGTCACCACGACGCCAGACAGCGTCGTCCTCCTGCGCGAGTCCATCCTCCCACATCGAACTCCGAATCTGCACTGCGCCACGCCGTCAAGATCAGTCGCCATCAATGTATGGATGAAGCACCGCTCCACCAAAAAAACCGTCCGCTGGTCCCGCGAAGCAAGGCGCAACACCAAGTAGAAGGCCGAAGCGCACCGCCACCACGCCATCAACAGCCCCGCCACCAAGAGTTGTTCCCAGCCGCCGCCTTCAAGATGGAGCACGACACCAGGGTGCCGTCGACGCCCAGACTAGGGGAACAAAAGCTTTCGCCATAGCTCAAGGAGGAGGCGGAAGAGAGATGATCCACCCCAAAGCCTTCAGGAAGGGGATCGGTGCCAAAGGCGTCGACTTTGGGGAGGCTGCCGCGCCAGCCAGGGGTTTCCCCCGGAACCTCACCCGCACGCCAGATCCGCCAGGCCGGCCATAGGGGACGCCGAAGCCGCCGCCAAGGACCGGCGCCAGCACGGATCGGGACAGATCGAAGCAGGGGCGGATCTTTTACATGGATTTTCTTATCGCGCCCTACTCTAGTTTTATTGATCACCCCAGCAATATTTGGCCGCCAAGCATCAAACAAATAAGTGATTAGTGTTTTCCGATCTCATGACAGAATTGACACAAAGGGTCACCCGTCCATTTGATTTTTAACATGTTATCTTTAGTTGCTATAGTAATATTCCATATCAACCACATCCGGATTTTGATTTTCAAAGGGATCTTGGCCTCCAGAAGTGTTTGAATGACCTGTCCAGATAAGTGTCAACAAGTGATTGTAAACAAATTTCACAGTAATTTCTTATTGTTGTTCCATATCCAAATAGGGATGTCTTCATCCCCTCCCCAATCTTAGATAACAATATCCTTCTCAATCTGTTCAACCGGGTCATCTTGTCAGCACATAACCATCTTCCAAAACTCAAATTCCAGTTTTGTCACTCATATTGCCTCACAGACATGCTTTGCTCTTGATAGATCTCATACAATCTTTCAAACCGTTCTTTCAAAGTGTCATTGCCAATCCATCTGTCATTTAAAAAATCGGTCTCTCTTCCATTTTAACCTGCACTCTCCTCCCTTTCATATATATGTCCCCGATTCTAAGAAAGTTGGACCAACAAGGTGAGTCTCTGGCAGTAAATTTTACCTGCCCAATCCCATTATCCACTTTGTATTTTTTTTCCTTCCAATTTCCTGCCCCATCCCTTCCTTGCTCTCTAGGTTCTGCCACCATTTACATAACAGACTCAAGGTGAATTTCTCAAACTCCTTGATCCCCAGGCTCCCTTTCTTACAGATATCTGTAGCTAGCTCCTTGCTCCTTGTGTCTATTGTCGATCGATCCGCCGGGACCATTCATGCACATACATGCAGGTATGTTTGCTTCCTCCATCCCGATCTCGATCTCGATCTTTTACAGTTACAGTTACTGGTTATTTACGTAGTGCTCAGGTGCAGTTGACGCCTAACGCTCCACAAGTCAACAAAACCAATCGTGCATGCAGGCATACATCATCCATGATTTAGAAGCTAGCTACATCATCAGTCACAAGGCAATTGGCAAGGCAGACCATACTGACAACACCCACATACTACAAAGGTGGCAACAGAGCTGCATGCATGCATGCACTGCTTTTGAAATCAACTTTTGCAGATTATATTGCCTTGATGAATTATTTTCAACTTACTAGGTCCAGCTGGTAGCTGTGAGAGTGACACGGCATTCTCGTCGCCTTAGAGCGCTTTTCTAAGTCGGCACTAATCCACTACGTGCAGCTTGCTGGTCCTTCCTTCCCACACCCACACCTACGCCTGCCTCCATGCATGTCCGACCAGCCGGTTTTTGTACACACTACCGTGTACAATGTTCCTCAATTTTTATTTAGTTATTTTCTTGTAAAAGGGCCAAAGTTCATAAATAAAGTACCACAAACGCCCATACATAAATTGAAAAATACATTTAAATATCCTCGAGAGTGTCGAAGTCTTCTTCCTGCTGCAACACGCCGCTAGACCTCCGTTTCAGCTGAGCAAACTTGTTTAAGCCAAATAATTTGTTGAAGCAATAGTCGGAAAGTCCTCGATGTAGACCAGAAACTTTGACGACATGATTTGTGCATCAAATTTTTGCCCCAAAGAAGAAAACACAGGCTAAATGCCCCAGTTTCGGCAAAACAAAGTTGGGGAATATAAATCACACAAGGTCTTGGTCGAAGATACTTAGGCCCTGTTTGGTTCATAAGTCTTAGGACTTTTTTTAGTCCCAACTTATAAGTCCCAAGTCCTTAAAAAGTCCTTACTTGTTTGGTTTCTGGGACTTAACATGGACTAAAAGACCATATTACAACTATAAGTCCCTATAAGTCCCTCCTTAAAAATCTTATTTCATGAGTCCCAAACGCCCACTTTAAATCATTATAAGTCTCTCCTATTTGGTTTAGATGGGACTTATAAAATCCCTAAACTAATAAGCCTCTGGAAACAAACATAAGGCTTTTCTGGTGAGGTCCACGTACATGCATGCATGGCCAGCTGCACGTACGTACGCCACGCAAGTATGCATGTCGATGTCGGCAGACTAGCTAGGTGTTGCCGCTGGTTCTATTATTCATGCGTGTATGCTAGCTGCTCTACGACAACGTACGAGCATCTCCAACAGCGGCACCAAAAAATGCGTATGCTGGATAAATTTTCACTTTAGCGCGTGCGAAATGTTTTGGCGTGTTCCAGGAGCGACGGAAAACTAGCGTGCGGGAAATGATTGTGCGCGCGCGAAAAAAGACGACAGCGCACGTTAGATTTGGCGCACCGCTTCGAGCGCGCCTATAAATTGCCGCGCTCGCCACACGGCCTTCACACTGCCACGCGCGCTCTCCTCGCTACTCTGCCGCCGCTTGCTCGCCGCTTCGTCGTCACTGTCACCACCGCGCCACCATGCCGCCGCGCCGCTGTGGATCGTCTGGCTACCGCGGCGTCCGCGAGTGCCCCGACGGCACCTACTACGCCGAGATCCGGTCCGGCAACGTCCGGCTCGGCCTTGGCACGTTCGGGACCACGCACAAGGCCGCCGACGCGTACGACGTGGCGGCGTGGCGCCTAGAGAGGCCGCCGGCGCAGATGAACTTTCACGACGTCTTCACGCGCTAGCATGCACAGGACGTCGCCCCTCTGCCTCATCTTATCATGAACCAGGACCGTGTGGAGCACCGCCGGCGGCAGCGCCGCCTCCTCGTCGCCGAGGAGGACGAGCGAGCCATGGCGGAGTGGCGCCGGCGCCACCCGGAGGACGTCGTGGCGGAGCACGCCTTCTGGGCGGAAATGACGGCAAAGCGCCGCGCGGAGCGGTTGGAGAGGTGTCGGCGGAAGGCCCTGGTGATATCGCAGTGTGATATCGTTGAGGCAGGTGGGGTGTCGATCTTTGGGGATAATGATCCTCGTTGGGAGGACATGTGGATCGATACCTCAGACAACACCAGTCCGGATGAGGACAAGGATGACTCGGAGTAGGGTGTAGTTGCACCATAGTTCATCTAGTTGCACCGTAGTATGTAGTTGCACTGTAGTTTTATTTATCTATGTTATCGATCTATGCTATGAACTATGTAAAATATCTATGTATCGCTTTTATTATCTATGAAATATGTATTGTTTTTATTTAAAAAATATGTATACAATGTTTCGTGCGATAGCGTGCTCTGCATTTTAGCGCGCCTGCTGGAGCTATGCGCGCGCGTTAAATTTTAGCGCGGCTGCGGAAGCCACAACTGCCCATCACGCTTTTCCAGGCGATGAGCACGCTGCAAAATACTTTTTAGCGCGCCCCATGTTCCGCGGCTGTTGGAGATGCTCTAAGTAAGGTCCCCTCCCTCGATATATCATGTCAATGAGATATGCATATACAATATGTTATCTATTTTGTACTCCCTCCGTCCGAAAATACTTGTCATCAAAATGAATAAAAAGGGATGTGTCTAGAACTAAAATACATCTAGATACATCCTCTTTTATTCATTTTGATGATAAGTATTTCCGGACGGAGGAAGTACAAGGTGACTCCTTCCCCTAGATCCCGATACAAATTAAGTACTCCCTCCATTCCAAAATATAGTGCGCCCGCGCTCTCTGAGGTCCAACTTTGACCATAAATTTAACCAACGAGACCAACTGCGGCGGGAGAAAAAATTATATAATTGAAAACTTATTTCGAATACAAATTCACTGATATAATTTTTGCTCCCGCCGTAATCGGTCTTGGTAGTTAAATTTACAGTCAAAGTTGAAGCACGGGGATAGAGGAAGCACTACATTGTGGAATGGAGAGAGTATGGTATCTCTACGACCGATCTGCAGCTGCGAAGGTACCTACACAAATATGTACATCAGTTGGGAACACATACTCCCTCCGTTTCTTTTTACTCCGCATATAAGATTTGGTCAAAGTCAAACTGCACAAAGTTTGACTAAATTTATATAAAAAGATATAAACATCTATAATACTAAAACTATATAGTATGAACATACGTTTCATGATGCATCTGATAATATTAGTTTTGTATTATGAATGTTTATATTTTTTAATATAAAGTTAGTTAAATTTTACAAAGCTTAACTTTGACCAAACCTTATATACAGACTTAAAAAATGAAGGGAGTATGTAGTAGGTGGTGTGGCCGGGCCGTGGTGACTCACTCACATCACATGCATGGTTCGGGGGGGAACTGGATCGACAGTGACAGTGGTCATATAGATCGATGCCGACCAGATCGATTCACGCTGCAGCTACCTAGCTAGGATGCGTTCACATGCGTACATTTCATTGTACAGTCCGTATGCGCGTCCGTACGAGTTTCTATTATTGCGTGTGTTGTTGCATGTGTACCTGCCTCCTACAGTTCAGTGCAGTCTCAGTCTCTCTCTCTGTCTCTCTCTCCCCCCGGCCGTGTGGGTGACCAGAGAAAGCCATGCATGCATGCATGCAGCTATACACAAAACCAATTATTCATTCATGATGAATCATTCATCCTCCATCCATACAGAAGTACTGTATCCTTCTCCAATTCCTTCATTCACGCGCACCAATGACAACGTTCCAAGCAATCAATCACTACTCCCTAAATTGTCTTATCTCATCCCATCCATGTCATGTAGATGTGGAGAGGACTACATGCTCCTACCTTAGCTACACTGAGGGAGCCAATTAATCATCCATCCATGCTGCACAGCACCACACTGGAAGTACGTCTATCACACGAAATAACTAACTTGACTAATATAAAATAAGCATAGCTACCCCAACATGTACAACATATAGCTACAACAACATTAGAGCATGTCTAATAGTATAGCATGTTGTTGCCTATATAATATTGACATGTCATGTAAAGCTATCATATATAATCACTCATATACTCCCACCGTCCTTTAAAAAGTGTACTTCCAACTTTCTTGGAAAGTCAAACTTTTTTATATTCGACCGTGTTTATATAATAATACACCAACATTTATGCCATCAAATTAGTAGCATTAGATTCGTGATAAAATATACTTTCATCATATACCTATTTGATTTCACAAACATTGATATATTTTTGCACAAACTCGGTCAAACTTTGAAATAATTTGACCCTCCAACAAAGTTGGAAGTACACTCTTTAAAGGACGGAGGGAGTAGTATGGTTGGCTATAAGATTGATTATAAGACTAGTACTTTTTCCACCTTCTCTTTCCTCTTTCTTCAAATTTATTGTATTTGCCTAAGTACACGTGTAGAGACAGGTCCTTGCGTGAGAGCCCACTCCCCTTAACTTTTCATGTCTCTCTCCACCACATATGCAAAAGTGTCATGTAAGGCGACTATACGCTTACTATTATATGCTATGCGCCAAAGGATTTAATTGGTCTATATTATGAAGAAATATATTCCTTTTGTCCTTGCTCGTTGAATTTCCAAGCCATCTAATCTAAATCCCTAAGTCTAGATTAATCATGGCGCATATGCATTAAACTTCATCGAGTTTGTCGCTACTATTTATTTATTTTTGTGAGGGGTCAACTTAGTCATTTACTTGGCACACTTGCCACACCTTTGTATAACACCCACAAGTAGGGAGACCTATATTAAGGAGATCCTCCGTCGAGCTTTTGGGTTCATATTTTACTAGGTCAGTTGTTCATTCTATAGCTTGATCCCAGTATTAAATGACCAAGCTAATGATCACAAAAACATGATTTTAAGGAAACAATTATACCGACCTATTTATGTCCAAGATGGTCAGAGAGAACCCAACTTGGAGATTACACATACAAAAAGCTGCAAATGGAAAATACTAGCGCTATAGGGATTGGGCCATCCGAAAATTAAAAAGGGAGAGAAAGACATAGCTAAGGCTCATGATCCGATCTGGGTACAAGGGCACCAATGACCAATACCACTGATTGTGTCTCATACAAAGGAGTTAATGATTCAGAAAATAGTCCTTACGTAATAGAACATCATGGTCACCACTCTTTTTGTCTTTGTATGCCAACAAGTCCTACCTTGATCACCATGTTCTCGGCCCTGTGTCTGGTGGTTGCCATTGCTCCTTTCCCCCCGATAAATGCTAACATACTAATATCAATAGTACACCTCTAATTATGGTTTGTGCTAGTCGAGACCTCAACGACACATTGTCAAGAGCTAGTCGAGACCTCAATGATGCACACCTCTAATTATTAAAAAAGAAAACAAAAGGAAAATAATTGGCAAGACCCCAATAATCATTTAGCAACATCAACCTCCCTGGTGGCAACACCCAAACTGCGAGAAACTTTCTCCAAAAGCGACGCCTCTCGAAATGAAATGATGCATGGGTGACTTAGGAGGTCAGATTATGTGATTTCACCCCAAGAACAAATTTGAGGCTTTGGGCGACGGTTGCCCCAACTTGTTGTAATCCTCTGGCTCCTTGTCGATGATCGACTAGCATGTCGGCAAAGTCACATTTGAAGGCACTATTCCTCGAAAAACACGTATGGTGATCACGAAAACGAAAAGGAAGCTAGCAGCTCAGCAGCTCACAGCTGGACGTCAGACAAAAAACTCGACCGTTGGATGAAGAAGAAAAAAAAGCAACCGTTAGATATTTATGTGTCAAAACACGCATGAATGGGCGAGTCATGTTCATCCAGAGGACAGATTGACAACACAACACGGGAAGGCACATGCATATTGCCGGCAGCTGCATGCATGCAGGTTTGTTCACATCCATACATCCATCCATGCTGTTCAAAAGGAAAAAGTTGTCCGCGCATGCATGCACCAAAGACGTACACCAGGCAACTAGTACAGTAATTATCTCACCTAGCTAGTCACTGCTAATTAATTAGTACTCCTTAAACGCTGTTATTATTGTAATAGAGGGAGTATTTGGTAGCCAAGAATGAGTTAAGCTCAGCTGAGGAAATCGAATATACACATGCCACGGCTAGTTAAGCTCAGCTGCTCCTGTAATCCTTTCGTCCTTTCATTTGTGCAACCAGCTAAATGATCTGACCAAGGGGGCATTTTCGTCAGATTAGTGATCTTTTAGTCGGCAGCGTACGTGTCTGGTCCTTCCCATCTACAGTCCTGCACGCAATGTCGAGGGATGCCCTGCAATATGTCCTTGCTCGATTGCCGGGAACGAAATTAACTTTCACCACTCGGTGAGCCAGATACTAAGTAAATATATACCCAAAAGCTGGCTGGCATAGTTGGAATGTAGGATCATCACATGCATACCGCTAAAGAAAAATAATCTTAACACAAATCTTACATTTTTAAGAAGGTGATCCCAATTCTCTTAATATGCAAAGTGTCCGCCTCAACGACTCCACTAAGGCCATGCATATAACTCTTCTCTCCTACTAAGCCATGCAAAATCCGCTACATAATCGAACGTCCCCACTAAGGCCATGCATTTAAGTTTTTTCTCCCACTAAGCCACGCAAAATTGCCACATAAGCGAACTTATAAATTACAATCATTTTTGGCATTAGTCTATGCATGTAACGCTGCCACATCATACATGCATTAGTCATTTTTCACATTTTCTTCCGAAATGATATTTTTAACGGTAATTCAAAAGTTCATATTATATTTTTAGAGACTTTCTTTTATTGCTTTTATTGCTTTTCAAGCTTATATTTTTATTTCACTAGATTTAGTTATTTTTAGCAACTACCTACGCATTTTTTAATAATCTTAATTTCCAAGGACATCTACGCAGTCTTCATCGGAGTCATAGGTAGTCAAAAGATCAATAAACAAATAATTACAATTACAAAAGGTTGTCAACAATCCATGCTGACCCGGTGTGTGTGTGTGTGTGGTGGGGGGGGGGGGGGGGATACAACCTGTATGTTTCAATTTAGGTCTTGGTAAGAAAATAATTATACAATGTACAAATCTATGTCCACTTCTGCAAAAACGGTGCCGCGGCACTAAAAAAGAGAGGTATGACTTGTAAATCAGTACATGGTACTTGTCGCAGTAAAAGTATGGAAATGGTGGGTGGCATTATGCTAGGGCAAACATATATGCTCATTTAGGCTGGCCATGCTCTATATATACATGCATCCTTGCCGGGTTATGGACATCCATTATTGCCGATTGATCCTTGATTAATCAGCCCAGAGCCCGAGATCGATCATGCCTATGGCAGCAGCACAAGGGAAGCTAAGTCCGGAGGCCATGGACAACGAAGTTATCAGCAACGGCAGCGCCAAGGACTACCTCGACCCTCCTCCGGCGCCGCTGGTGGACGCCGGCGAGCTGGGTAAGTGGTCTTTGTACCGTGCCGTCATCGCCGAGTTCACCGCCACGCTGCTCTTCGTCTACGTCGCCGTGGCCACCGTGGTCGGCCACAAGCGCCAGACGGACGCCCAGGCGTGCAGCGGCGCCGGCGTGCTGGGCATCGCGTGGGCCTTCGGCGGCATGATCGCTGTCCTCGTCTACTGCACCGCCGGCATCTCCGGCGGCCACATCAACCCAGCCGTAACGTTCGGGCTACTGCTGGCGCGCAAGGTGTCCCTTCCCAGAGCCTTCCTCTACATGGTGGCGCAGTGCGTCGGCGCCATCTGCGGTGCGGCGCTGGTGAGGGCCGTGCACGGCGGCCACCACTACGTGCTTTACGGTGGCGGCGCCAACGAGCTCGCGCCGGGCTACTCCAGGACGGCGGGTCTCATCGCCGAGATCGCCGGCACCTTCGTGCTCGTGTACACCGTCTTCTCAGCGACCGACCCGAAGCGCATCGCCCGGGATCCACACGTCCCGGTGCTGGCGCCGCTGCTCATCGGGTTCGCCGTGCTCATGGCGCACCTCGCCACTATCCCCGTCACCGGAACCGGGATCAATCCAGCAAGGAGCTTTGGCGCCGCCGTGGTGTACAATGGCGGCAAGGCTTGGGACGACCAGTGGATCTTCTGGGTTGGCCCGTTCATCGGCGCCGCCGTGGCCACGGTTTACCACCAGTACATCCTCAGGAATAGTGCCATCTTCCGGTCCAACTACGACGCCTCCGTCTAGCTACTCCCATTCATCCATCCATTGATGCGTTCCATATCTACTTGTTGATGAGTTGAGATCCACATTATCGATGGATCTACCGTGTGGCTGTTAAAATTGATGGTTAATTAGTATGTTGTTGTGTTACTGAACGTATGTATTGCATTGTATGTTAGTGTTGGGTTTACAGTGTTTGCTAGTTACTGCAAGAGATGGCTATCTATCTAGTGAGAGAAACCAAAATATTACTTCCAATGATTTTTGTGCTTGTGTTCTCCCTGAATTTTGAAACCTTGGACTTTGCAGCCCTTTTTATTCTTTGTTTTATGGGTTTTGGCTACGTTCCTAATCAGCAGTGTCACGTTGCATGCTTTCTTTCTCTATGTCACGCCACCTCTGTTCACTCTCCTTGTAATTTGATGTTAGTTGACATTTTACACTGAATGATTGCTAGTCTACTGGAGACTGCAGTAAAATTCAAATTTGACTATGTCCTTTGAGTTTGAACACATTATTTGAAGTTAAAACTAAAACATTATTTGAAGTTTGAACACATTATTTGTAATTTAGTTCATTCATCAGCGTCAAGCATCAGATCCGCATCTGCATGTACATGCATGTCATACAGGGAGTAAAAATCATGCATCCATGAATGGATGAAATATGGACCACACGAGGCTGGGTGCAGTGACCAGGTAGCACTGGACCCGCAGGGTTGTCTATATGGCCAAATTTTTAATTGAATCTGAAATTGATGTTTAATGTGTGTCAGACCATTTTTATACATGGCGCCAAATAACTCTGAATTACTACTCCTACTCTGAATTATTACAGGTGCAATGCATAGTAGTTCTCCTCTTTCACAGTTTACTACTCCTGCTAGTGCTTTGTTCCGCGGCGTTGCATGGGCGTACGTGTCTAGCTGGACCAGTCGAGGTGTCAACGTATGTGCGCTGCGCTCCACAGTCCCTAGATTAGCTTCTTCCTCGGAGAGACAGACAGACTCGAAGAGAGGCCCAGACAAGGCCATGCATGCAGCTACATGCAAAAACAATCATGCATGCATCATCGTCGACAGTACCATTCCTTATTCTCCAACTATTATTCCTTTTTTCACGCAATCTCACTAGTCTTAGTTATCTCTTCTTAACCCATTCATGTCATGTAGATGTTGGGAGTACATACTCGTACCAAGTTTTACCATGTTTCTATTTCCTGTTTAGGGTTTCTGCTTATCAAGTTTTTTTTTTTTGCGGGGTTAAAAGGATTTCATTGCTCAACTGTTGGAATATTCGTTCCTACATAGCAGAGGAACGTCTGCAGGTCCAGAGCGCAACCAAACTGCAGTTCTGCCCTCCGATTGTCCGAAAGCAGCAAGTGTGTGGCTAACAACGTTCTGATTCCTACTTACATGAGCAATAGAGATATCCCTTTCACCAAAGAGCTTTTTAATATCCTGAACTATCATTCTATGTGGCGATCTGTCAAGGGTAGGTGACTTGATCAACTTGACTGCATCCATGCAGTCCATCTCGATGTCTACCGGGCGAGTAGACCATTGTAGAGCAAGGCTTAATCCCTCCTGACATGCCAACAACTCAGCCTGGAGCGGTCCGGAACAATGCAAGATAGAACGACAAGCGGAGAAGATAATGTTGCCATCATTATCACATAGGATCATACCGGCTCCTGCTAATCCACCATCGGTATCAATGAACGACCCGTCAACATTCAGCTTCACGCGACCGGCCGGCGGGGCAGACCACTGGACTGTGGCTGCATGTTGCGTTGTTGTATTTATCATTGTAGAACTACACCCAATCGGCGGCGGCACCATCTTCTCTTTGATGATGTCAGTGGTTGGAAAATGATTGATGCATCGAAAAGATTCAGCATAGCTAATTAGAAATCTGCAGGAAGCTTCAATTGGAGGTGGTAGCTTATGGTGTACTCCCTCCTTACCAGTTTATAAGGCTCATTTCAAAATCGCCAGATTTCCATAACATAAGGCTCAATTCGTGGTCCGATCGGTTGAAGCGCTGCGGTCGTTTCAATCCCTACGCACACAATTAATTCGCTGGCTGCTGTTCTCGTACGAAGAGAAATGGCCAACTCCTTTCCTCTCCCTCGCTGCATGCATGCATGCATGCACCACCCACTTCTTTAAAACGACTCGAAGCACTCGTGTTCTTTCACCCACCCTCCTCTACTCTTTTCATCCACATACGAAACGAGAGCGGCAAAGCGATGTCAGATTGGATTCCGGACGTTGAGAAGGAGCTCCAGCCATTGGTGATGGGCACGGAGAACTCCGGCGGCGCCGTAGCCATGGGCGCTGCTGACGCAGCTGTCAACGGAGATGCAGTCCGCACAGTCCGCCGCTGATGATGTGTTTGATGCACACGCAGAGAGCCAGCTTCCCGCCGGAGGCGAGGGTCAGCACGATGCTGATGATGAAGTGGGGGCGCTTCTGGACCAAGTCGAGGCGTTCGTCGATAACTTCTCAGCGCTCCTCGACAAGGTCGAGCAGCTCGTGCACCAGCTCACGATCACCCAGGTCGAGAAGAATGGTGTGGCTAAACTTGCTTGCTGCCCACTACTTTATACTGCAGTGCATGTACGATTTGCTATGGCGGGAGAGGCAGTGTTCGAGTTCGCGGCCCCAACGCTGAAAAACCAAAAATTGAGCTAATGGCACCAGAGGATTCTGGCGGTGCTTCTTTCATTTGTTGTTTGGCGCCGTGCATGCAAACCATGAAAATGAAACTGGCCTATGCATGCGCCATGCAGATGAGAGAGAGAGAGGTGGGAGAGACCGCGCGCATGGGCCGGTTTAGTTTTGAGGTCAGGCGGGAGAGAGCGCGTGCATGCAGTAAGTTCAGAGCGGAGGCGGGAGAGAGCGCGCGCATGCAGCCGTTAGCGCGCAGCATATAGAGCACGCGGGCGCTGGAGTTATTGCGTTGGGGGTCGAACGGCCGAGAATTAATATTACAGCGCGCACAGTTTTCGCGAAGAAAAAGCCCAACGCTTATTGGGCACTTTCTAAACCAGCTCAATTCATCCCAGCCAATAGACATTTCCCTTGGTTGGTGAGATTTCAGATATGAGCCTTATAAACCGGTAAGGAGGGAGTACTATTTCATTACGTACATACCAACTCCTCCACAGCACCATCAACACATGCATGCGATCATCTTCATTTAGCTTATACAGAAGATCAAAAAGCCACTCAGGGCCTGTATTCCTCATTGAAGCTAAGTCCGGCAATAGCCATTTTTCCTGCATGGCGTTCCACAAAGCAACAACCAATGGGCATTTACAGAATGTATGGAACGTGTCCTCCGGTTCCATCGCACACAGCGGACAAAGGTTAGACACCTCAAGTTTCCGTGATTTTTTATCACCCAATTAGCCAGTGAATTTGTGACCAAACGCCATGCAAAGATACGCACCTTTGGTGGAGCAGGGCACCTCCATATAAGTGCCCAAACGGCACGTAGCCCGTCCGGTGCCCTACTCGATGCGACTGTAGTCTGACGGTGAATCTCATCATATGATAGATGATAAGCACTCCGGACTGTGAACGATCCAGAACGCTCAGGCGCCCAAGCGATAATATCTCTGTCCAACCGTGGCACCACCTTGATCTTCATAATATCTCTGCTTATCAAGTTTTAATAGCTGCAACTTGCTGAAGTCTTTAAAATTTGTCAAAGCTTATTCAAGACTGGTCTTTTTTCAAAGCTCTCGTCACAAGGAACACGAGTATGCACACGAAACATAGATTGCACTTTCGGTTCAAAAGATACAACAGATTCAAATTTTAAAGGCAAAAGAAAAATAAAAGGTGTGATGGCTGGTGTATGCCATCTCTGCGAATTCCTGCATGCATCACTAGTAGAAAAAGGGTCAAACGTGAAGAACATTAGTGCCGGTTTGTAAAAAACCCGGCACTAATATGATTAATAGTACCGGTTCGTGGCGGCGATCAATAGTACCGGTTCGTAATAAACCTTTAGTATCGGTTCGTGCCACGAACCGGTACTAAAGGGGTGGTGGCAGGCTGGCGTCAGGCCAGGGCCCCACGAGCCCCTTTAGTGACGGTTTGTGACACAAACCGGTACTAAAGGTCTAACCTATAGTACCGGTTCGTGCCACGAACCCACACTAAAGGGGACAAGCCTTTAGTGTGGGTTCGTGCCACCAACCCACACTAAAGGGGGCAATTTTCAAACTCTACCCCCCCCCCCAACGCGTGTATCGCCATTTGAGTTTTGAAAAAATCAAAAGAAAATGATAAAAACTTCAAAAAAAAATCCTTCGAGAGGTAGTTATATTACTACATCTACTAGTTAGGAAAATTTGAAAACTTAAATTTGGACAGGTTTTGCAAAAAGTGTATGGAAAATGTAAAACGGCTATAACTTTTGCATACGATGTCGGAAAAAAATGTATAATATATCAACAAATTCAGCACGAGAATACGCATCCGATGGAGACTGCCTACGGCCTGTTTGGAATTTTTTAGAATCCTCAAATTCCAAAAGGAAAAAAAGATATGGTCAAATTTCAGTTTTTTTAAAAAAATTTGGTTAAATCTGGTGAAACTACTTATTCAAGAAGTATTAATGTTACTACATAATTATTCAAGAATATTAGTGTTACTAAATAATTATTTCAATTTTTTGAATTTTGGTCAAATCTGGTCAAACTGTGGTCAAACTATGGTCAAACTTATTCAAGAAATATTAGCGTTACTAAATAATTACTGTTTTTTTAGAATAATAGTTTCAAACTCAAACGGTGAAATGTGTGACTTCATGCTCAAGCTAAACTCCTGAGGGTTAATAGGATTGACATCTTACTATTGTCAGGAAAACAACAAGTGCAGACTCGGAAACGAAGGAGAATAGAACCCGAAAGTTAAGCGTGCTCGGGCTGGAGTAGGGAGAGGGATGGTTGATCGGTCGGGAAGTTAGATGATTTGGAATGAGTGATCCACACTTGAGCAGTTAAGAGAGGTGATTAGATACTAAATCATCAAATAATTCAGAAAAATTAAAAATAAAAAAAATAAAAAAAATCCAAAATTTTCAAAAAAATAAATAAAAAATAAAAACTTTAGTACCGGTTGGTAACACCAACCGGTACTAAAGGTCCCCCATACCAGGGCACGAGCTCACGCCACGTGGTGGCACTTTAGCGCCGGTTCGTGCCGAATCGGTACTAAGGGGGGGAGGGGGCTTTAGTGCCCACACTTTAGTGCCGGTTCCATAACCGGCACTAAAGGCCCTTACAAACCGGTTTTAAATCTCCGTTTTCTACTAGTGCATGGATCTCATCTAAATTAATTAAGGGCTAAAACACATAAAAAGGCCAAACGAGTTTCCAATTCATTAATCGGGACGTATGTAATTGCACGTAACAGTTTAACAAAAATCTTACGCGTTATGACTGCGATATGGCGATGGTTTATTTTGGTGCTTATTCCCCCTCATAAGTACGTAAAGTTTCTGTAAAACTAGTAAGTAGGAGTAGGATTTCTGTAGTCTTACCCATGTATGAAATTCACTGGATATGATGCATGGCATAGACAGTACGTAACTAGTCACGTGCATGGTTTTCCCAGGGAACACGAACAATGAAGTGCCGTAGTCGGGCATGCAGCAGCAGTAGTGTGACCGAGACCGGCCGGTGTGAATATATATGGACAAATTTAGGTGTTGGCTTAATTGAATGGTACATACCAGATGATTCATAAGGGGCTGCCCAACACATGAGTTTCTCTTCCTCTTGTCGCAGCCCTACCTCTCTTCCTCCTCCTCCCCCGCGGTGCTTGGCGAAGCCCTACAGGATTTCCACGCTCCTCCACCACCACCACGCCGTTGTGCTTCTGCTGGATGGAGTCTTCCTCAACCTCTCCCTCTCTCCTTGCTGGATCAAGGCATGGGAGACGTCATCGGGCTGTACGTGTGTTGAACGCGGAGATGCCGTCCGTTCGGCACTAGTATCTCCGGTGATTTGAATCACGACGAGTACGACTCCTTCAACCCCGTTCTCTTGAACGTTTTTGCTTAGCAATCTACAAGGGTATGTAGATGCACTCTCCTTCCCCTCATTGCTGGTTTCTCCTTAGATAGATCTTGGTGACACGTAGGAAAATTTTGAATTTCTGCTACGTTCCCCAACAGTGGTATCAGAGCTAGGTCTATTGCGTAGATTCTTTGCACGAGTAAAACACAAAGTAGTTGTGGGCATTGATTTTGTTCAATATGCTTACCGTTACTAGTCCAATCTTGATTCGGCGGCATTGTGGTATGAAGCGGCCCGGACCGACCTTACACGTACACTTACGTGAGACAGGTTCCACCGACTGACATGCACTTGTTGCATAAGGTGGCTAGCGGGTGCCAGTCTCTCCCACTTTAGTCGGATCGGATTCGATGAAAAGGGTCCTTATGAAGGGTAAATAGCAATTGACATATCACGTTGTGGTTTTTGCGTAGGTAAGAAACGTTCTTGCTAGAAACCCATAGCAGTCACGTAAAACATGCAAACAACAATTAGAGGACATCTAACTTGTTTTTGCAGGGTATGCTATGTGATGTGATATGGCCAAAAAGAATATGATGAATGCTATGTGATGTATGAGATTGATCATGTTCTTGTAATAGGAATCACGACTTGCATGTCGATGAGTATGACAACCGGCAGGAGCCATAGGAGTTGTATTTATTTATTGTATGACCTGCGTGTCATTGAACAATGCCATGTAATTACTTTACTTTATTGCTAACCGGTAGCCATAGTAGTAGAAGTAATAAGTCGCAAGACAACTTCATGGAGACACGATGATGGAGATCATGATGATGGAGATCATGGTGTCATGCCGGTGACGATGATGATCATGGAGCCCCGAAGATGGAGATCAAAAGGAGCAATATGATATTGGCCATATCATGTCACTATTTAATTGCATGTGATGTTTATCATGTTTATACATCTTATTTTCTTAGAACGACGGTAGTAAATAAGATGATCCCTCATTAAAAATTTCAAGAAAGTGTTCCCCCTAACTGTGCACCGTTGCGAAAGTTCGTCGTTTCGAAGCACCACGTGATGATCGGGTGTGATAGATTCTTACGTTCACATACAATGGGTGTAAGCCAGATTTACACACCCGAAACACTTAGGTTAACTTGACGAGCCTAGCATGTACAGACATGGCCTCGGAACATAAGAGACCGAAAGGTCGAGCATGAGTCGTATGGAGGATACGATCAACATGAAGATGTTCACCGATGATAACTAGTCCGTCTCACGTGATGATCGAACACGGCCTAGTTGACTCGGATCATGTAATCACTTAGATGACTAGAGGGATGTCTATCTGAGTGGGAGTTCATGAGATGAACTTAATTATCCTGAACATAGTCATAAGATCTTTGCAAATTATGTCGTAAGCTCGCGCTTTAGTTCCACTGTTTAGATATGTTCCTAGAGAAAATATAGTTGAAAGTTGACAGTAGCGATTATGCGGACAGTAGAAAGCTTATGTCGTTAATGCACCGCTCAGTGTGATGAACCCCAAACGTCGTTTGTGGATGTTGCGAACATCAGACATACATGTTTTGATAACTACGTGATAGTTTAGTTAAACAGTTTAGAGTTGAGGCACCAAAGACGTTTTTCGAAACATCACGGAACATATGAGATGTTTCGAGGGCTGAAATTGGGATTTCAGACTCGTGCCCACGTCAAGAGTTATGAGACCTCCGACGATTTTCTTAGCCGGCAAACTAAGGGAGAAAAGCTCAATCGTTGAGCTTGTGCTCAGATTGTCTGAGTGCAACAATCACTTGAATCGAGTGGGAGTTGATCTTCCATATGAGATAGTGATGTTTCTCCAAAGTCATTGCCACCAAGCTGCTAGAGCTTCGTAATGAACTATAACATATCATGGATAGATATGATGATCCTTGAAGTATTCGCGATGTTTGACACCGCGAAAGTAGAAATCAAGAAGGAGCATCAATTGTTGATGGTTTGTGAAACCACTAGTTTCAAGAAGGGCAAGGGCAAGAAGGGATACTTCATGAAATGGCAAATCAGCTGCCACTCGAGTGAAGAAACCCAAGGTTGAACCCAAACCCGAGACTAAGTGCTTCTGTAATAAAGGGGACAACCACTGGAGCAGAATTACCCTAGATACTTAGTAGATGAGAAGGCTGGCAAGGTCGATAGAAGTATATTGGATATACATTATGTTAATGTGTACTTTACTAGTACTCCTAGTAGCACCAGGGTATTAAGATACCGGTTCGGTTGCTAAGTGTTAGTAACTCAAAATAAAAGAGCTACGGAATAAACGGAGACTAGCTAAAGGTGAGCTGACGATATGTGTTGGAAGTACTTCCAAGTTTGATGTGATCAAACATCGCACGCTCCCTCTACCATCAAGATTAGTATTAAACCTGAATAATTGTCATTTGGTGTTTGCGTTAAGCATATACATGATTGGATTATGTCTATCGCAATACGGTTATTCATTTAAGGAGAATAATGGTTACTTTGTTTATTTGAATAATACCTTCAATGGTCTTGCACCTAAAGGAATGGTTTATTGAATCTCGATCATAGTGATACACATTTTCATGCCAAAAGATATAAGGTAGTAATGATAGTACCACTTAGTTGTGGCACTGCCATGAAAGTCATATTGGTATAAAACGCATGAAGAAGATCCATGTTGATGGATCTTTGGACTCACTTGTCTTTGAAAAGTTTGAGACATGTGAACCATGTCTATTGGTGTATATGCATGAAGAAACTCCATGCAAATGGATCGTTTAGACTCACTTGATTTTGAATCACTTGAGATATGCAAATCATACCACATGGGCAAGATGACTGAAAAGCCTCGTTTCAGTGATGTGGAACAAGATAGCAACTTGTTGGAAGTAACACATTTTGATGTGTGCAGTCCAATGAGTGCTGAGGCATGCAGTGAACATCGTTATGTTCCTACTTCACAGATGATTCGAGTAGATGTTGAGTATAGTTACTTGATGAAACATAAGTCTGAATTATTGAATGGTTCAAGTAATTTCAGAGTAAAGTTGAAGATCATTGTGACAAGTGGACAAAATGTCTATGATGTGATCGTAGAGATGAGTATCTGAGTTACAAGCTTTGGCACGCAATTAAGACATTGTGGAAATTGTTTCACAATTAATACCACCTGGAACACCATAGTGTGATGGTGTCCGAACATCATAGATGCACCCTATTGGATATGGGGCATACCATGATGTCTCTTATCAAATTACCACTATCGTTCATGGGTTAGGCATTAGAGACAACCACATTCACTTTAAATAGGGCACCACGTAATTCCATTGAGATGACACCGTATGAACTATGGTTTAGAGAAACATAAGTTGTCGTTTCTTGAAAGTTTGGGGCTGCGACGCTTATGTGAAAAAGTTTCAGGCTGATAAGCTCGAACCCAAAGCGGATAAATGCATCTTCATAGGACACCAAAATAGTTGGGTATACCTCCAGTCTCGGTTCCAGAAGCAAAAGGGGTTGTTTCTAGAATCAGGTCCTTTCTCGAGGAAAAGTTTCTCTCGAAAGAATTGAGTGGGAGGATGGTGGAGACTTGATGAGGTTATTGAACCGTCACTTCAACTAGTGTGTAGCAGGGCACAGGAAGTTGTTCCTGTGGCGCCTACACCAATTGAAGTAGAAGCTTATGATAGTGATCATGAAGTTTCAGATCAAGTCACTACCATGCCTCGTAGGGTGACAAGGATGCGTACTACTTCAGAGTGGTACAGTAATCCAATCTTGAAGGTCATGTTGATAGACAACAATGAACCTACGAGCTATGGATTAGCGATGGTGGGCCCATATTCCGACAAATGGTTAGAAGCCATGAAATCCGAGATAGGATCTATGTATCAGAACAAAGCATGGACTTTGGTGGACTTGCCCGATGATCGGCAAGCCATTAAGATAAATGGATCTTTTAGAAGAAGACGGACGTGGACGGTAATATCACCGTCTATGAAGATCGACTTGTGGTGAAGAGTTTTTCACAAGTTCAAGGAAGTTGACTACGATGAGATTTTCTCATCCGTAGCGATGCTTAAGTCCGTCAGAATCATGTTAGCATTAGCTGCATTTATGAAATCTGGCAGATGATGGATGTCAAAATGAGTTTCCTTACCAGTTTTCGTAAGGAAAGGTTGTATGTGACACAATCAGAAAGGTTTTGTCGATCCTAAGGATGCTAAAAGGTATGCTAGCTCCAGCGATCCTTCCATGGACTGGAGTAAGCATCTCGGAGTTGGAATATGCACTTTGATAAGATGATCAAAGATTTTGGGTTTATACAAAGTTTATGAGAAACTTGTATTTCCAAAGAAGTGAGTGGGAGCACTATAGAATTTCTGATGAGTATATGTTGTTGACATATTGATGATCAGAAATGATGTAGAATTTCTAGAAAGCATATAGGTTATTTGAAAGATGTTTTTCAATAGAAAACTTGGATTAAGCTACTTGAACATTGAGCACCGAGATCTATAAGGATAGATCAAAATGCTTAATAATACTTTCAAATGAGCACGTACCTTGACATGATCTTGAAAGTGTTCAAGATGGATCAGTCAAAGAAGGAGTTCTTGCCTGAGTTGTAAGGTACGAAGTTAAGACTTAAAGCTCGACCACGGCAGAAAAGAGAGAAAGGACGAAGGTCGTCCCCTATGCTTTAGACGTAGGCTCTATAGTATGCTATGCTAAGTACCGCACCTGATGTGTGCCTTGCCACATGTCTGGCAAGAGGGTACAAAGGTGATCAAGGAGTGGATCACGAGATAGTGGTCAAAATTATCCTTAGAGGAATAAGGATTTGTTTCTCGATTATGGAGGTGATAAAGAGTTCGGCGTAAAGGGTTACGACGATGCAAGCTTTAACACCTATCCGAATGACTCTGAGTAGCAAACCGGATACATATAGTGGAGCGACCATTTGGAATAGCTCCAAGTGGAGCGTGGAAGCAGCATTTACAATATGAACTAGAAATTTGCGAAGTACATACGGATCTGAAGGTTGCAGACCCGTTGACTAAAACTTCTCTCACAAGCAAAACAGGATCAAACTCCAGAACTCATTGAGTCTTAATCACATGATGATGTGAACTAGTTTAATGACACTAGTAAACTCTTTGGATGTTGGTCACATGGCGATGTGACGTGTGAGTGTTAATCACATGGCGGTGTGAACTAGATTATTGACTCTAGTGCAAGTGGGAGACTGTTGGAAATATGCCCTAGAGGCAATAATAAATAAGTTATTATTATATTTCCTTGTTCATGATAATCATTTATTATCCATGCTATAATTGTATTGATAGGAAACTCAGACACATGTGTGGATACATAGACAACACCATGTCCATAGTAAGCCTCTAGTTGACTAGCTCGTTGATCAATAGATGGTTACGGTTTCCTGACCATGGACATTGGATGTCATTGATAACGGGATCACATCATTGGGAGAATGATGTGATGGACAAGACCCAATCCTAAGCTTAGCACAGAGATCGTGTAGTTCGTATGCTAAAGCTTTTCTAATGTCAAGTATCTTTTCCTTAGACCATGAGATTGTGCAACTCCCGGATACCGTAGGAATGCTTTGGGTGTACCAAACGTCACAACATAACTAGGTGACTATAAAGGTGCACTACAGGTATCTCCGAAAGTGTCTGTTGGGTTGGCACGAATCGAGACTGGGATTTGTCACTCCGTGTAAACGAAGAGGTATCTCTGGGCCCACTCGGTAGGACATCATCATAATGTGCACAATGTGACCAAGGGGTTGATCACGGGATGATGTGTTACGGAACGAGTAAAGAGACTTGCCGGTAACGAGATTGAACAAGGTATCGGCATACCAACGATCGAATCTCGGGCAATTATAATACCGCTGGACAAAGGGAATTGAATACGGGATTGATTGAGTCCTTGACATCATGGTTCATCCGATGAGATCATCTTGGAACATGTGGGAGACAACATGGGTATCCAGATCCCGATGTTGGTTATTGACCGAAGAACGTCTCGGTCATGTCTGCATGGTTCCCGAACCCGTAGGGTCTACACACTTAAGGTTCGATGACACTAGGGTTATAAAGGAAGTTTGTATGTGGTTACCGAATGTTGTTCGGAGTCCCGGATGAGATCCCGGATGTCACGAGGAGTTCCGGAATGGTCCGGAGGTAAAGATTTATATTTGGGAAGTCCTATTTTGGTCACCGGAAAAGTTTCGGGTTTTATCGGTAATGTACCGGGACCACCGGGAGGGTCCCGGGGGTCCACCAAGTGGGGCCACCATCCCAGGAGGGCAGCATGGCCAAGTGTGGGAGGGGACCAGCCCCAGGTGGGCTGGTGCACCCCCCCAACAAGGCCCAAGGCGCAGGAAAGAGTGGGAGGGGGCAAACCCTAGGGCAGATGGGCCCTAAGGCCCACCCCAGGTACGCCTCCCCTCTCTCCCCCTCTGGCCGCCACCCAGAAGGGATCTGGGGGCTGCCGCCACCCTTGGGGAGGGAACCCTAGAGGGGGCGCAGCCCCCTATCTTCCCCTATATATAGTTGAGGTCTAGGGGCTGCCCAACACATGAGTTTCTCTTCCTCTTGGCGCAGCCCTACCTCTCTTCCTCCTCCTCTCTCGCGGTGCTTGGCGAAGCCCTGCAGGATTGCCACGCTCCTCCACCACCACCACGCCGTTGTGCTGCTGCTGGGTGGAGTCTTCCTCAACCTCTCCCTCTCTCCTTGCTGGATCAAGGCATGGGAGACGTCATCGGGCTGTACGTGTGTTGAACGCGAAGGTGCCGTCCATTCGGCACTAGGATCTCCGGTGATTTGGATCACGACGAGTACGACTCCTTCAACCCCGTTCTCTTGAACGCTTCCGCTTAGCGATCTACAAGGGTATGTAGATGCACTCTCCTTCCCCTCGTTGCTGGTTTCTCCTTAGATAGATCTTGGTGACACGTAGGAAAATTTTGAATTTCTTCTACGTTCCCCGACACCTGACACTTAGGCCACTCGTTGTACACCCCCGAAACCTTCCCTTTGTACACGACATAGCACTACCATCTCACCATCAAGAAGCTAGGTACATGTTAGAGATGCATCTTCATCAAGAGGATGTACAGTCATATGCAACAAAATATACTAGAGCAACACGAAGAAGAAAGGGTTAGCAACTAGATGCAACATACAGTACGCAAACTAATTAACTAGAGGTACGCAGGTCATCGTACCCAAACTAACAAATTAGCATTATGCAGGGACCCTGGACATCACAAAGTTTCATCGCTACAGAAAGTATACAAGTTCAACCGACACATATCATCATCATCGGCATCTTAAATCACTAGAAGTTCCATCCTTCCATATCATCGAGGATGGACCCTAGCATCTTGAATGGCATGAGGTCATGAAGTTGCATGCCTATGCGAGTTCGGACGTGGTGGAACATCCCTTCTCATCGACGACTTCTTTCATGATGATCGTCGCAATGTCCCTTTGGATGCGAAAGAAGTCATCTCTTCTGAGTATATAATCCGCTTGTCCATGAGATTCTACCCACTTGTGGATATGATCATCATTTTTGCTTGTCATGCGAAGCTTTTGGTGATCGTTGCTGAACTCAATCATGAGATGGAGGATGTAGAATCCATCTTTCTTGCTTGGTTTTGGGACTTGGATGCAGCAAAGTTAGTTTTATGCGCGAAACCCATATTCTTGTTCCTTTGTTTCCTGATCTGCATGTGGCCACCTCTAATGCTGAAGCCTTGGAGATCATCATCTAGAATATTCATTATGTGGGTGTAGTCCTTCTTCTCGTAGTCTCTGGAAGGGTCAAAATACACGGCGTGGGAGACTCGCGGGTAAAGAACGATAAGGACGGCGCGCCCGTTGCTGCGGGGAAAAGACACCTCAAATTATTCCCCAGATGAGAGAGAAGGAATGATTGAAATGTACGAAAGGGTTGTCCGGAACTGACTTACTTTGGATGATGAGGCGCGAGGACAATTTCCCGGTCCTTATTCTGTACCATGAAGTTTTGGAGGTACTCCCTAGCAGTTTCACGCTCAAAGTCGCCGAGACTCAAGAAAGACTCGTGCATGTAGTACGGATCCGCCACACAGGTTTGCGAGACTTCTTCACTCTTCATGACGGAGCTCATATGTAGCGCAAAAAGGCGGACTATTGTAAAATCGAGCCGCCTTGTCAGAAACATCCCAAAGATATGGTCAAACCGCAGGAAGAACACCTTCGCGGGTCGTGTGTCGACGTAGCACTTCCCCTCAGACACACGAGCCGGTATGTCAGATATACTGGATCCTTCGAGGCTAGTAGGCTTTTCTCAATCGACAACACATGGTCGTGCAGTCTCCTGAGATCCCTTGATGGTGCCTCGGCTTCGGCGGTAGCATCGGATCGCTGGTGAGATGGAACATGGCCGCACCTTTTACGGGTACACGCTCTTTAGAATCCATCGTTTGGCTGCTATGTGCTCTGGCTTGTTTGGAGGCATCTATCTTCCCCGATCTCTTCCTCTCCTTTTTCTTGGGTACACCTTCCAGACCCTTCCTTAACCCCTGCCCCAGTGTTCCCGGGCTAAGCACTGTACGACCCCTAGCTAGTTGAGCCTGTGTTGAGGCGGCATCTTCAGGCGTGTCCTGTGAGGATTTCATGAAGAGAGACTTCTTGCAATCCCTGCTACGACCTTCCTGCCCAGGTAGGTCATCCATATCCTCATTGGCATGTTGATAGCCCGATTCATCATATGGTTGCCTCATAATATCTAAATCATAGTCATACGCGTTTATATTGAGGAAAGCCATTTGGTCGACCTCCGTCTCATCATCCATTCTTTGTTCTACAGGACCGATTACATCAGCCAGTACTATTGCACAACCTTCATCACGGCGTCCGCCGCTCTCACCCGGCAATACAAGAGCTGGTAATTGCGTAGGCGGGGTCGTGGTCTCTGCACATGCTTGTTGATGTGTGGTTATTGGTGTGCTCTCGGCCAGCTCCAGACGAATAAGATTCTTCGGCCATAGCAGCACCCAACCCTTTCAGCTTCAAATCCACGGTGGGGTCTCGTCGTCCTCTCCCACATGCTGTACTAGAGGAGGCAAATCCTCGTGCCCCGATTTCACACTGGACAAGTTAACCCAGAAGTGCCCAGCGGGGATCGGCTGTTTGTGGAACGTGGGTTGCAAAGGGTTCATTATCACCCCCTTTCCCATGTCCACTTTCTGGCCTTTGATCAAGTAGAGTATGGTGCACGGGGTTTCTTCGGCCTGCAAACACATGTCTATGACGTAAAACATCCGAAAGGCAACGAAAATGGAATATTCTATATATATGTTGGTACGACATGTAATTACCGTGAGGGCGTCGAGTTCAGCCAAAGACGAAGGCCCACCTAGCGCACTAGAGACTTAGGATGGGCTGCTATGAGCGGGAGAAAGTGCGATATGAGGCCCGGTTGCATGAGCAAGTGATGGTGCGGTGGTGTTGTTGTTCACGGAGTTGCTCCCAACGAAACTGGGCAACGGGAAATCATGTACTGTCTTGTCTGGATTTTCCTTCATCCAGTTAATGATAGCTGGAACCAAGTTAGTAGCAAAATCATTTCTGCAGGCAGTTACAGCTGCATTGACTCCCTGCTGTAGTAACTCATTTTTCTCCTCGGCTGTTTTTTTCGCGTCCTCAGCTGCTTTTTTCTCGACCGCAAGCTTCACCTTCTCGTCGATGTCCGCCTGACTAAACTTCTTTTTCTGCTTCTTGGCCTCCGGGCCCTCGTTGTAAAACACGTTCCATGTGGCACCGTCTCCAGCGTCGTGCACACGACCATATTGCAGCCACTGGCCCAAATGGAGTCCCTTAAGTTCGCTCAAGGCCCTGTTGAGAGGGGTGTTCTACTTGGGCCTCATCAGAGAAGTAGGGCTTTCGGTTGCAAGCTAGTGTTGCTTCTCCTGAAGAAGGAGCGTGAACCGTTTAGGAATGTGTAGTCGACTAGATCTGGAGCTAAATGTAAGGTGGTAAAAGAATAATTACCAGTAGTCTAATCAATTTCCTCATGATCTGGTCCATGTAAAAAACCTTCTTTTCCTTGTCCCACTTGAAGCGGGCCCTAATAAAGTCACGCTCCAAGGGGTTGGTGAACTTCGCGAAGGGGTCTGGGAGACCAGCGGCTTCACGTTCCGCATCCTCCTTATCCCATATGCGCCTTTTACCGAGGTAGCCACGGCTTCCGAGGCGATGCTTCCCCGTGTTCCTTTGCTGAAGGCTCTTGAATTTCGCAGCCTTAGCCTTGGCTGCCTCAGTAGAGCAAGTGTCATTGAACTTTTTGAACTCCTCTTCCGTAAGTGTCGGATTTTCCTCCAGAATGTTGGACATGGGTTCCTCAGCCTCAATAGCTCGTTTCACCCTCCCTTTCCAGGAGGCCAAATCATTGCTGAACATGCCCATGGCGTGATTGTTAATATTTTTAATCTTTGGATCATCCCACAGTTGTTTTATGTTATCATCCTAGTCGGGGAACTTGAATCTCTTGTGCAACTTCGTCAGGAGCAACTGCGTCAAATGTTCTTTACTCCTTAAGTCATCGTCGTTGATGCTCGCACATTCCCATAGGATGCATCCTACTTGGTTCCCATAGCACTTGTGAGGTTCTTCGGGCTCTAATGGATCAAACTTGCCAGGTGCCATCTTTGTGATCACCTGTCGTCCAATCCCTAGTTTGTTAGGTTTACGTATCCTCTGCTTCTTTTGCTTCTTCTTTTTGGTAGCGGCATCAGCGCCGGTACCTTCCCCACCGGTATCTTCCCCGCCAGTACCTTCCCCGCCGGTCTCGGCACCGCCATCGATGCCGGCGCTGTCGGTGTCTATGTCGGCGTCAGTACCATCATCAAGGCGGACCTGCAAACCTTTACTTTGCAATTTCTTAGCAGTCAAATAGTCGAGGTACTCTTGTTCACCCTCATAATCCATCTCGTCTGCATCTTGGTCAGAAGGCCCAGTTTCTTCGTTGTTCGACATGTTTCCTATGATTAAGTCACCTCGTTTAATTCTAAAACTATGAAAAAAATGAGAAATGACATAAAAAAGAAATCTATGTTTGCCGGAATGTCATTTCCTAGCAACTCCCAGCACTCCATATGCCTACTATTTAGCACAAATCATGCCAAAATTCACGGAAAATTTGGGCATGACCTTTGCTAAAAAATGGACATATCGAGTGCCTGAAATTCAGTGGAACGGAAATGAATCAACATTCCAGCGTAACATAGGCCACTCGGATCATTTACCCTGCACATAATCAGCATGTCCAAATGACATGTCCAAATTCCAAATATGACATGTCCAAAACATCAGATGTCCACATATCACATGTCCACTTCAAATTTGCATATAAAAGGAAGAAAAATATAGAACTTGAAGAAAAAACCTACCTAATTTCATAACTAAATATATAACCTAATTAACCATCTGCCCTAACTAAAACCTAAGTAAATTAACCAAAGAACCCTAGCTACCAGAGAGAGGAGGTACGGTGGTGGCTTACAGAGGGTGTAGGCCCGACGACGGCCGAGGTTGGGAGGGGTCGGGGTCGAGCGCCGGGGCCGAAGCTGGGGTCGGGGTCGGGGCCGAGATCGTGGGCGAGCACCGGGGCCGGAGCCAGGGTCGGGGTCGGAGTCAGGGGCGAGCGCAGGGCGCGGCGAGGGCAGGGCTCCAGTGGCGCGACGGGGGAAGAGAGAGTGTGGGGATTTGGGGGAAAAGAGGCGAGACGAAGAGAGGAGTGGGGAATTTGGGGTTAAGTGGGCATAGCAGTAGCGCGTTTAAGAGAAACACGCTATAGCTACTCCTGGTAGCTATATCGGTTTTCGTAGAAACCGCTACTGCTATGTTGACTAGCAGTACCTCTTTTCTCACAAAAGTGTAGCTTCTATAACCAGTACCTATATATATAGCAGTTTTCCTATTTGTTTCCTTCTATTTTATTTTCCTTTATTATGTCATCCACAATATGGACACATAGATGGACCATCACGTCAAAGAACACAGGCGGGAAGTACATCTCAAGCTCATTCAGTATCACAATGATCTCTTCCTGTAGCCTTCGAAGCTGCTTCACACTGATCGACTTTCCAGAGATGACGTCGAAAAAGTTGTAGAGACCAATAATCATGTGATGGACGTGCTTGTCCATTATCCCTCTAAGGGCAACAGGTAGTATCTGCATCATCATCACATGACAGTCATGGGATTTCATCCAGCTGAACCTTTTCTTGTCCGTGTCTAGATATCTGCTTATCTTGCAACAGTAATTGGAACTAATTTTGACTCCGGTAAGGCACTTAAAGTATTGATCGATCTCAACCTGACTTAAAGTGAAGCAAGAAGGGGGGCAATAGTCCTCTTTCTTTATTTTCTTGCCCTTCTTCTCCCGCGCCTCTGTCTCCGTCTCTGTCTCGTCTGACTTTTTACGGGGCGGCATGTGCAGATCTTCCCTGATATTCAAATCTTGCAAGTCTTTTCTTGCCTTCGGCCCATCCTTGGTCTTATCCGGCATGTTCATTAGTGTCGCGAGCAAGCTCTCAAGGGAATTCTTACAAATATACATTTGATCAAGGCAATGAGGTGTATCGAGTTTGTGCAAGTACTCCAAGTCCCAGAACACAAACCTCGTCTTCCATACCTTCAGCAATGGCTCCGACGCCTTTTTCGTCGTCTTTCTTGGTGCGGGGCACTCCTTCCAGTGTTTCAACAGCTCATCGATTTCGTCGCCGCTCCGCTTACGTGGAGGTCCTCGATGCTCAGCGTGACCATTGAATAGATCTCCACGGGTCGTCCTGTCGAGCCATCTTCGATGCCCCATGTACATGATTTTCCCAGGCCCGCCATCTTTCTTTGACATTAGCTGCTGAGACGTCGTATCATCCATGCATCGCGTGCATCCGCGATATTCATGGCACACCTGGCCTGCGACATATCCGTAACCGAGATAGTTGTGCACCGTCGTGATCAGCGCGACTCATGGAGAAATACTCGCCTTTGCTGGCATCCCATGTCTTGGCCGGTGTTTTCCATAACGTGTCTAACTCCTCTTGAAGTAGCCCCAGATACAAATTAATATTATTTCCTGGTTGTTTTGGCCCTTGAATCAACATGCTCATGTGAATGTACTTCGACTTCATGCACAACTAGGGGGGGAGGTTCTACATCCATACAAACACGGGCCATGTGCTATGGTTGGTGTTCTGGTTGCCAAACGGATTCATGCCATCGGTACACGTGCTGAGCACGATGTTCCTTGCATCACATTCGAAATACCGATAGAAGCTGTTCAATGCTCTCCACTGGCTCCATCCTTGATGTGTCTCAGCTTCGGATCATCTCCATCGTCGGGCTTCTTCCTGTCCGCGTGCCAGCGCATTGGGTTTGCTTCCTTGGGATCTACGAAATACCGCTGGAGACGGTGAGTGATTGGTAAGTACCATAAAACTTTCTGGGGACATTTCATCCCGGCCTTCTTGTATCGAGAAGCATTGAACACCGGACATCTTGCTTTTTCCGCGTGCTCTTTCTGATGAATTATGCAATCGTTGATGCATGCATGGTATCTAACGTGCGGCAGATCAAGAGGGCACACGATCTTCTTGGCCTCATCAACACTAGTAGCACACGATCTTCTTTAGGTACTTGAGATGCTCATCGAGGCTAGTGTCGGTCCATTTGTTTTTAGCCTTAGGAGTTGGTGCATGAAACTCAAGCGGTTCACCTCAGGATTGCAACCATCATACAATGGAGTGTTCGAGTCTACCACCAGTTGCTGCAGCTTAGCCTCCTCTCTAGAAGCAGCTCTCTCAGTACTCGTCTCCTTGCAAAGCAGTGCTTGAACATGAGGGTCCCGCACGATTGAACTTAGTACCGATGAACTCTGCTGCGTGGAGTCCATGTTCTCTCCACTGCCATGTCCGGCCTCTTCCCCGCCGCCATTATCGATCATCTCTTCGTCTTGCCCCATGTCGTTATTGCCTGCCCTGTCGGCGTCCTCAACATCATCATCCTCATCTTCAATTATCCACCAAGTATAGCCATCCATGAAACCAGTCATGAGAAGGTGCGCTTCGACACGACCATCGTCATAGGGGTCGAGCCAAACTATTCCTTTCCATTTTCTACACTGACATACAACCTTTGTCCAGTTATTTTCTTTCATGTCCTGCACCGCCGACCGCAACCACCTGGCCACCATCATTCCACTGGCCATCGTGCATGTCTGCACGGTAATAATAAACAAATTGATTATAAAAATGTATGTATGCATCAAAGTCATACAAAAATTCGGCATGACCTTCCCTGAAAATAGGACATATAGATCTAGAGTTTGCCCAGAATTTGCCGAAACGGAAATAAATCGACATTTAGGCAAAACATGGGCAACTCAAAAGCACAATTTGGCGTCAACTCATGCCACACACAGAATTTCCATCATATCTTCCATTTATCATATCACACACACATAAAAATATTTTCATTTTGCAAAAGCATGAACTTTTAATCACCTCTAGCTATCTCGAGATCGAGCACACGGTGGAGATGATGATGTAGGGAGATCAAAAGTGCACAAAGCTCTTCTTGACAAAGATAGATCTAGTTAGGGGGCAAATATGTCACTTAACTAAATGCTACATCTACTTAGCTAGCTAATTTGGGAGGAGACAACTTCAACTAGTGGAGGGGGAAGGAAAAAGAGAAAGGAGATGCATTAATGGAGGTGGTGTAGTTAGCTAGGAGTAATGAAGAGAGAGAAAGGTAGGTAGAAGACGGAGAGTAATGGAGGGGGGAAGTATTGAGGAGGAAGAAGAGTGAGAGCAGGCGGATGTGGGAGGTAGGGGAGGAGATGGGAGGGGAGGACGGTTGGGGAAAATGTGGTGGTGTGTTGCGTCTTTGCAGTAGCGTGGGAGGAAAACACGCTACTAATAAGAGCGTAGCAGCAACGCGCTTTTCCCACACGCGCTACTGCTAAGCGGGGCCAACCGTGTGGCCAATTTCAAAATTACCATCAGCAACCTGAGTAAAAAGCGCGCTACTACTATTTCGTTAGGAGTAGCACACGTCATGACACCGTGTTGCTGCTAAACATAGGTTGGTGGATACCGTCGGTCGATTTTTGTAGCAGCGCGGTTTCTCCCGCATGCGCTACTGCTATATTTCTATCAGTAGCGAGTTTTCTCTACAAGCGCTACTGCTAATTAGCAGTAGCGCTTCTTTTTTTGCCGCGCTGGTGCTAAGATTTTGTGTATAAGGTTTTCCCTAGTAGTGCATGATTGGTAGCCCATTTTCTGTACTCAATTGTATATTGAAGGCCCAACAACTTGGTAAGTGCCTTATGCTGCCATGGAGTGGTGAGCCGCTGTTCATCCAAACACGACAAACTCCAGTGATCCGTGCGGATTGTGAAAGCTGAAAGCAACAAGTATGGATGCCATCTATCCATGGCCATAAGAATGGCTAAGCATTCTTTTTCTTATGTGGACAGAGTCGGAAGTTTTGGTAAGAGGGCCTTGCTGAGAAACGCAATGGGATGCCCACCTTGCATCAAAACAGCCCCAATCCGACGATCAGAAGCATCGGTTTCCAAGACAAAGGCTTCGAGAAGTCTGGCAAGGCGAGCACTGGAGCCGAAGTAAGTGATTCCTTCAAGGCAGAAAAAGCTTCATCATGCAAAGCAGTCCAGACAAACAAGGTATTCTTCTTCAGCAAATCAATCAATGGCCTGCTGATGACCCCATAGCTGCGCACAAATTTGCAATAATAACCTGCCAAACCAAGGAACCTGCTGACATCTTTAGCTGTTTCTGGTTTAGGACAATCCCGGACTCGGTCCACAGTGCTAGGATCGGTGTGCACACCTTCCGAGCTGATGATATGTCCAAGATACTTGAGTTGAGGACGAGCAAAAGAAGATTTGTTGAGCTTCACTTTCAGAAAGTAAGGATCAAGTGTTTGGAAAACCTGTTTGAGCAGACGTACATGTTCCTCCAAGGTGCCACTGTACATAAGAATAGAATCCATAAAACAGAGCACTCCTTTGCGCAACAATGGCCCCAAAACAACATGCATACCATTCTGAAAAGTGGAGGGTCCACCAGTCACACCATTGGGCATCACTCTGAATTCAAAATGGCCGTGATGGGTTGCTAAATGTACATTTTTCTTTCATTTTAGCTAGAAAGTAAGCATCCTTACACCATTTAGATATCTTTTACGTGAACTTCCTTATGCAACCAGTATGCTATGAATATGAAATGGCACACATTGTTACTTTAGTGAGAAATTCCTGAACATACTCTCTATTTCTCTGGACTTGGTTGAAAGGGTTTCTCCGGTTACCGAGTCTCTCACTAGGCTTGTTACCTTTGTTGCTGAATTTTGCCCACAGTATATATAGTAGAATCACATGACTATCTTTTGTTGTTTATACTTGAGTAGGAACTTAACAATAATCCTCCAATGCCATATATAACATCTAGCCTTTAGTAGGTTGCACCAAACAAATTACATTTTGCTGCAGGTTATGACATGTTTCCGCTCAATAAAAACAAGATGCTTTACTATTGTAATACTATCATGACTGCAGATAGCTCAAAAGCTTTATGAAGTGCTCAAGTAGGTTGCAAGTTGCTTTGGTTGTGCTCACTAGAGAGGTCTATTGCACGTCAGCAATCGAGGATGCTCTGGCTGCGTGAGGGTGACGCCACTTTAGGATTCTTCTTCCAGCATGCGAACCACCGGATGAGGAAGAATGTGATCATGGGCCTGCGTGTAGACGGTAACATCTTGACGGGTCAGGAGGAAATTGCGGCTGCGATGGACAACTATTATCAGCAGATCCTTGGGGAAGTGCTAGCCAGGGATTTTCGGCTCAATTTGGAAGCCCATGAACTTCCCCGCCTCAATCTAGATCACTTGTAGGTGCTGTTTTTAGAGGACGAAATACTCAGAGCAATCAACGGGATGCCGGTAGATAAGGCCCCGGGCCCGGACGGTTTCACCACGCACTTTTATGCATGCTGCTGGGGCATCATCAAAGCTAATTTTATGCGGGCCATGGATTGCTTCCATTGGGGGGGGGGGGCATGAGAGGGCTACACGCGATTAACAAAGCCCTGGTAACGATGCTGCCCAAGGTTGATGGGGCAGTTGAGTTGAAGGTTTTCCGACCGGTTAGCTTGGTCCACGGGGCGGTAAAGATCTTTGATAAAGTCTTATTCTTGAGAGTTACTGATGAGCTTCCAAACCTTGTTGGAGTGCACCAGAGTGCCTTCATCAGAGGGCGATGAATCCATGACAACTTTATGATGGTTCAGGGCATGACTAAGAAACTTCATTCCCTTAAGCAACTGGCGGTAATGATCAAACTAGATATTTCCAAAGCCTTTGTCTCGGTGAAGTGGCTATTCGTCCTAGAGGTTCTACACGCCCTAGGCTTTGGCAGGAGATGGATTGCATGGATGGCTGGTTATTTCTCCACAGCATCAACTCGAAGCCTCATCAACGGCGTGCCAGGTGCACAATTAAGGAATAGCAAGGGTTTCGGCAAGGTGACCCGTTGTCCCCAATGATGTTCATCATGATGATGGAACCCCTGCAGCAGTTTTTTGCTCTCGTGGATAGGCAGGACCTGCTCTCACCGTTATCGAGGACCCCAAACCAACGGATCTCAATATTCACGGACGATATCATGCTATTCCTGCAACCGAAGGCCCAAGATCTACACATCTGCAACGCCATCCTCGGCTCGCTTGCGGGTGTGTCGGGGCTACAGGTGAACAGGTCAAAGACATGCGTGATGCCATCAGGTGCTCTGAGGTGCACATCGACAGGATTTCCCTGATGGCATCGAGTGATCTTCTGGGAGGACAGGTGGATCAACGGGTACAGGGCGCAAGAGATCGCGCCAAACCTATATCAGCGCGTGCCTCACAGAACGAGGACTATGACCGTCGCACATGCGCTTACTGATGGTAGCTGGGTTGTGAGCGGTAGCCCAAACATGGATTAGGTCATCCTTCGCGAGTATCTGGCCCTTTGGTTGGCGACTGCCGTGATTCAGCTAACGCCGGACTCGCGAGACACCGTTAGATGGGCCTGGGAGGACAATGGTCACTACTTTGCCAGATCGGCTTATGCCGCAAATTTCTGGGGCCTCAAGAGGGCAACCTACGCGGTTTTAGCTTGGAAGTCCAAAGCTCCTCTACAATGTCGCTTCTTCAACTGGTTGGTGGCCAGAGATAGGTGCTGGACATTGGACAGGTTGGCGCGGTGAGGGCTTCCCCACTAGGTAGCTTGCCCCTTCTGTGATCAGGCGGAAGAGACGATCAATCACATTATGCTAACTTGTGTCTTTGCCCGAATGGTGTGGAGCGTCGTGCTTGCGGGATTGGGCAAACCAGAATGGGCACCACGCTAGGAGGACTCCATTGTGAAGTGGTTCATGACGTGCTCGTCCACAGGGATCCGGCAGAGGGACGTGGCCACCATGATCTCTTTGTGATTAGGGAGCTGTGGAATCATAGCAACAAGATCGTCTTTGAGGGCGCCTCACCATCAACGGCGACGGTGATTGCTCGCATTGAGGCTGACGGCAGAGCATGGACGTGAGCTGGGATGTTTAGGCACAACATGGCAACCTTCCTGTCTATTCTTGCTAGGTGGGCTAGCACGAGTAGTTAGGTCTTGGCCGGACTTGTGTGGCATGGTGGCGGTGGTGTTGTTGTCAACAAATGTAAGCACATGTAAACTTTGACCACTGGTAGATGGGGCTCTTTCCCCCTCTCCTTCTTTAATGCATGATACACACGCTAGTGCGTATTCTAGAATAGAAAAAAATTGAAGTGCTCAACCTTTCATCGGAAAAAGCAATGGGGTTAAAAACATACCTCAGAACAGATGGTTCTTTTTGTAGGTACCATCCTTCTTTTTGTTGATTGTCAAAGTAGTGCTGCTATGTATAGATGCATATCTCAAAGAAATATGCCCTAGATGCAATAATAGAGTTGTTATTTTATATTTTCTTATTCATGATAAAGGTTTATTATTCATGCTAGAATTATATTGATCGGAAACCTAAATACATGTGTGAATATATAAACATACACAGTGTCCCTAGTGAGCCTCTACTTGACTAGCTCGTTGGTCAAAGATGGTTATGGTTTCCTGACCATAGATATGAGTTGTCATTTGATAATGGGATCACATCATTAGGAGAATGATGTGATGGACAAGACCCATCCGTTATCTTAGCATTATGATCATTAAGTTTTATTGCTATTGCTTTATTCATGTCAAATACATATTCCTTCGACTATGAGATTATGCAACTCCCGGATACTGGAGGAATGCCTTATGTGCTATCTAACATCACAACATAACTGGGTGACTATAAAGATGCTCTACAGGTATCTCCGAAGGTGTATATTGAGTTGGCATTGATCGAGATTAGGATTTGTCACTCCGAGTATCGGAGAGGTATCTCTGGGCCCTCTCGATAATACACATCATAAGAAGCCTTGCAAGCAAAGTGACTAATGAGTTAGTTGCGGGATGATGTATTACCGAAGGAGTAAAGACACTTGCCGGTAACGATATTGAACTAGGTATGAAGATACTGATAATCGAATCTCGGGCAAGTAACATACCAATAGACAATGGGAATAACGTAGGTTGTCATAATGGTTCAACAACATACGCTATTCCCTTTTTCTATTGGTATGTTACTTGCCCGAGATTAGAAAAGCAGAACCACGAAAGAGTGGTGCCCACTCCTAGCCCGCTCCGCTCCTAGCCCGTGTGCTTCGCGCCCTCCGCCGGCGGCCACTCCGGCCCTCGCGTCCACTCCCTTGCACCCATTCCGGCACCCCTGCCGGCGGCCCCCATGACCTCCCCTTCCCCCTCCCCCTCGGCTAGGCTGGGTCGGACCCGTGAGCTCCGCTGGCGCGATGACAGTCCGGCGGGCTCGCCTTGCTCGGCCCACCCGGCTTTTGCCCAGGTCCTTGCCTCGCCTCCGCCGCCGTCCACGCCGGCGGCCCGTCCGCGCCCATGCTCCGAGATCCATGCTTCCGGTGGAGGAGCCCGTGGCGCTGCCGGCCGGCGATGGTTGGGTCACTGTCTGTGGCGGTGACCGGCGCACTCCTCCATGACCGCGGCATGACCAGGCTGCGTCTCGTCGCCCCCCGAGCCACAACCCCCCACCCCCCCGCGATCCTCTCTGCCGGGATCCTCCCCCCCCCCCCCCCCGTGGGCTGCTGACTGCCCCCGCTGCCTTAGCCACAGTCCGGATCATCGTTGTAGCGAGTGCCGTCGGGACGTCCGCTGCCGGCGTTGTCACCACTATGGCCACATCACCCGGTTTTGCACCTCCCCGCGCTCTCCACGCCCCTCGGCCTCTCCGACGCCCAAGCGGCCTCGCCCCTGATCCTCCGGCTCGTCGGAGGCGAGCGTGGCCGGATCCTGTGTCCCCGCGTTCTCCAGGGCCAGGTCTGTGTTGTCCTCCCATGCGGCCTCGGCGGATTCCCCCTGCCGGTCGTGTCGTCCTCGCATGCGACCTCGGCAGGCTCTTCTCCACCGGCCGCATCGTCTCCTCCAGCTTCTACGCCGACCTCTACTTCCATCCCACCCCCGGCCAGGTCTGGATCCTCGTTCGGGGTGGCCACCCCCTGTCTGGCCATCCCTCCCTTCGCCTGGCCGCGGCGGTCTGCTACCTTCCATGGTCTGCGGAGTTGGAGGAGGCGGAGACGGTGCTGGGGTCGGTGCTCATGGGGACCCACGCTGGCAACCACGTTGGCATCTGAGCGGAAGAGGATGCCGACGCCCTGCAGGAGCATTTCAAGCTCCGCCGTGGGGATTTCTCGGTGCATGTCCATCACCCTGATGATTTCTTGATCCGCTTCTGCTCCATGTCGGATCGTGCTCGTGTCGCTGCCAGCTGCCTCCCTTCGCAGCGCTTCCAGCTAGTTTTTAGCCCCTGGAGTGGCCTCGCCGGCGAAGAGCCCGTATGTGTGCGGTTCCGGGTGCACATCGTGATGCGGGGTGTCCCTGATCACGCCTGGTGCCATTCCTCTGCTGTCACCCTTCTCGCTCCTTACTGCCTCATCGACGAGATCGCGCCAGAGATGCGCTCGGGGCTTTACATGTCGGCGTTCCGCCTCACCGCCTGGACGGCCAACCTGGACACTGTTTGATGCCAACCGGACCGTGTGTCCCGCTTCGCGTGCCCTCTGCTCCATTTTCCTGTGTCCATTCACGTCGAGGAGACCGAGGACTACCGTTTTCCAAGCTCGCCGCTGCCGCCTGCTCCCGGCGCGGATTCCGACCATGACCGTGCTTCCCCTCCGGTCCCGGAGCCTAGGCCTCGCCGTCATGAGTTCCCGCCCATGGAGTCGGGTGGTCGTGCTTCTGGGCGCTCCTCCCGTCGGGGCTCCAGCGGCGGGCGTGGTCGCCGCCAACAGCTTCCTTACCGGGGTTGGCAGGGAGTATTGAGCCTGCATCCCCTCGCCAGCCCGGTTCTGCATCGGATCCCGGTCGCCCTGCGCCTGACCCCTGTCGTCAGCAGCCCTACTCTGCTTTTGGATAAAGCTGGGCCCGCTGTGTTGAACTCTGTTGACCTGGTTCAAACGCCACCGCTCGTTCCCGCGCTGCTCCTGGAGCCCGCCCCGGCCGCGACACGCGTCAGTTCCGCGTTGGCCGCCGCGGCTCCAACACCTTCCCCTCAGTGCGACCGGTCTCCATCGCCCACCCCCTCTCCTGGGCTGCTTTTGGCACTTTCCCCGGCTGTGACACGCGTCAGTCCAACGCTGGCTGCCCTAGATCCTGATCCGCCAACTTGCCTGGCCCCCATCCCGACCGCCTCAGCTCCTGTTCCTGTCCCGGCCTGCGGGCCGAACTCGACCTCAGCTCCAATCGATGCCTCCGCAACAGCTGCCCCCCCCCCCCGTGTCACCAGCTGGTTGCAGCAAACCCTCCGCGGTGTTGGGCCCGCTGTGCCTTCCTTCGACGTGCCCGTTCTCCAAGGGAGATGCGCCCCCTGCTTCGGATCGGCCGCCCCTGGCGGCTAGTGCGGATCATTAGGTGGGCCGGTCTCGTCCCCCGACGCCTTGCATGGCCGGGTAGCCTCGACCGATTTTGCGGCTTGTTACCTTTGTTGCTGAATTTTGCCCACAGTATATATAGTAGACTCACATGACTATCTTTTGTTGTTTATACTTGGGTAGGAACTTAACAATAATCCTCCAATGCCATATATAACATCTAGCCTTTAGTAGGTTGCACCAAACAAATTACATTTTGCTGCAGGTTATGACATGTTTCCGCTCAATAAAAACAAGATGCTTTACTATTGTAATACTATCGTGACTGCAGATAGCTCAAAAGCTTTATGAAGTGCTCAAGTAGGTTGCAAGTTGCTTTGGTTGTGCTCACTAGAGAGGTCTATTGCACGTCAGCAATCGAGGATGCTCTGGCTTCGTGAGGGTGACGCCACTTTAGGATTCTTCTTCCAGCATGCGAACCACCGGATGAGGAAGAATGTGATCATGGGCTTGCGTGTAGACGGTAACATCTTGACAGGTCAGGAGGAAATTGCGGCTGCGATGGACAACTATTATCAGCAGATCCTTGGGGAAGTGCCAGCCAGGGATTTTCGGCTCAATTTGGAAGCCCATGAACTTCCCCGCCTCAATCTAGATCACTTGTAGGTGCTGTTTTTAGATGACGAAATACTCAGAGCAATCAACGGGATGCCGGTAGATAAGGCCCCGGGCCCGGACGGTTTCACCACGGGCTTTTATGGATGCTGCTGGGGCATCATCAAAGCTAATTTTATGCGGGCCATGGATTGCTTCCATTGGGGGGGGGGGGCATGAGAGGGCTACACGCGATTAACAAAGCCCTGGTAACGATGCTGCCCAAGGTTGATGGGGCGGTTGAGTTGAAGGTTTTCCGACCGGTTAGCTTGGTCCACGGGGCGGTAAAGATCTTTGATAAAGTCTTATTCTTGAGAGTTACTGATGAGCTTCCAAACCTTGTTGGAGTGCACCAAAGTGCCTTCATCAGAGGGCGATGAATCCATGACAACTTTATGATGGTTCAGGGCATGACTAAGAAACTTCATTCCCTTAAGCAAATGGCGGTAATGATCAAACTAGATATTTCCAAAGCCTTTGTCTCGGTGAAGTGGCTATTCGTCCTAGAGGTTCTACACGCCCTAGGCTTTGGCAGGAGATGGATTGCATGGATGTCCGGTTATTTCTCCACAGCATCAACTCGAATCCTCATCAATGGCGTGCTAGGTGCACAATTAAGGAATAGCATGGGTTTCGGCAAGGTGACCCGTTGTTCCCAATGATGTTCATCATGATGATGGAACCCCTGCAGCAGTTTTTTGCTCTCGTGGATAGGCAGGACCTGCTCTCACCGTTACCGAGGACCCCAAACCAACGGATCTCAATATTCACGGACGACATCATGCTATTCCTGCAACCGGAGGCCCAAGATCTACACATCTGCAACGCCATCCTCGGCTCGCTTGCGGGTGTGTCGGGGCTACAGGTGAACAGGGCAAAGACATGCGTGATGCCATCAGGTGCTCTGAGGTGCACATCGACAGGATTTCCCTGATGGCATCGAGTGATCTTCTGGGAGGACAGGTGGATCAACGGGTATAGGGCGCAAGAGATCGCGCCAAACCTATATCAGCGCGTGCCTCACAGAACGAGGACTATGACCGTCGCACATGCGCTTACTGATGGTAGCTGGGTTGTGAGCGGTAGCCCAAACATGGATTAGGTCATCCTTCGCGAGTATCTGGCCCTTTGGTTGGCGACTGCCGTGATTCAGCTAACGCCGGACTCGCGAGACACTGTTAGATGGGCCTGGGAGGACAATGGTCACTACTTTGCCAGATCGGCTTATGCCGCAAATTTCTGGGGCCTCAAGAGGGCAACCTACGCGGTTTTAGCTTGGAAGTCCAAAGCTCCTCTACAATGTCGCTTCTTCAACTGGTTGGTGGCCAGAGATAGGTGCTAGACATTGGACAGGTTGGCGCGGTGAGGGCTTCCCCACTAGGTAGCTTGCCCCTTCTGTGATCAGGCGGAAGAGACGATCAATCACATTATGCTAACTTGTGTCTTTGCCCGAATGGTGTCGAGCGCCGTGCTTGCGGGATTGGGCAAACCAGAATGGGCACCACGCTAGGAGGACTCCATTGTGAAGTGGTTCATGACGTGCTCGTCCACAGGGATCCGGCAGAGGGACGTGGCCACCATGATCTCTTTGTGATTAGGGAGCTGTGGAATCATAGCAACAAGATCATCTTTGAGGGCGCCTCACCATCAACGGCGACGGTGATTGCTCGCATTGAGGCTGACGGCAGAGCATGGACGTGAGCTGGGATGTTTAGGCACAACATGGCAACCTTCCTGTCTATTCTTGCTAGGTGGGCTAGCACGAGTAGTTAGGTCTTGGCCGGACTTGTGTGGCATGGTGGCGGTGGTGTTGTTGTCAACAAATGTAAGCACATGTAAACTTTGACCACTGGTAGATGGGGCTCTTTCCCCCTCTCCTTCTTTAATGCATGATACACACGCTAGTGCGTATTCTAGAATAGAAAAAAATTGAAGTGCTCAACCTTTCATCGGAAAAAGCAATGGGGTTAAAAACATACCTCAGAACAGATGGTTCTTTTTGTAGGTACCATCCTTCTTTTTGTTGATTGTCAAAGTAGTGCTGCTATGTATAGATGTATATCTCAAAGAAATATGCCCTAGAGGCAATAATAGAGTTGTTATTTTATATTTCCTTATTCATGATAAAGGTTTATTATTCATGCTAGAATTATATTGATCGGAAACCTAAATACATGTGTGAATATATAAACATACACAGTGTCCCTAGTGAGCCTCTACTTGACTAGCTCGTTGGTCAAAGATGGTTATGGTTTCCTGACCATAGACATGAGTTGTCATTTGATAATGGGATCACATCATTAGGAGAATGATGTGATGGACAAGACCCATCCGTTATCTTAGCATTATGATCATTAAGTTTTATTGCTATTGCTTTCTTCATGTCAAATACATATTCCTTCGACTATGAGATTATGCAACTTCCGGATACTGGAGGAATGCCTTATGTGCTATCTAACATCACAACATAACTGAGTGACTATAAAGATGCTCTACAGGTATCTCCGAAGGTGTATATTGAGTTGGCATTGATCGAGATTAGGATTTGTCACTCCGAGTATCGGAGAGGTATCTCTGGGCCCTCTCGATAATACACATCATAAGAAGCCTTGCAAGCAAAGTGACTAATGAGTTAGTTGCGGGATGATGTATTACCGAAGGAGTAAAGACACTTGCCGGTAACGATATTGAACTAGGTATGAAGATACCGATAATCGAATCTCGGGCAAGTAACATACCAATTGACAAAGGGAATAACGTAGGTTGTCATAATGGTTCAACAACATACGCTATTCCCTTTTTCTATTGGTATGTTACTTGCCCGAGATTAGAAAAGCAGAACCACGAAAGAGTGGTGCCCGCTCCTAGCCCGCTCCGCTCCTAGCCCGTGTGCTTCGCGCCCTCCGCCGGCGGCCACTCCGGCCCTCGCGTCCACTCCCTTGCGCCCATTCCGGCACCCCTGCCGGCGGCCCCCATGACCTCCCCTTCCCCCTCCCCCTCGGCTAGGCTGGGTCGGACCCGTGAGCTCCGCTGGCGAGATGACAGTCCGGCGGGCTCGCCTTGCTCGGCCCGCCCGGCTTTTGCCCAGGTCCTTGCCTCGCCTCCGCCGCCGTCCACGCCGGCGGCCCGTCCGCGCCCATGCTCCGAGATCCATGCTTCCGGTGGAGGAGCCCGTGGCGCTGCCGGCCGGCGATGGTTGGGTCACCGTCCGTGGCGGTGACCGGTGCACTCCTCCACGATCGCGGCATGACCAGGCTGAGTCTCGTCGCCCCCCGAGCCACAACCCCCCCACCCCCCCGCCATCCTCTCTGCCGGGATCCTCCCCCCCCCCCCGTGGGCTGCTGACTGCCCCCGCTGCCTTAGCCACAGTCCGGATCATCGTTGTAGCGAGTGCCGTCGGGACGTCCGCTGCCGGCGTTGTCACCACTATGGCCACATCACCCGGTTTTGCACCTCCCCGCGCTCTCCATGCCCCTCGGCTTCTCCGCCGCCCAAGCGGCCTCGCCCCTGATCCTCCGGCTCATCGGAGGTGAGCGTGGCCGGACCCTGCGTCCCCGCGTTCTCTAGGGCCAGGTCTGTGTTGTCCTCCCATGCGGCCTCGGCGGATTCCCCCTGCCGGTCGTGTCGTCCTCGCATGCGACCTCGGCAGGCTCTTCTCCACCGGCCGCATCGTCTCCTCCAGCTTCTGCGCCGACCTCTACTTCCATCCCACCCCCGGCCAGGTCTGGATCCTCGTTCGGGGTGGCCACCCCCTGTCTGGCCATCCCTCCCTTCGCCTGGCCGCGGCGGTCTGCTACCTTCCATGGTCTGCGGAGTTGGAGGAGGCGGAGACGATGCTGGGGTCGGTGCTCATGGGCACCCACGCTGGCAACCACGTTGGCATCTGTGCGGAAGAGGATGCCGACGCCCTGCAGGAGCAGTTCTAGCTCCGCCGTGGGGATTTCTCGGTGCATGTCCATCACCCTGATGATTTCTTGATCCGCTTCTGCTCCATGTCGGATCGTGCTCATGTCGCTGCCGGCTGCCTCCCTTCACAGCGCTTCCGGCTAGTTTTCAGCCCCTGGAGTGGCCTCGCCGGCGGAGAGCCCGTATGTGCGCGGTTCCGGGTGCACATCGTGATGCGGGGTGTCCCTGATCACGCCTGGTGCCATTCCTCTGCTGTCACCCTTCTCGCTCCTTACTGCCTCATCGACGAGATCGCGCCAGAGATGCGCTCGGGGCTTGACATGTCGGCGTTCCGCCTCACCGCCTGGACGGCCAACCTGGACGCTGTTTGATGCCAACCGGACCGCGTGTCCCGCTTCGCGTGCCCTCTGCTCCTTTTTGTTGTGTCCATTCACGTCGAGGAGACCGAGGACTACCGTTTTCCAAGCCCGCCGCCGCCGCCTGCTCCCGGCGCGGATTCCGATCATGACCGTGCTTCCCCTCCGGTCCCGGAGCCCAGGCCTCGCCGTCATGAGTTCCCGCCCATGGAGTCGGGTGGTCGTGCTTCTGGGCGCTCCTCCCGTCGGGGCTCCGGCGGCGGGTGTGGTCGCCGCCGACAGCTTCCTTACCGGGTTTGGCAGGGAGTATTGAGCCTGCATCCCCTCGCCAGCCCGGTTGCGCATGGGATCCCGGTCGCCCTGCGCCTGACCCCTGTCGTCAGCAGCCCTGCTCTGCTTTTGGATAAAGCTGGGCCCGCTGTGCTGAACTCTGTTGACCTGGTTCAAACGCCACCGCTCGTTCCCGCGCTGCTCCTGGAGCCCGCCCCGGCCACGACACGCGTCAGTTCCGCGTTTGCCGCCGCGGCTCCAACACCTTCCCCTCAGCGCGACCGGTCTCCATCGCCCATCCCCTCTCCTGGGATGCTTTTGGCACTTTCCCCGGCTGTGACACGCGTCAGTCCAGCGCTGGCTGCCCTAGATCCTGATCCGCCAACTTGCCTGGCCCCCATCCCGACCGCCTCAGCTCCTGTTCCTGTCCCGGTCTGCGGGCCGGACTCGACCTCAGCTCCAATCGACGCCTCCGCAACAGCTGCCCCCCCGTGTCACCAGCTGGTTGCAGCAAACCCTCCATGGTGTTGGGCCCGCTGTGCCTTCCTTTGACGTGCCCGGTCTCCAAGGGAGATGCGCCCCCTGCTTCGGATCGGCCGCCCCTGGCGGCTAGTGCGGATCATTAGGTGGGCCGGTCTCGTCCCTCGACGCCTTGCATGGCCGGGTAGCCTCGACCGATTTTGCGGCTTAGGACGCGTCACGCCTCCCCAACCCATGCAGGGCCATGCAGCCCTACTCTCGCCCTGATCAGTTCAAGGAGCTTATCTCGTCCATCTCCGCCCCGGTGTCTTCGGTTCTGCCTACTCCCAGTCCGCGGCGTGGCAGGGCTGCTCTTTCGCCCAGCTTCACCCCGCGCTGGAGCGCTCGCATTGCCAAGGCCGACCGTGGTCTAGACTCTGAGGCAAAAGCCAAGCGCGTCCTACTTCTCCGCTTGGGCCTCCTCAAGGAAGATGAGCCAGTCTCGGACGCAATTCTCGTCCGCTACAACAAGTTGTTTGAGCAGCCTCTGGCACTGGATGTCGTGTGCGCCTTTGATGATTTGTACGGTTGGAGCACCCCGCAGTCCTTCCTTGGAGGCTTGGCGCCCTCCCCTTCCCTGCCATGCCCGTCCGTGGCATGATCGAAGCCTTTTGGCTCCCTGTGTGAAACCCATTTCTTAATGTTAGACAACCTCAAAGTTATATTCCGGAATGTGCGCGGTCTTAACAGCCGGGCTAAGCGCACCGCTGTCCGCACGGTGATCCACTCCGCCTCACCTTGTATTGTTTGCATTCAAGAAACTAAACTTTCCATGGTCTCGCCGGCGCTTGTTTTTTAGACTCTTGGCGCTCTTTTTGATGGTTTCTATTGGTTACCTGCGGACGGCACCCATGGTGGGATCATCCTCGCATGGCAATCTAGCATCGTCTCTCTATCCAACCCGACCGTTGGCAATCACCACGTCTTGGTGGTTGTGAACCCCCCTCAGTGGCTCCCATTGGTGGATCATGGGCGTCCACAGACCTCAAGGAGACGATGCAAAAATTGATTTCCTTAACGAGGTCCAAGACCTGCGTAGCAATCTTTCCGGCCCTTGGCTTTTAGGTGGCAATTTCAATTTGGTCACTTCGGCGACAGACAAGAATAATGGCCGGATTAATCGGCGCACTTCGAACCATTTCTGTCATTTCATCTCAGACCACGGCCTCCACGGCATCTACCTTCATGGACGACGCTATACTTGGTCCAATGAGCAGGATGTTCCTACCCTTGTTCGTAATGACCGTGTTCTATGTACTCCCTCGTGGGAGGTGGCTCATCCTCAGTGTTTGTTACGGTGCCTCTCCTCCATGGCTTCGGACCATTGCCCGCTTCTCATTGACTGTTCGGGTCGATCCCTGGGTGGCCGGCACTTACACTTCTAGAAATTTTGGCCTTCCCTTGATGGCTTCCATCAGGTTGTCAAGGATGCTTGGTGCTCTGTCGTGCCCGACCCAGACCCCTTCCGGCGTTTCTTTGCGTGCCTCAAGGCCACGGCGTGCTGCCTCCAGCGTTGGAGCTCACGCACCATGGTCATGCTCTCCACGCAGTTGGGCATTGCGCGCGAACTCATCGCCCGTATCGACGCGGCCCAGGACCTCAGGCTGCTCTCCCCCGCCGAGGCTTGGCTGGGCCACGAGCTTAAGCTCAAATACCTGGGGCTGGCATATCTGGAGCGGTCGATCGCCCGTCAGCGAATCCGTTTGCGCTGGTTAAAGGAGGGCGAGGCGTCCGCGGCCTTCTCCAAGATTCAGGCTTCTCACCGTGCCCGCATTTCTGGCGAGTAGGACTTGGCAAGGGCCGCCTTCGATCACTTCTCCTCTACCTTGTGCATGCATAGCGACAGAGCCACCTCCATTAACCTTGACGCCATTGGACACCCCGGTGCCTTCGACCTATCCTCTCTTGAGGAACCTTTCACCACCGATGAGATGTGGGCCGCCATCAAGAAGCTCCCCTCTGACAAGTCGCCCGACTTGGAAGGATTCACTGCGGAGTTCCTGGGCTCATGCTGGGATATCATCAAGGATGACTTGTGCGAGGTTTTTGCCAAGCTGTACACCCTCAATGGCCAGGCTTTCCAACGCCTAAATGAGGCTCTCATCACCCTCCTGCCTAAGAAGCCGGATGCGACCACGCTCTTTGACTACCGCCCGATCAGCCTTATACACCTGGTGGCAAAGCTTTTTGCGAAAGTCCTCTCTCTTCGCCTGGCCCCGAGGCTGGGGGATCTTGTCTCCGTAAACCAGAGTGCCTTCATCGCGGGTAGAAGCGTCCACGACAACTTCTTGCTTGTTCAGCAGACGGCAAGGCAACTGCACCAACTCAAGCACCCATGGGCTCTCTTGAAACTTGATATCGCTTGGGCCTTTGATTCGGTATCCTAGCCCTTCCTCCTGGAGGTGTTACAACACTTGGGATTTGGCCCAAGGTGGCACGAGTGGGTGTCCATCCTCATCTCCACGGCCTCCACGCGCATCTTGATCAATGGCACTCCAGGCCCTCCCATTGCTCACTGCAAGGGACTCCGTCAGGGCGACCCTGTCTCGCCTATGCTCTTCATGCTGGTCATAGATGCCCTTAACTCGCTCCTCCAACATGCAGTTGCGTCCGGCACCATCAGGCAGCTTACTCATCGTCACGCCGCCTCCAGTGTGTCCCTGTTCGCGGACGACTTCATGGTCTTTTGCCGCCCCGACACTCACGAGCTGTCCACAGTCAGCAAGCTCCTGGAGTTCTTTGGAGACGTTTCCGGCCTACACACGAACTTCGCCAAGTTCTTGGCCGTGCCCATCCAGTGCCCCCCCCCCGACGTCGTCCAGTCCGTTGGTGCAACGCTATCTTCCCCGGTTTCTTCTTTCCCGGTGACCTACTTGGGCCTCCCCCTTTCCCTTCAAAAGGACCCGTCCTCCCATCTGATGCCCCTTGTCGACAAGCTTCTCCGCAAGCTGGCTACTTGGAAGGCCGCTCTCCTTACGCATGGTGAGCGTTTGGCATTGGTCCGGCATGTCTTGTCTGCCATGCCCGTGCACATCTTACTCGCCATGGCACTTTCTCCGCCAATCCTAAAGAAGGCCAATAGAATCATCCGGGATTTCCTTTGGCACGGACGCAAAGATGCGTGTGTTGGTTCTTGTCTTGTCAGCTAGGCGCGAGTCTGCCGACCCATTGAGCTAGGAGGGCTTGGCATCCGGGACTTGCATCGCATGGGTATCTCCCTCCGGTTCCGATGGCTATGGCTGCAGGCCACGGATCGCACTCGCCCTTGGTCTCACCTCCAGCTTCCTCATGATGTAGAGGTCGCCCAGTTCTTCCGTGCGTCCACATCTTGGCAATGGGGATTCTTGCCGCTTCTGGACCGACCCGTGGCTTGAGGGCAACTCTATCTCGACCCTTGCTCCCGCCCTGGTGGCCCTTGTCCCGGCCAGGAGGTGACGTACCCGTATGGTGGCCACGACGCTTATTGACCGTGCATGGATCTCTGACATTCAGGGATCGCTTGGCCCTGCGGCCACCCTTGAGTACGTCGACATTTGGCGCAAGCTTCAGCAAGTGGCCCTCTCATCCCAGCCTGATATCCTTCGCCAGAAATGGACCAAGAATGGTGTGTACTCGGCATCCTCCTGCTATGCCGCCCTATTCACCGGATCCACGACACCCGAGCACTGGCGGCTGGTTTGGAAGTCTGGTGCGCCCCTTTCGGTGAAGTTCTTCATATACCTGGCCTCCTTGAACCGCTGCTGGACCGCCGATCGGCTTGCTCGGCGTGGTCTACAGCATGAGCCGGCATGCGTCCTTTTCCTCCAGGAGCTATAGACTTTGCAGCATATTTTGGTGGGATGCGTTTTCACTCGGTCTGTTTGGCATGAGATCCTCACTTGGTGCTCCCCCTCCACCCCCCTGCCCGACGCATCTTCCGGCTTCTTCGACTGGCTTTCCGCGGCCCTCCTCAGGCTCCTGCTACCTCCCGTTGCGGCCTCACTACCCTGGCTGGCCTGGTGGCTTGGACGCTTTGGCGCCACCATAACGCGGTCATCTTCGACAAGATCGCCCCGTCTACCCTGATCGTGGTCAATGCTATTCAAGACGACGCTCGCTCCTGGGGCACTGCTGGAGCCAAAGGGCTTAGCGCTTTTATCCCTGTAACCTGATCTTGTATGAGGGGCTGAGCATCCCCATTACTCTCTGCTCACATGATCGCCATGGACACGCATTCTTGCATACGTGAACGTGACATCGACCTGTTGTATTCTTTTCTCTCTATCAATGCAAAGGTACACTCCAAAGCGTATTTGCGAAAAAATAATGGTTCGACCGATAAAGATCTTCGTAGAATATGTAGGAGCCAATATGGGCATCTAGGTTCCGCTATTGGTTATTGACCAGAGAGGTGTCTCGGTCATGTCTACATAGTTCTCGAACCCGTAGGGTTCGCACGCTTAACGTTCGATGACAATATTGTATTATATGGGTTATGTGATTTGGTGACCGAATATTGTTCGGAGTCCTAGATGAGATAACGAACATGATGAGGGAGTCTTGGAATGGTCGAGAGGTAAAGATTCATATATCGGACGATAGTATTCGGACACCGGAAGTGTTTCGGGGGTACCGGGTACTTATCGGGTCACCGTAAGGGGTTCCGGGCACCCTGGCAAAAGATATGGGCCTAATGGGCCAAGAGGGGAAACATACCAACCACCAGGGGCTGGTGCGCCCCCCATAATGGCCGAACCAGAGGAGAAGGAAAGAGGTGAAGGGAGAGGGAAAGGGGGATTCGGCCTCCCCCTTCCTCCCCCTTTCCTTCCATCCTCTCTCCTCTTTTCTTCCTCCTCCAGTAAATAAGGGGGGGGGGGGCTAGGAGGAACCCAAGTAGGATTCGCTCCTACCTGGGGCGCCTCCTGGCCTCTCCCCTCTCCCTCCCACCTATATATATATATATATATATATGTTGGGGGGGGGGGGGGGGCTAGCACACACCAGACAATTGCCTAGCCGTGTGCGGGGCACCCCTCCACCGTTTACACCCTCGGTCATTTTTCGTGGTGCTTAGGCGAAGCCCTGCGAGTATCACTTCACCATCACCGTCACCACGCCGCCGTGCTGATGAAACTCATCTACTACCTCGACATCTTGCTGCATCAAGAAGTCAAGGGACGTCACTGAGCTGAACGTGTGCAGAACGCGGAGGTGCCATGCGTTCAGTACTTGATCGGTTGAAGCGCGAAGAAGTTCGAATACATCAACCGTGTTAAGAAACGCTTCCGCTTAGGGTCTACGAGGGCATGTAGACACACTCTCCCTCTCATTTCTATGCATCTCCATGGATAGATCATTGCATGTGCGTAGAATTTTTTTTGTTTTCCATGCAACATTTCCAAACAGTGGGTAGAACACAAAGAGTTGTGGGTGGTGATAGTCATACTGCTTAGCACCAATGTCTTATTTGATTCGGCGGTATTGTGGGATGAAGCGGCCCGGACCAACCTTAAATGTACAGCACATGAGAACGGTTCCACCGACATACATGCAACTAGTTTTTCATAAAGGTGGCTGGTGGGTATCTGTTTCTCCTACTTTAGTTGAATCGAATTTGACTGTGGTCGGTCCTTCAATAAGGTTAAAACAACAAACTTGATGAAACACCATTGTGGTTTGATGCGTAGATAAGAACGGTTCTTGCTAGAAGCCCGTAGCAGCCACGTAAAACTTGCAACAACAAAGTAGAGGACGTCTAACTTGTTTTTGCAGGGCATGTTGTGATGTGATACGGTCAAGACATGATGTGATATACATTATTGTATGTGATGATCATGTTGTAAAAGTTATCGGCAACCACTAGTAGGGAAAAGCCTAGCAGTAGCGTGGGTATTTGGTGTATCAATAGCGTAGGTATCCGCGCTACTGATATAGCCCTACAACTAACTTTTAACAGTAGCGCGTTTTGACACGCGCTACTACTATACCTACTTACCAGTAGCACTTTCCGTACCAGCACTACTGCTAAGTGCTTTAGCAGTAGCATTTTCCTGTCCAGCGCTAAAGAGCGCTGCTACTACTATATTTTTCTCATATCTTTTTTTTTTGCTGCGTATTTGTGATGTTTTTGTATAGGTTTTATATAGTATTCTAATCATATCATAAACATGCAATATGCTCATCATATCATACACATAATAGTCCCATCATATCATCCAACACAAATCACGTCGTCACATCATAATCACGATATAGCTATACAAGTTACATGACATGTCTCATCATACATAATGTAGTACTTTTTCAGGCATCGGCTCGTATCCGTCTCTCACACTAGCGTGAACCTAAACTAACTACTGGCTGTCACTCGGAAACCAGAAACTGGTACACCTGGGCGTGACACTCCGGCCACTCATCGTATACTCCTGGCATAGAACTTCTTCGCCATTGATGATCTATGCACCTGCATTGTCACATCAGTCGATGATATGCAATATATATAGCTGAGCAAAAGAAAGAGACAGACTTGGCAAAAATATAAGCAACATATCATAAGCATAAATAACAAAGTTCATCGTACCCAAAATGCCCTAACGAGAGTGATCTTTGCTAGTTGAGGAGGATAGTTTAATTACATCACAAATAAAGTTTCGTCGTGCATAACTCAAAGTTTCGTCATAGAGAAAGTATGGAGTAAACGGACACATTGTCATATATTGACAATCACTCCAACATGTTATGCCATCCATCCAAGTCAGGGAGATAGTCCCCGAGATTAGTGAAAGACTTCAGGTCAAGACGTTGAGCGCCTACGCGTGTTCGGACGTCTTCCCGCAACATTTGCCCTTCCTCGTAGGACATCCCTGTTTTTTCGAGGACCTCCTTCATGATGATTTGGGCAAGTTCATGCTGGATGTGATAGAACTCAGCTCGAAGTCGATGATCGCAGATATCTCCTAGGTTCTTTGCCCATTGTAGAATACAGGCATCACCAGATGTAGGTGACATGCGAAGGTTCTGTTGATCCCGTCTGTACTCCATCATGTGGTGTAGGACATAGAATCCATCACTAAGAGTATCACTCGGTTGCTATATGCAGCAGAAGTCGGTCGTATGGCCGAAGGCGGGCCTGCGGTTCCTTGTCTTCCTGGTCTTGATGTCTCCACGCCGTACGCCATAGAAAAAGATAGCACTGTCAAGAACATACTTGTTGTGGGTGTAATCCTTTTTGTTCATGTTCTTCGACGAGTCCAAGTAAAGAGCGTGGGAGAATCGGGGGTAAAGGATGATGAGGACGGCGCGCCCGTGGCCGCGCAAAATAAGTACACCTCAAATTAGGCTCCACCATGCAAATGAATGATTGAAATCGAAGGAAGGATATCCGCGGGGATGACTTAGATGGGATGATAAGGCACGAGAATCATGTCCTTGTCCCAATTGGCAACCATGAAATCGACGATGTAGTCTGTCTCATATTCACGGTGTTCTGGGCAGACTGCCAAGAAGTCCTTGTGCATGAAGTACGGGTTAGCGACACAGATATAAGGTCTCTTCTCAATCCCGATGATGTAGTTCATGTACAAGGAAAAAAGGCGGACAAACATAAATCCAGCTTTTTCAAGTGGAACCTGTCGAAGATGTAATCGAATCGAAGGAAGAACTTCTCCGCGGGGAATGTGTCGACGTACAACCTTTGCCGCGGCATGTTAACCACGTAGACTGGGTATCCTGGATTTTCCGAGGCGATTAGGCTTTTCTCTCTCCGCAGCACATCATCATAAAGTCTCCTTAGATTGTCGTATATGGCCTCTACTGCTGCCTTAGGTAGGACTGGTTCACTAGGGATATGGTATTTTGCCGCACCCATGACAGGTATACGGTCTTGAACCCGAGGCTGCGGAGGCGGCTGGATTATAGAAGCAACTTTTTTGCCTTTCCTCGCTCTCTTCCTATGCTTCTTTGGTGCTGGAAGGTCGTCTATAATATGTTCAGCCTCCGGAGGCGGCAATTCAGGCACCGACTCATGAAGCTCAAACCCTGAGTACTCATAGTGCTGAGCCATCAATCCTCAACCGTCATAGGCGCCAGTATTGAGATACTTTAGAGTGTCATCGTCATCCTCATCCTCATCTATGGCATCGATATCATGCATTGCTTCTTCGACGACGGCGACGTCATCAGTGACTTATGGAGCCTCTTCCTCACCCTGTTCGCTATCACCTGGCACAACGGGCGATGCTAATTGGTTACGTGGGGTGTTGATGTTCATACCTTGCTAAGGCTGCGTGGTCGTGGGTGTGCTCAGCCGCCTCCAGACGAAGCAGACTCTTTAGCCACAACAGGACCCACCTCTTGCAATCGCCAAGCCACCGCGGGGTCTCCTCGTCTTCTCCCCCTAGTACCGGAGGAGCCAAATTCTCGTGGCCTAGTTTGACACTGGCCACGGAAACCTTGAAGACGTCAGGGGAGGATCGGCTAGCTATGGAACAATTATTCCTTCGGTTTCATTATCGTCACCTTCCCCACGTCCACCTTCTGGCAGCTGATGGTGTGCAATATGGTGCAGGGGGTTATGCCGGCCTGCAAAGACATGTCTGCGACATGAGACATCCAAAAGGCAACGAAAACGGGAGATTATACATTTATTGAAGAGGGCCGGTGTGACAGGTACTGTGAGGGCATCGAGCTTAGCCAGAGATGAAGAACCGCCAAACACGTCTGAGACGGAGGACGGACTGCTATGAGGAGGTGCGGGAGCCGGTGCAGGAGCATGTGCGGGAGCAGGTGCGAGAGAAGGTGCGGGAGCAGGTGCTTGTGTAGGTGCGGGAGCAGGTGCTGGTGCAACGCTAGTCGAGATTCTCCCAAAGAAGCTGGCAAGGGGAATGTCCGCTGCAACTTTATTTGGATTTTGCCTGCTCCAATTGACGATAGCTGGAAGCAACTCACCGTATGTAGCTGCCATTTCCTCTTTTGCGGCACCTACCGCTGCTTTGACTGTCTTGGTTGATTTCTTCTCAACCGCAATCTCAACATTCTTGTCGATGTTTTCTTCATTTAACCTTCATCTTTCCTTTCTCTCCTCCGTGGTCTAACGGTAGTACTTCTTCCACGTGGCGCCATCTCCGATGCCGTGCACACATCCATACAACGGCCGAGTGACCACCGAGAGTTATTTCAATATGTTTAAGGCTCGGTTGAATGGGGTGTCCCACTTGGGCCTCGCCAACGCCTCAGATGGCGAGTCTCTTTCGGCCACAATCCTGTGCCTCTCTCTCTGCAAAAAAGGAACAAGGATCGTTTACAAATATGACTAAACGTGCAGTCGAACTGATTAGAAGCTAAAATTACCAGTAGTCTCATGAACTCCGTCGTGACCGTGTCCGTCTCGAAAATCTTCTTCACTAGGTCCCAACGGTACTGGGCCCTGAGGACGTCACGCTCCTGCAGGACGGTGAACTCCGCCAAGGGGTCTGGGATGCCCAGACTTTCGCGTTCCGCGTCCTCCTTGGCCCATATGGACCTCTTCCCCGCGTAACCACGGCTTCTAAGGTATTGGCACCCCATGTTCCTCTCTTGAAGCCCTTTCATGTACTTCGACTTTTCTTTGGCAGCTTCGGCATCACAAACCGCCTTGAATATTTCAAACTGCTCTTCCATAATTGTCGGATTATCCTTTACAATCTCGGAGTAGGGTTCCTTTTTATCGATGATCCTTGCTTTCACCATTACTTTCCAGGCGGCCAACACGCCGCTAAACTTGCTCATGGCGCATTTGTTTATCTTCTTCATTGCCGGGTCTTTATCCGGATCAGTATATTTCTTTTCATCTCGGCCCGGGAACAAGAATACCTGGTGCAGCATCGTTAGGAGGGAGTTCTTCATATTTTCTATCTTCTTTAGTTTCTCATCATTGATCGTGGCGGTTTTCCGTACGATGCATCCTATTTTATTGCCGTAGCATGCTCATGCTTCCGCAGGTTCTTTTGGCTCAAAATTGCCATCGTCCACATCCGTGACCACCACTCTAGTAGTGATGAGCTGGTTTGGGCGCCGATGTCTCCTCTTCGGTTTCGGTTTTATACCGACATCGCCAGTCTCGGTGCAGGTCTTGGTCTCAACGCTAGTCTCGGTGCCAGTCTCGATGTCGGTCTTGGATGTGACAGGTGGGCCCAGCAGTAACAACCGATGCTCGTCTACAAGATTCAAATATTCTTCTGCCGCCAGGTAGACGTCGTCGCAATCACTAGAGCCATGTCCTTCATCGTTGCTAGCCATGTTTCCTATGATTAAATCTATTCAATTAATTCTACACCTAATAAAATGAATGACATAAAAAGGCCTATGTTTTGCAGGAATGTTGATTCCTTCCCGGTGCGGCAAATCCCGGGCACTCGATATATCCTCGTTTGTAGCACACGTCATGCCAAAATACATGGAAAATTTCGGCATGCTCTTTGCTAAAAAGTGGATAAATTGAGCACCTGAAATTTGCCGGAACGGAAATGAATCAACATTCCGGCAAAACATAGGCCACTCGGCTTCATTCCCTGGAAACAACAAAAGGCCACTTGGGCACAACCGAACCACTTCAATGTTGCATATAACAGCACCACTTAAGAACATGTACATGCGCAAGTACAACAGTAGATAAACATGAGCAAACACTATTGAGGAATTTGCATATAACATGACCACTTCAAATTTTCATCTCCTAGTGTTTGACACTTCAAGAAAATCTTCACAAATCTCATGCTCTCTCAAACTCAATTCAAAAACCAAATATAGATGGATGAACCCTAGAAACCTAGAGTCTTTACATATTTTTGTCCTTATAAAAATTATGTCCTAATAAAAATTATGAACCCTATAACTCAATTTCTGTCCTAATAAAAATTATGAACCCTAGAACTCAAATTATGTCCTAAATTTGTGTCCTAAAAAAATTCAATAAAAATTAAGAACCTACTGGACTTGCAGCACTAATAGAAATTTATATTTTTATATTGATTTTTTTTCTCTGAACTAAATCCTACTACCCTAGTTAACATCTAGTTAAATCTTACTTTTCTCATATTTGTAATTAAACCCTACAGCCATAACCCTACAGTCCTAGTTAAGCATACACAAATTTTTCCTAAAAATTATATTTAGTTAAATACTGAACTAAATTTTACTCTAAACTAAACCCTACTGCCCTAATTAACATCTAGTTAAAAAAACTCAATTCGAAAACTAAACCGTACTGAACTAATTAACATCTATATTATCTACTACTTAACATCTATTATGACCCTGACCAAAAAACTTCTACTATTAACCCTACTGCCCTAGTTAACTAGTACCACCACTACTACTAATTAACATCTACTACTACTACTACTAAAAAACATTATCTATGAACACTACTACTAATTAACATCTACTACTACTAAAAAAACATGGCAGTAAGAATAGGCAGAGAGAGAGAAGGGGTGGCGGGCTTACAGAGAGGGGGGAGACAATGGCGGGGAGGTGCTCGGCAACGGAGGGATGGGCGGCGAGGGCGCGTGGCTTCGTTGGCGGCGACGAGGGAGGCAGGGGCGGCGAGGAGTGGATGAGGGAAGCAGTGGCGGCGAGGAGCGGATGAGGGAAGCAGTCGCGGCGAAGGAGGCAGGGCGTCGAGGATGCACGGCTCCAGTGGCAGCAACGGCGCGCGGCTCCGGTGGGGTAGGGCCTGATGTCTGCTAGAACTGCGTTGGTATTTGCCCAAAGAGGAAGGGATGATGCACTAAATATAGCGATGATAAGTATTTCCCTCACTGATGAGACCAAGGTTATTGAACCAGTAGGAGAACCTCCTCACACCACGTAAATAGCACCTGCACTCAAATAACAAATACTCACAACTTGACGTGTTAAAGGGGTTGTCAATCCCTTCTGGGAATGGCGCCTCAAGTAGGCAAATAACATGAGGTAAAAAGTGGTAGATAGGATAAATAGATAGCAGAACAAATAAATTGCAGCAAGTTATTTTTGTATTTTTGGTTTAATATATCTGAAAATAAATGCAAGGGAAAATAGATTGCAAAGGCAAATATGATGAGAAGAGACCCCGGGGCCATAGGTTTCACTAGTGGCTTCTCTCGAGAAAAATAGCAAACAGTGGGAAAACAATTACTGTTGGGCAATTGATAGAACTTCAAATAATCATGACGATATCCAGACAATGATCATTATATAGGGATCACGTCCCAGACTAGTAGACCGACTCCTGCCTGCATCTACTACTATTACTCCACACATCGACAGTTATCCAACATGCATCTAGTGTATTAAGTTCATGAGAAAACGGAGTAATGCAATAAGAATGATGACATGATATAGATGAGATCCGTTTATCTATTGTGGCAGATATAAATCTCATCTTGTTATCCTTAGTAGCAACGATACATACGTGTCGGTTCCCCTTCTGTCAATGGGATCAAGCACCGTAAGATCGAACCCACTACAAAGCACCTCTTCCCATTGCAAGATAAATAGATCAAGTTGGCCAAACAAAACCCAAATATCGAAGAAGAAATACGAGGCTATAAGCAATCATGCATATAAAAGATCAAAGAAGACTCAAATAACTTTCTTGGATAAAAGCATACATCTGATCACAAACTCAAAGTTCATCGGGTCCCAACAAACACATGGCCAAAATACTTACATCATATGGATCTCCAAGAGACCATTGTATTGATAATCAAGAGAGAGAGAGAGAGAGGAAGCCATCTAGCTACTAACTACGGACCCGCAGGTCTACAAAGAATTACTCACACATCATAGGAGAGGCACCAATGGAAGTGGTGAACCCCTCCATGACGGTGTCTAGATTGGATCTGGTGGTTCTAGACTCTCCGGCGGCTGGATCAAAATTTCGTCCACTCCCCTAGGGTTTTTGGAATATTGTGGTATTTTTATTGCAAAGAGGCGGTCCGAGGGGCACCTGAGGTGGCCACAACCCCCCAGGGCGCGCCTGGGCTTCCTGGCATGCCCTGGTGGGTGCTGCTCCTCTCGAGCAGCCCCTCGGGTGCTTCCTTGGCCCATTGGCTTTCTTCTGGTCCAAAAAAATTCCTCCAGGAGTTGCGTTGCGTTTGGACTCCATTTGATATTGATTTCCTGCGATGTAAAAAACATGCAGAAAATAGCAACTGGCACTGGGCACTATGTCAATAGGTTAGTACCAAAAAATGATATAAAATGACTATAAAATGATTGTAAAACATCCAAGAATGATAATATAACAACATGGAACAATAAAAAAATATATATACGTTGGAGATATATCTGGGCCGTCGAGGGAATGACGGCGGCAAAGGAGCAGGGGCAGCGAGGGAGAGGCGGCAATGGAGGAGATCGATGGGGAATTGGGGGAAAGGAGTTAGCAAAATTTTGAGCCCAAGCGGGGTTAAGTCAAAATAGCAGTAGCGCTCGTAGGCAAGACGCGCTATAGCTAAGTTAGCTATAGCGCTTTCCACGAAAATGCGCTACTACTATAGAAAGTAGTTATTTATTTTCTTTTTTTCTTTTTATCTAAGGAATGTACCTATAGCGCTGGCCTATAAAACACGCTACTACTATAGTAACTACAACGCTTTGTGGCAACAAATGCTACTGCTATGCCTTTATTCTTTATTTTTCTTTTTCTTTTGTGTATCTTTATATTTTCTTTTTTAATTTCTCCTTTTTATACTTCTTTCATTTTCATTTACTTTTCTACATTTTTTCCATTTTATTTTCTTTTTTTAGTAGCAGCGCTCTATATAGGAAACACGCTACTACAAGGCACTTAGCGGTAGTGTGCTTTTTGCAGCCTCGCTACTACTATTCCTAGCCTACCGGCAACAGTTTGGTAATTATAGTAGTAGCGGTTTTACGTGCAGACGCACTACTGCTACAACCATAGCTGTAGCACGCTTTATTAACACGCGCTACTACTAAGTACCAATAGCGCTCTGTTCTAACCAGCGCTACTGCTATGTCTCTGTGTGTAAGGTTTTCCCTAGTAGTGAACCGGAAGGAGCTTTGTGGTTGTCTCTTTATTGTATGAAATGCAAATGCCATGTAATTGCTTTAGTTTATCACTATGCGTTAGCGATAGTTATAGAAGCAATAGTTGGCGAGACGGCCACGACGCAACGATGGAGATCAAGGTGTCGAGCCGGTGACGATGGAGATCATGACGATGCTTTGGAGATGGAGATCAAAAGCACAAGATGATGATGTCCATATGATGTCACTATTTTGAATGCATGTGATATTTATCTTTTATGCATCTTATTTTGCTTAGTATGGCGGTAGCCTTATAAGATGATCCCTTAACTAAATTTCAAGGTAAAAGTGTTCTCCCCGAGTATGCACCGTTTCTATAGTTTGTTGTATTGAGACACCACGTTTAGATCGGGTGTGATAGACTCTACGTTCACATACAATGGATGGAAGACATTTTTGCACATGCGGAATACTTGGGTTAAACTTGATGAGCCCAACATGTATAGACATGGCCTTAGAACATTAGAAACCGAAAGGTCAAATGTGAATCATATAGTAGATATGATCAACATAGAGATGTTCACCATTGATGACTACTCCATCTCATGTGATGATCGGACATGGATTCGTTGATTTGGAGCACATATCATTTGGATGAATTGAGGGATGTCTATCTAAGTGGAAGTTCTTAAGTAATTTGATTAATTTATTATGAACTTGGTCCTGATAGTATTTGCATATCTATGTTGTAAATCAATGGCCCGTGCTACCGTTCCCCTAAATTTTAATGCGATCCTAGAGAAAGCTAAGTTGAAAGATGATGGTAGAAACTACACGGACTGGGTCCGTAACTTGAGGATTATCCTCATTGCTGCACAGAAAAATTATATGCTTGATGCACTGCTAGGTGTGCCAGCCCCTCCACCAACTACGGATGTTGTGAATGCCTGGCAGTCGCGTGTTGATGACTAGTCGATAGTGATAGTTCAGTTTGCCATGCTTTACGACTTAGAATCGGGATTTCAAAGACGTTTTGAACGTCATGGAGCATATGAGATGTTCCAAGAGTTGAAGTTAATATTTCAAGCAATTGCCCGAGTTGAGAGATATGAATTCTCCAACAAGTTCTATAGCTGCAAGATGGAGGAGAACAGTTCTGTCAGTTAACACATACTCAAAATGTTTGGGTATCATAATCACTTGACTCAGCTGGGAGTTAATCTTCCAGATGATAGTGTGTTATTGACAGAGTTCTTCAATCACTACCACCAAGCTACAAAGTCTTCGTGATGAACTACAATATGCAAGGGATGGACAAGACAATTCCTGAGCTCTTCGCAATGCTCAAAGCTGCGGAAGTAGAAATCAAGAAGGAGCATCAAGTGTTGATGGTTAACAAGACCACTACTTTCAAGAAAAAGGGCAAGGGAAATAAGGGGAACTTCAAGAAGAATGGAAAATTAGTTTCCACTCCTGGGAAGAAGCCCAAAGCTGGACCCCAGCCTGAAACTGAGTTTTTCTACTGCAAAGGGACTGGTCACAGGAAGTGGAACTGCCCCAAGTATTTGGCGGATAAGAAGGATGGCAAAGTGAACAAAGGTATATTTGATATACATGTTATGATGTGTACCTTTCTAATGCTCGTAGTAGCGCCTGGGTATTTGATACGGGTTCGCTTGCTCATATTTGTAACTTGAAACAAGAGCTACTGACTAAACAAAGATTGGCTAAGGACGAGGTGATGATGCTCGTCGAGAATGGTTCCAATGTCGATGTGATCGCCGCCGGCACGCTACCTCTACATCTACCTTCGGGATTAGTTTTAGACCTGAATAATTGTTATTTTGTGCCAGTGTTGAGCATGAAAATTGTATCTAAATCTTGTTTAGTGCAAGACGGTTATTCATTTAAATCGAGAATAATTGCTGTTCTATTTATATGAGTAATATCTTTTATGGTCATGCACCCTTGAATAGTGGTCTATTTCTGTTGAATCTTGATCGTGGTGACTCCCGTTTATGTCATATTGGTGTAAAGCGCATGAAGAAACTCCATGCAGATGGACTTTTGGAATCACATGATTATGAATCATTTGATACTTGCGAACCATGCTTCATGGTCAAGATAACTAAAACTCCGTTCTCCGAAACAATGGATTGAGCCAATGACTTATTGAAAATAATACATACCGATGAGTGTTGGGGCACGCGACGGGTATCATTATTTTCTGACCTTCATAGATGATTTGAGAAGATATGGGTATATCTACTTAATGAAACACAAGTCTGAAACATTTTAAAAGTTCAAAGAATTTTAGAATGAAGTGGAGAATCATCGTAACAAGAAAATAAATTTTCTACAATCTGATCGTGGAGGCGAATATTTGAGTTACGAGTTTGGCCTTCATTTAAAACAATGTGGAATAGTTTCACGACTCACGCCACCTGGAACACCATAGAGGAATGGTGTGTTCGAACATCGTAATCATACTTTATTAGATATGGTGCGATCCATGATGTCTCTTACCGATTTACCACTATCGTTTTGGGGTTATGCATTAGAGACAGCTGCATTCACGTTAAATAGGGCACTGTCTAAATCGTTGAGACGATACCATATGAACTGTGGTTTAGCAAGAAACCTAGCCTGTCGTTTCTTAAAGTTTTGGGTTGCGACACTTATGGTGAAAGGCTTCAGCCTAATAAGCTTGAACCCAAATCGGAGAAGTGCGTCTTCATAGGATACCCTAAAGAAACAATTGGGTACACCTTCTACCATAGATCTGAAGGCAAGATCTTTCTTTGCCAAGAATGGAGCCTTTCTAGAGAAGGAGTTTCTCTCGAAAGAAGTGAGTGGGAGGAAAGTAGAAGTTGATGAGCTAATTGTACCTTCTCTCGAATTGGAAAGTAGCACATCAGAGAAATCCATTCCCGTGATGCCTACATCAACTAGAGAAGAAGCTACATGAAACTTCAGATCAAGTTTCTACTGGACCTCGTAGGTCAAACAGAGCATGTTCCGCACCAGAGTGGTACGGTAATTCTGTTCTGGAAGTTATTTTACTAGAGCATGGCGAAACTAGAAATTGTGAAGAAGCTATGATGAGCCCAGATTCTGATAAATGGCTTGAGGCCATGAAATCTGAGATATGATCCGTGTATGAGAACAAAGTGTGGACTTTGCTGGACTTGCCCGATGATCAGCGAGCCATAGAGAATAAATGGATCTTCAAGAAGAAGAGTGATGTTGATGGTTATGTTACTGTCTACAAAGCTTGACTTGTTGCGAAAGGTTTTCGACAAGTTCAAGGAGTTGGCTCTAATGAGACTTTCTCCCCCGTAGTGCTGCTTTAGTATGTATGAATCATGTCAGCAATTGCCGCATTTTATGATTATGAAATCTAGCAAATGGACGTCAAAACTGCATTCCTTCATGGATTTCTTAAAGAAGAGTTGTATATGATGCAACCAGAAGGTTTTGTCGATCCTAAAGGTGCTAACAAAGTGTTCAAGCTGCAGCGATCCATCTATGGACTAGTGCAAGCATCCTGGAGTTGGAATATATGCTTTGATGAGGTGATCAAAGCATACGGTTTTATACAAAGTTTCGGAGAAGCCTGTATTTACAAGAAAGTGAGTGGGAGCTCTGTAGCATTTCTAATATTATATGTGGATGGCATGTTATTGATTGGAAATGATGTAGAATTTCTGGATAGCATAAAAGGATACTTGAATAAGAGTTTTTCAATGAAAGACCACGGTGAAGTTGCTTATATATTGGGCATCAAGATTTATAGAGATAGATCAAGACACTTAATAGGACTTTCACAAAGCACATACCTATACAAAGTTTTGAAGAAGTTCAAAATGGATCAGTCAAAGAAAGGGTTCTTGCCTGTGTTGCAAGGTGTGAAATTGAGTCAGACTCAAAGTCCGACCACTTGGGAAGATAGAGAGTAAATGAAAGTCATTCCCTATGCCTCAGCCATATGTTATATCATGTATGCTATGCTGTGTACCATACCTTATGTGTGCCTTGCTATAAGTCTGGCACGGAGGTACCAAAGTAATCGAGGAGGGGATCATTGGACAGCGGTCAAGACCATCCTTAAGTAACTGAAAAGGACCAAGGATATGTTTCTCGTTTAAGGAGGTGACAAAGAGCTCGTCGTAAATGGTTACGTCAATGCTAGCTTTGACACTGATCCAGATGACTCTAAGTAACAAACTGGATACGTATTAAAATTGAATGGTGGAGCTGTCAGTTGATGCAGTTCCAAGCAGAGCGTCGTGGTGGGATCTACGTGTGAAGCGGAGTACATAGCTGCTTCGGAAGCATCAAATGAAGGAGTCTGCATGAAGGAGTTCATATCCAATCTAGGTCTAATAGCTAGTGCATTGGGCCAATGAAAATCTTTTGTGACAATACTGGAGCAACTGCCTTAGCGAAAGAATCCAGATTTCACAAAAGAACCAAACACATCAAGAGACACTTCAACTCCATCCGTGATCAAATTAAGGAGGGATAGAAATTTGCAAAGTACATATGGATCTGAATGTTGCAGACCCGTTGGATAAGCCTCTTCCACTAGCAAAACATGATCAACACCAAGACTCCATGGGTGTGAGAATCATTACAATGTAATCTAGATTATTGACTCTAGTCAAGTATGAGACTGAAGGAAATATGCCCTACACTACAGGAATCAGCTACTTTGCCATCAGCCACGGCAGACGGCAAAGGCACGTATGGCGGACGGCAAAGGTATTTGCCATCCGCCGCTGACAGAAAAAGTGGACGGCAACGTAAGGGACGACAAAGAGCTACATTGCCGTCCGCTTCGGGCGGCTGACGGCAAAGGGTCCTTTGCCATCAGCTGCCGATGGCAAAGAATACTGACGACAATAATTGCGCTGTTACTCCGTTAGAGGCAATAATAAAGTTGTTATTTTATATTTCCATATTCATGATAAAGGTTTATTATTCATGCTAGAATTATATTGATCGGAAACCAAAATACATGTGTGAATATATAAACAAACACTATGTACCTAGTGAGCCTCTACTTGACTAGCTTGTTGATCGAAGATGGTTAAGGTTTCCTGACCATAGACATGATTTGTCATTTGATAACGGGATCACATAATTAGGAGAATGATATGATGGACAAGACCCATCCGTTAGCTTAGCATTATGATCGTTAAGTTTTATTGCTATTGCTTTCTTCATGTCAAATACATATTCCTTCGACTATGAGATTATGCAACTCTCGGATACCGGAGGAATGCCTAGTGTGCTATCAAACGTCACAAGTAACTGGGTGATTATAAAGATTCTCTATAGGTATCTCCGAAGGTGTTTGTTGAGTTGGCGTGGATCAAGATTAGGATTTGTCACTCCGAGTATCGGAGAGGTATCTCTGGGCTCTCTCGGTAATACACATCATAAGAATCCTTGCAATCAAAGTGACTAATGCGTTAGTTATGGGATGCTGTATTACAGAATGAGTAAGAGACTTGCCGGTAACGAGATTGAACTAGGTATGAAGATACCGATGATCGAATCCCGGGCAAGTAACATACCGATAGACAAAGGGAATAACATATGTTGTCATAACGGTTCGACCAATAAAAATCTTTGTAGAATATGTAGGAGCCAATATGGGCATCCATGTTCCGCTATTCGTTATTTACCAGAGAGGTATCTCGGTCATGTGTACATAGTTCTCGAACCTATAGGGTCCACACGCTCAAAGTTCGATGACGATATTGTATTATAGGAGTTATGTGATTTGGTGACCGTATCTTGTTCAGAGTCCCGGATGAGATCACAGACATGGCGAGGAGTCTCGAAATGGTCGAGGGGTAAAGATTTATATATACAACGATAGTATTCGGACACTGGAAATGTTTCGGGGGTACCGAGTACTTATCGGGTCACCGGAAGGGGTTCCAGGCACCCTCGGCAAAAGATATGGGCCTAATGGTCCAAGAGGGAAACACACCAGCCACCTGGGGCTAGTGCGCCCCCCATATGGGCCGAAACCAGAGGAGAAGGAAAGAGGGGAAGGGAGAAGGAAAGGGGGGGGGGGATTCGGCCTCCCCCTTCCTTCCCTCCTCCCTCCTCTTTCCTTCCCCCCTCCGGTAAATAAGAAAGGGGGGCGCCGGCCTAGGAGGAACCCAAGTAGGATTCGGTCCTACTTGGGGTGCCTCCTGGCCTCTCGCCTCTCCATCCTACCTATATATATGTGGGGGGGGGGGGGCACCCCTAGCACACACCAGACAATTGCCTAGTTGCGTGCGGCGCCCCCCTCCACCGTTTACACCCTCGGTCATCTTGCTATATATATATGGGAGGATCACTTCATCATCACCGTCACCACGCTGTAGTACTGACGGAACTTATCTACTACCTCGACGTCTTGCTGGATCAAGAAGGCCAGGGACGTCACCGAGCTGAACGTGTGCAGAACGCGGAGCTGTCGTGCATTCGGTATTTGATGGGTTGAAGTGCGAAGAAGTTCGACTACATCAACCGCATTAAGAAACGCTTCCGCTTACGGTCTACGAGGGTACGTAGACACAATCTCCCTCTCGTTGCTATGCATCTCCATGGATAGATCATTGCGTGTGTGTAGATTTTTTTTTGTTTTTCATGCAACGTTTCCAAACAGTATGATGTAAGTAGGTTCCTCTTGAAAGTGTGTGTTCTAAGCATTGTGGACAGAAAAGGATGTTTTTTAAGCGAGTAGTCACATCGTGTTAATTAATTGAGCATTAGCTACAAGGCAATGTTTCTGAGCAGAGAATTTTAATCTAGATGCAGTAAGTTCTGCTTACTTCTTAACGCATAGCAAAACTGGAATATCGACACTTATTAACAAATAAAATAAAGATGAACATGCCATGTCGGTTCTGCACAAATATATTTAGAAATGAAGTTTGAACAAAGCGATTTCTTCTTGTGATCCCATAGAATGAGCATGAATCATTTTTAGAGAAAATCCCCTTAACCATGTCAGCAAAATCTAACTGCTGGTTTGGCTAATGAAAACCCTCGCTAGCGTTCATTTGGAAATTGTCGCTTCTATCACTTGGTTTAACTTTTCTAGAACAAGTAATAGTGCTAATATATAGCTATTAGATTATGTTAGTAGAAGAACTTGCTGATATATGTATTTGTAGGATATGCTGATGTTTGATGCGAATATTTTTCACTTTCATGGATCTCAACTACTTTGCAACATGGTTTTGTTTGAAAAAGCTTTGCTTTGGTTTCAGAAAAACAATGATCTGCAACAAAACTACAACTCTGAGCTCCAACATTCCGCTAATTTGAGCAAAAGGCTTGAAGCCACAGAGAAGACCGAGCGTCCTCCTCAAATCAGGTATGGAAAAGTCACTTGCACGAGCAGCTTTACGTAATCCAGTTAATACAAGGATAAGATGTATTTCTGTCCCTATCGCTAGCAATCATATAGCTGTTTCTGTTTTTGGTATATATCTGTAAAGGGTAAGCAATCTTATGCGTATGCACACACCAACGACTGTATTTCTCTTAACCATCTGGTCGATCCATACTACTTCTAGGTGTTTTAGTTGTCAACGATTCATGTCCACATTAGCAAACGATAGAATCTTGAGCAGGCCATGAAGATACTTCGACTAACAATTATAGACCATGCCATGATTGATATGGGAGAATACGACCTCCTTGCATCTCTCTATCAACTTTCTAGGATTGCCTTTTTTACAGAATATTATATATATGCTTCTCCATTGCCCTTTGCGAATGTTGCCCCTTTATGAGTATATCATCGGCAATCAACTGGGAGTGCTCAAAAGGAAAATAGAACTCTGGTGTTCTTGATAGAACCCTCACTAATCTTTCCCTGTTTATGCTTCGTTATGCATGTGACTTTTTATAGTTGACTACTTTGTGACATATATAAGGTAATATTTGTTAGGTCTATTCCTACTAAAAAATGTACTAAATATTTGTTAATGTGTCCTCTTCTCTCACGAATAACCGTACTAAGAAATTTCTCCCTTCATAATTAGCAGATAAACACTTTTTTAGAGATAAAAAAAACACAATCGTATGTGTATGTCACACATCAAAAGCAATCAATCGGATGAGTTTGAATAGTAACCATGCCGTGCCTTGGTGGGAAGAGATTTCTCATTCATTCTAGTATGAAGCAATTTTCTCAAGAGTTAACAGAGCAGAAAACCCGTATTAGTACTGTCACTATGGAAATATATACGTACTAAGTTTCCTGATATCCAATGTCATAGATCCAACCACCTGCGACTTAAATGAAATTCAAATGTTGCCAGAAGCATAAAAATATCAAGACACATAGCATGGCAGTGCACCAACCTAATAAATCAACTGCCTGACAAAATGTGAAGAACTAAATAGGGTACGAGAACTAACGTATGAGCCACTGGAGCAGTGGCTTTAAAAAGGACAATTCAAATAAAAGGAAATAAGGATACATACTTGGAATGGGTACGGATGGTGTAACAAAAACATCAATAATACATTCAATTCCAGCCCCATACAGTGAGGGAAATTCCCTGCTTGCTAAAGAACCAATCTTTTAAACCACTTAAGTAATGAATTTTATATTTTAGTCTGCACGGTCAAAGAGTTTTATGAGCGCCATAAAAATTTCAATGGCATTGCAATAACATTACCAGATTATATTGGTCTTGCAGACTTCGAACAGATTCAGAAACCACTTTACTAACTCAAATGAAAGGGGGCAAATGCATGATGGGGATCAAGTTCTTGAGCTGAATGGCACATTATAAATACACCACATTTTTACAAAGCAAGCGTGCCTATTTTTTCTGATGAAACTGGTCTGTATATATCTCTTAAGAAACTGCAGCAGAGATATGAAACATTGCATACCTGAATAAAAGATGATGTTTCATGGAAGCCACCCGGTGAATCCCAAAATATTGGCATCTTGCACAACTCCTTCTAAAGCATACATATTTTTTTTATGTGCCAAGCATCATAGCTAAGTCTTTATACAAGAGACTTTTTGAACGTGATGGCTCTCCTCTCTCCCCCTCCTGCTCCCTTCTCCCCTGTCCCCTTCCCCGCCGCCCTCTCGCCCCCTGATGTGCTTGGATCGCCGTCGCCCTCTCGTCCGGCCTCTCCCTTCGTGTCCGTCCCGCCGTCCCCCGCTCCCTTGTTGGCGCCGCGGCCCTCGCTCCCCCCCCCCCCCCCCCCGCAGTCGTTGGGCTCTCGTTTTTGGGCTCTCGACTCCGATGAGCATGTTTCCTCGGATGAGGCGGCTGCGCCCTCGCCGGTCTCTCCCCTGCTGGCCTCCGTTCCCCTTCGCGTGCCTCGCTCCCGCAAATTTGCTCCTGGGGGCCGGGGCCGGCCGGTGGTGTCTCCGGTGGCGGACGATGGCTGGGTCCGTGTCGCTTGCCGCCGTCGCAAGCCTGGTAAGCTTCCCCTCCCCTCGCCCGGATCTGGGGTTTTGGGTGCCGCCCCGGGCGTCGGTAGTCCTCACCCCCCACCTCTCTGGCTCCCTGCCGTCGTCGCCGGCGGCTGCGGCGCCTGGGTGCTCCGTGGTGGCGGCGGCGCTTGCCCTAGATCTGGTCTCGCCCCGATGGTTAGTGGGCCATGTGGGGGGTAGATCTTGGGCCTCTGGGGCCTCCTGGCCCGCTCGTGTGTGCTCGGCCCACTCCCCCCTCGCTATCCTCTGTGAAGGATCCCCCCTTCCCCAAGTGGGCCATGTGCAATTACCTTTGGTCTGTATTCCAACCCCCCTCCAGCCCAGGTGGCCTGCCAGGCACAGTTAGGGTTGGCTCGGTCGGGCTATATTTGGGTGCGCCATGGCTCAGTCCTCCCCTCCTAGGGTTTCCGGCTTCCACCGCTGATCTGGGTAGATATCGTGCTCCCATTCATCGCCTAGTCAGATCCACCCCTCCCCCTCCCCTCCTCCTCTCCTTTGCGGTGTCCCACGCCATGGACAAATCCAGGGGCTCGTTGAGTGTCGCGGTCTCTGCTAGTAAGCGCCGGCGTGAGGCGCTAGGCTCAGGAGTGGATCTGGAGCTCGAAGCTTCCCTTCATTCCAAGTAGGAGGCGGACCAGACGGCTCGTGAGCAGGTGGCTCGCTATCGTGTTGCATGGGGCTGCTGGTCCGGAGTGGCTCTAGCGCGCGGAGCGCGAGCGTGCCACGCCTAGGGCTGTCCCTTAGGGTGCTGGATCTGGGGTGGCGTGTCCTCCTATGCTAGATCCTTGGGAGGCGGCGGCGGCGCGCGATGTGGGCCGGTCCTCTTCATCGGGGTCTCTGCCGGCCTCGGGCTTGGGGCGTGGCCCTTCTGCTCCGTTGCGGCAGGCCCCTCATACTGTGCTCCGTTGCGGCAGGCCCCTCATCCTGTGGCTGCTGGGGATGGGCCTCGTTCGCCCCCGCGCTCCTTCTTTGGTCTGGCTCGGCGCCCTCCTGGCCCCCTCCCTGGATCGTCTTCCTCATCGGGCTTGGGGGACGGCATCCTCCATCCCCCTCCTCCCCATCCGCTGCATCGCCCCAACTCTTCTGCCCCGAGTAATCCCTCCGCCGTCACCTGTTTCGTGTGCCACCAAAATGGGCACTTCCAGTCGAGATGCACCAACCCTCCTTTCTGCCTGAACTGCCGCTCCGATGGGCACCTCACTGTCAACTGTCAGAACCGTCAGAAGCCTCCGTCCTTTGTTCATTTTGGGACGGATCTCCCGGGTTGGTCATTTTTCGCTCTGGATTGTGATATCCCTTTGGTAGTGGCGGCCCCTTCCCTCTCCAACGCCGCCTGTCGGTTTCAAAACCGGCGGATCTCGGGTAGGGGGTCCCGAACTGTGCGTCTAGGCGGATGGTAGCAGGAGACAAGGGACTCGATGTTTTTACCCAGGTTCGGGCCCTCACGGTGGAGGTAAACCCTACTCCTGCTTGATTAATATTGATGATATGGGTAGTACAAGAGTTGATCTACCACGAGATCAGAGAGGCTAAACCCTAGAAGCTAGCCTATGGTATGATTGTTGTTCGTCCTACGGACTAAAACTCTCCGATTTATATAGACACCGGAGAGGGCTAGGGTTACACAGAGTTAGTTACAATGGGAGGAGATCTTCATATCGTATCGCCAAGCTTGCCTTCCACACCAAGGAAAGTCCCATCCGGACACGGGATGAAGTATTCAATCTTGTATCTTCGTAGTCCGGGAGTCCGGCCAAAGGTCATAGTCCGGCCAACCGGACACCCCCTAATCCAGGACCCCCTCAGTAGCCCCTGAACCAGGCTTCAATGACGACGAGTCCGGCGTGCAAATTGTCTTCGGCATTGCAAGGCGGGTTCCTCCTCCGAATACTTCATAGAAGATGTTGAACACAAGGATAGCGTCCGGCTCTGAAAAATATGTTCCACATAACACCGTAGAGAGAATAATATCTACACCAATCTAATCTGCTGATGTATTGCGCAACATGACATCACGCCACGACCAAGTCTTTACTCGAATCATTTTACTGTTCCACCTCAGCGCGTTTAACGAGGCGGTTTCCTTGGCACGTCTTGTCAAAGCAGAGATCGTGTCCCCTTATTCCGGGATTCTCATCAATACGGGCGTGGGTAACCCAACCGCTCCATTAACCGCGGCACTTGGGAGATAAGCGAGTTTTATCAGGCTGGTGGGGGCTTGTAGTTTCGGCCGCCCATATAAGGGGATAAGGATCTACCCTTTCCATTTACGCCTTCTTCCTCCTTTGCTTATCCATCCCCCCGCACTGGAGCTCCAACGCCCAAGTCCGCTCTTCCCACATCAACCTTCTCCAATCATGTCCGGAGCGGGAGGTAGATGGATGGCCTCAATATGCTGAGACCGGACATCCGGTGCCCCTGAGCGACCAGCTGAAGTAGCTGGTCGAGCTCCACAAGGTGGCCGAACAGGCCATGAAGGGCCTCATAGTTCGGCTGTGGCCTAGAGAAGCCATGCCTGGGAGTTACTTCGGTCTGGTGCGGTGGCTGGTGGACGCTTGTCCCTGGATTGAAGTCATCAAGCGCTCCGTCTGTATTGAAGGTTCCCGTCGGGCCCTCGCCCGTGCTAAGGTGCACTGGGGCAAGCTGGACGCTGAGAAGCTATTGAAGGACGCGCCACCGCCGGGCAAGGAGTATCGCACGCCCAAGATGTATTATAAGGGCGTCCTGAAGGGTGCCCGCCTTATAGCGGGTGAATGCTTCAAAGATGTAATTTTTTAGTAGACTCGCATTTGTTATCCTGTGCGCTGAAAACTTTGTTCATATGCGCTAAGCAACGCTTTTTAATTTAAAATATTACCTTCTATGCGGCCATTTATTAAATCTGAGAGATGCGAGTGCTGGGGTGTTCGGGATAATGCTTTATCACTCTCACTTAGCCATAGAATTCTATAATTTTAAATTTTGGCGAAGCCCCTAGTATTCGGAAGACCGAGTTCAGGGCGCTATCCACACCTAGGCCAGATAAATCCGGCTCCTCGCTCTAAGTGGCATAAGTCTTTAGGGACTCGAAAAACCTCTCGAACAACGACCGGTCTCTCGCACTATCATGACGGTCAGTTTTAGCTTTCTCTACTGAGGTGTTAACCCAACTCAACTGGGGCACAATCGCAGTAGTTCTCCCAGCGCTACCTTAGCCAACATTGCGGAACGTAAGGTACCAAAACATGGGAGCCGGGCAAACCCAACTATTGACCCAAGACATGATTCGGAGCCGATGCATATAGTGCTATAAGTTCGGGATGCCGCACTCATGAGATTGTTCGGTCTTCTCACACCATGTTATGGGGTGCTTAAGCCCCTGGTGTATTGGTCGTACCAAAGTGTACGGTTGCATAATGTCATGACTGAACATATTTGTATAAAAATAGATGAATACAATAATAGATAAGAGCTATGTATTGTTTATTAAAAAAGAGGTGCTGTGAAAGCAGAACGATACAAATAGTGCGATAAGCAACGGATGGGATTATTTGACATGTCCCCCTCCAGGGGCAAGCTGCGTGAATTTAACTAAAACGGGTATTTAGCTCGTTATAGAGACCACCTGGACATTTGACGTGGCTTGTTCTCTCCCTGGCTATTGCATCGTGTGTTCGGCGAGTGTATAGCCGGACAGGCCTTCCGAATAGTTGGGTCCTGAAAGTATATAAAAAGAAAAGGGAACGGCAGAATAGGGATCCCCTAAGTGCGGTTGAGCCGCATTCTGGGCATACTGTAGTTGTGCCCCTCCCCTTATGCCCATGGTATTTTCAAAGTGTAAGTATGTACGCGTGGTACCGATATCACCATCTGGCGAGGGCTGGGGTTGGGGCCGCACTGCTATGCTTGCTCGAAACGTGCCAGCCGGCTTTGCGGGAGGTTGTTTCGGGCGCGCTTGACGTTGTCCGGACGTTTGACACCCAGATTGGGGAGTTGCCCTGAGCGGCTGCTCTGTACTTCCGCCGCCAGGGCCGCTGTGTGCTCCTCCGTTCGTAGAGAGCGTTCGGTGTTTCCATTTACCGTAATGACTCCACGAGGACCTGGCATCTTGAGCTTGAGATATGCGTAGTGCGGCACCGCATTGAATTTTGCGAATGCGGTTCGTCCGAGCAGGGCGTGATAGCCACTGCGGAATGGGACTATGTCGAATATTAACTCTTCGCTTCGGAAATTATCCAGGGATCCGAAGACCACTTCGAGTGTAACCGAGCCTGTACAGCTGGCTTCTACACCTGGTATGACACCTTTAAAGGTTGTCTTTGTGGGTTTAATCCTTGACGACTCTATACCCATTTTTCGTACTGTATCCTGATAAAGCAGGTTCAGGCTGCTGCCGCCGTCCATGAGGACTCTAGTGAGGTGAAATCCGTCAATGATTGGGTCTAGGACCAGTGCGGAGAATCCGCCATGACAGATGCTGGTGGGGTGGTCCCTTCGATCCAAAGTGATCGTGCAGGAGGACCATGGGTTGAACTTTGGGGCGAGTGGCTCCAACGCATAGACATCCTTGAGAGCAGGCTTCCACTCCCTTTTGGGGATGTGGGTTGCGTATATCATGTTCACCGTCCGCACTTGCGGGGGGAATCCCTTCTGTCCTCTGTTGTTCGGCGGCCGGGGCTCCTCCTCGTCATCGCTACGCAGCCCCTTGTCTCTGGTTTCGGCACTTAACTTGCCTGCCTGCTTGAACACCCAACAACCCCTGTTGGTGTGGTTGGCTGGTTGTTCAGGGGTGCCGTGTATTTGGCACGAGCGATCGAGTATCCGGTCTAAACTGGATGGGCCCGGAGGGTTCCTTTTGAATGGCTTCTTCCGCTGACCGGGTTTAGAGCCTCTGAATCCGGCATTAACTGCCGTATCCTCAGTATTGTCGTGACGTGACCTGCCATTGGTGTCCTTGGTATCCAAATTGCCAGGGCTCTTGGTTATGTTATTGCTATGAGCTAGCCATCTGTCTTCTCCCGCGCAAAAGCGGGTCATGAGTGTCGTGAGGGCTTCCACAGATTTCGGCTTTTCCTGTCCTAGGTGCCGGGCAAGCCATTCGTCTCGGATGTTATGCCTGAAGGCTGCAAGGGCCTCGGCGTCCGGACAGTCGACTATTTGATTTTTCTTGGTTAGGAACCGTGTCCAGAATTGTCTGGCCGATTCCTCTGGTTGCTGGATTATGTGGCTTAGGTCATCGGCGTCTGGTGGCCGCACATAAGTGCCCTAGAAGTTGTCGAGGAATGCGGATTCTAGGTCCTCCCAGCAACTAATTGACTCTGCTGGCAGACTGTTAAGCCAATGCCGAGCTGGTCCTTTAAGCTTAAGCGGGAGGTATTTGATGGCGTGTAGATCATCACCACGGGCCATGTGGATATGAAGGAGATAATCCTCGATCCATACCGCGGGATCTGTTGTGCCATCGTATGATTCGATGTTTATAGGTTTAAAACCTTCTGGGATTTGATGATCCATTACTTCGTCTGTGAAGCATAGTGGGTGTGCGGCGCCCCTGTACTGGGCTATATCACGACGTAGCTCCGATGAGCTTTGTCTGTTGTATTTGGCCTGGCCGTATTTATCATATCCGGCGTGGCGGTTATCGTCACGTGATGTAGGGCGCCCACGCGATCCGTAGATCGATCTTGTTTGCCTTGCCTTATCCTCCAATATGTCTCGCAGGTCTGTTGCGTTTCACCGTGCTCTGGTGTTCTTGGAGCGGCGCCGGGGTGCGGCTTGGGTTGAGGGCCAAAAGGCCTCTCTGTCACAGCCACGGGGTGGCCGATCAGGCGCATCATACGCTGGTAATGTAGGTTTAGTTGCTTCCTCCTCTAGTTGGGGTAGCAGCCTGCGCTTTGGGTAACTCTTGGAGGGGCGTTCGAGTTTATACTCTTCGGCCGCCAGGACTTTAGTCCATCTGTCGGCTAGCAAATCTTGGTCAGCTCTAATCGGCTGCTGTTTTCTTTGAGGCTGCTCGCCGTGGCCATAAGCCTGCGTTTGAAACACTCTTGTTCAACGAGATCCTCTGGCACGACGAATTCGTCATCGTCGAGGCTTGCCTCGCCTTTGGAGGGAGGCATATAATTGTCGTCCTCGACCTCCCTGTCTACCGCTCTCTCATGAGGGCTGGATCCTTCATCCTCTTGCACTGAATCCTGCTGGAGGGGGTTGTCTTCGGCACTGTCTGGAGTGTTGACGTCTCCGGTGCCGGACTCACCGTTTTTGCTTTGGCGGGATTTAGAGCGGCGCCGCTGACGTCGGCGCTTGGGTTGCTTCTTGGAGGGGTCGTCCTCCGCTTTTTCATTGCCATCCCCTGCTTTAGGGGTGTCCACCATGTATATGTTGTATGACGAGGTGGCCTTCCAGTGCCCTATAGGTGCTGGTTCTTGGTTGTCTCCTTCATCGGCGTCCATACCGTCGATGTCTTCGGAGTCGAAGTCGAGCATGTCGGTTAGATCGTCGACAATGGCTACAAAGTGGGTGGTGGGTGGGATTCGAATTTCTTCGTCGTCCACATCCCAACCCTGCTGACCATAGTCCGGCCAGGGCTCTTCTGACAAAGAGAGAGACTTTAGTGAATTCAGGATATCGCCGAAAGGCGAGTGCTTAAAGACGTCTGCGGCCGTGAATTCCATGATCAAAGCCCAATTGGGTTCGATCGGAAGGGGTGCGGAAGGTTCGGAGTCTGGACAGGAGTCCGGCACCTTGGAGTCACTGGCCTCGCAGAGGACTAAACCGGTGTTCAGCTCTATCACCGTAGAGATTGCGGCTCCAGGGGTGGCGTCCAGCCGTCCGTCCCCGACTAGCGCAGTCGGCTCCGAGCTAATGGTCGGAGCGGACATCTGAGCGGCACTCTGGGTGCTGTCCGGCGGCAGAGCTAGATCATGCCCATCATGATAGTGCGGCGCACTCGGCCGTGGCTCGAATCCATCAAAGATCAAGTCCCAACGGATATCGGCTGTGTAGTTTAAGCTTCCAAACCTGAACTGATGTCCACGGGCATAGCTTTCGATCTGCTCCAGATGGCCAAGCGAATTGGCACGCAGTGCGAAGCCGCCAAATACGAAGATCTGTCCGGGGAGAAAAATCTCACCCTGGACCGCGTCATGGTTGATGATCGAAGAAGCCATCGGGCCTAAAGCTGACGACACAGAGGAACTCTCAATGAAAGCACCAATGTCAGTGTCAAAACCGGCGGATCTCGGGTAGGGGGTCCCGAACTGTGCGTCTAGGCGGATGGTAACAGGAGACAAGGGACTCGATGTTTTTACCCAGGTTCGGGCCCTCTCGGTGGAGGTAAAACCCTACTCCTGCTTGATTAATATTGATGTTATGGGTAGTACAAGAGTTGATCTACCACGAGATCATAGAGGCTAAACCCTAGAAGCTAGTCTATGGTATGATTGTTGTTCGTCCAATGGACTAAAACTCTCCGGTTTATATAGACACCGGAGAGGGCTAGGGTTACACAGAGTCGGTTACAATGGGAGGAGATCTTCATATCGTATCGCCAAGCTTGCCTTCCATGCCAAGGAAAGTCCCATCCGGACACGGGACGAAGTCTTCAATCTTGTATCTTCATAGTCCGAGAGTCTGGCGAAAGGTCATAGTCCGGCCATCCGGACACCCCCTAATCCAGGACTCCCTCACCTCCATTGTCCCGGTTCAAGACCAAAGAATCTCTCCCCAAACTCTGCTTGAAGTGCTTCAGATCTGGGATGTTGCTGGATGGGACCGGCAAGTGAACCAACTCTCTGACTTTGAGTTCTCTGTAGTCTTCCCCTCCAAAGATTGTCTCCGCATGATCGCGTCTTGCACTAGCTTTGCCCTTCCTCATAATCAGTTGGTGGTTTCGATGAAGGCTGCTGCTTGCGGTGTTAAAGCGATTGACCCGGTATCTCAGGTTTGGGTGCTTGTGGATGACATTCCAGCGGGCCTTCGCTCGTCCTCTTTTCTGATGGCTTTCAGTGCTCTGATTGGGAAACCTGTGGAATTTGATGCTGACTCTCTCGATAAGATTGGCCCGGTTCAAATCAAGATTTGGTGTGTGGACCCGATATGTCTTCCCCTCTCCTGATGGTGTTAGATTGCGGGTTCGGGTGGAGGGGCAGAGGCTTTCCAACCCCCCCCCCCCCACCTCCTCCTCCTTCCAATCCCGTGGACAAGCAAGACAAGAATGGTGATTACAAGCAGGATAAGGATGGTGATGGGTCTATGGGTGGGCAGAACCCTAGTTGGGGTTCGGATCTGCACTTCACGCAGTCTGAATGGGACGGGCTGGAAGAATCTGAGCGGGAACTCTTCAAATATCAAGCTCCTATTGACAAGGCCCCACGCAAGATGGTGGCTGCTCCAGTTTCTGCTCCACCGGCACCTTCTGAGGAGATATTGTTGAACAAGGGACCCACGTCCACAGTCACTCCCATCTCGGGAGTCTGCTCCAACCTCCCAGGGTGCCCGCTCCCTCCCACCCGCTCTGGCATTGAGAACCTGCCTCCTTCTCTCGTGCGTGCTGATGATGTATCCTAGTCCAGGAGAAAGAAGAAATCTACGATGCGTAAGTTCTCTACGAAGAGCAGGGCCTCCTAGGGCTCCAAGCAGTCTATGACGGGCGTTTGTCGTCGACAAGACAAGGATCTGGGTCGGTGTCTTGCTCGAGCCGGCTTGTTTTACCTTCTCTGTCTGACGATCACCTATTAAATATCTGTCTGACATGGGAGTTTCAATTGATAGCGAAGAAGGGCCACCCTCTCTTCTCTTGTCTACTATTAGGGCCAATGAGATGGCCTAGGCCGCTCTTTCGAAGGCCAAGGAGGCCGTTGCCTCTGCGGCTTCGGGTTCTGGTGTTCCTAGGGATCGGGTCGAGGGTCTGGAGGTTGGTAGGGGCCAACCACAACCCAATACTTCCAGGAGGGGCATCCCTAAAATATCAAAACCCTGTGTTGCCCATAGCAGGACGAGCCTCCGTATCAAGAATTTATCTTATAAATGAAAGACCTTTTCTGGAACATTAGGGGTTTTGGTGCTATGGGGCACCGAGACCAATTAGAGATGTTATCCGTGGTGATAATATTGTTATAGTTAGGCTAGTTGAAACTTTTAGAGATTCCTTCTCCCCCAATGAACTTTCTGCGATTGCTGGCATGGACAGATTGGACTGGCATGTTCTACCTTCTTCGGGTCACTCGGGAGGGATTCTGATTGGATCAAAAAGGGACGTGTTTGACTTTGTGGCTTTTGATCATGGTATCTTTTGGTCAAGTACCCTTGTCTATCACAAGACTCTAAACACTCTATGGGAATTCATGGTTGTTTATGGCCCAGCAGACCACTCGCTGACCTCCATATTTCTGGATGAACTTTCTGCTAAGATCGAGGCGTGTAATATTCCGATAGTTATCGGCGGCGATTTTAACCTCCTTTGTACTCCCTTAGAAAAGAGTAATTCTAACTTCTCCTGGCCTTTGGAGAATGCTTTCAATGATTTTATTAGCAACTATGCCATTCACGAACTTCCTAGGGTTGGGGCCTGCTTTACTTGGTCTAATCATCAGGCCGCCCCGATCAGGTCGGTGCTGGATCGGGTGTTCCTCTGCTCCAGGTGGGACTCCCTGTTCCCTCAGGCCTCCCTTCTCGCTAAAGTGAATTTGGGTTCTAATCACACAACTCTTCTTCTTGATGTTGGGCTGCACCAAGATAGACCCTCCTCCCGCTTCCAGTTTGATGCTTCTTGTTTACTTGCGGAGGGCTTCTCTGACATGCTAGCTTTAAAATGATAAATCTCTTGGCCCCTTAGCCTCGATCCTTTGTCCATATGGATGATTGGAATAGATGCTCCTATGAGATGCGTAAATTTCTTAGGGGTTGCTCTCGCAACCATGCTGCTGAGGAACAGAGGGCAATGAACTCTCTGGAGGCTCAGATTGTGGATCTCGATCGTACGGCTGATTCCTTGGACCTCTCGGATGCCGGTTGGGCTTTGCATTATAACCTCGAAGCTGCCTTGATGTAGTTGCATCAGTAAGTGGAAACTTATTGGTGCCAACGTGGCACCTTGAACTGGACGCTAAAAGGGGACTCTCCTACTGCCTATTTCTTTGCTATTGCCAATGGTCGCAGAAGACGCTGCTACATTAACAGCTTGATCATTAATGGTGTCCGGTCTTCGGACCAATCCCTAATGCTCTCTCTTGTGGTGGAATTATTTTCTTCTCTAGTGGGGGCCAAGGCTACTACTGGCTTTACTATCTCTCCAACCCCGTGGGATGCTAATATGAAAGTTTCGGTAGAGGAAAATGAAGCCTTGATGATTCCTCTTTCAGATAAGGAAATTTGGGACGTGGTTAACTCTACCAATCCCAACGCTGCCTCTGGCCCAGATGGGTTCTCGATCCCCTTCACTACTAGGGGAAACCTTATACACAACATCTTAGCAGTAGCAATGGACAAAATCATGCGATGCTGCTACTTAGTAGCAGCACGTATAAACAAACCACGCTACTGCTATAACTTTAGCAGCAACACGTACTAGCAAAAAGCGCTGCTGCTGCATCTGAACTGGGCGCACATGGCTAGCCCAACTTAGCAGTACCGCGTATCCTCACCCAGCGCTACTGCTATTCTCCTTAGCTGTAGCACTTTTTCTAACCCGCGCTACTACTAACCCTACCTTATCCCCCCACGCGGCCGACCCTCTCTCTCACTAACTCTCCCTCTCAGTCACTCTGGCCCGTGCCGATACCCGTCGTCGTCCGTCACCGCCGCCGCCGTCGTCCGTCCGCCTCCGAGGTACTCCCTCCTTCCGTCCCTCCTCCTCCCACCATGCCCTCCTCCCTCCTCCTCCCACCGCGCCCTCCTCCCTCCGCCTGCGGCCTCCCCCTCGTCCCTCCTCCACCGGCATCCCTCCTCCCACCGCCCCTCCCTCCTCCTCCTCCGGCCGGCCCCTCCCCATCCTCCTCCGGCCGCCCCTTCCCCCTCCTCTCTTATCCCACCCTCCCTTGTCTCTGTTCTTGCAAATCGTAGGTAATTTAAATGTAGATTTTAGAATGTAGACATCGTAGACTGTAGGTTTTTTAATAGAATAATTTTTGACTATTTTAGGTGTTTTGAATAAAATAGAAGTAAGAAAATTTAGGGTAGAACTAGGGTAGTAGAATTTTTAGCAAGTGTTTAATAGAAATAGTTTATTTAGTAAGTGATTAATATAACTAGTTTATGTATATTAAGTGCTTAATAGAACTAGTTTATTTAGTAAGTGCTTAATATAACTAGTTTATTTATAGTAAGTGCTTAATAGAACTAGTTTATTTAGTAAGTAGTTAATAAAACTAGTTTATTTAGTAAGTAGTTAATAAAACTAGTTTATTTACTGTTAGGATTATATATAAGATATTTTCAATATGTTTTTTTTTCATATTTTCAACCATTGAAATGCAATGACCAACGATAAGTGGCCTATGTTTTGCCGGAGTGTTGACTAATTTCCATTTTGGCAAATATCAGGTGCTCGATATGTCACTATTTAGCAAAGGTCATGCCGGATTTTTTGGGTTTTGCTGTCGAGTTATATTTGAATTTTGAACATAGGAGATGTCTGATGACGATGGGATCCCGGAGTGCGGGTACTGCTACGATGACTAGGGTGTGTGTGACAGGTTTCGTCACCTGCAAAATGATAGGTTTTTCACCATGAAGCTGGAAGAGACCTTCGATGTTTGTACGGTATGCAACGACAAGCATTTCATCGTAATTAATATCATCACTTGTGCTTCTTTTGTTCAACATGTAATTTATGGATTTTTTTAAATTCAATTAGTACATCCCGTGCCATGCTAGACCATATGTATTGGAGAATCTTCGTTTTCGTTAAGATGACTTTGAGAATGTGGAGACGAGGAGGGCTCACTTAAGAACTAAACATGGTTATGAGTTTCCGGTTAAGTTCTATAATGCGGTCGATCGCTCCCATTTCAGTTGCTCTAATTGCGAAGCTCTCTGCAAGGCATATGGATTTGAGGAGGGAATGCGAATAAGATTTGATATTCGTCCCGAAGATTATGATGATGATGATGATATCGACATCTGGGTGGATGTGGATATGCCTCCAGTTTTACCTAGATGTGAGTTTGTCAAACTAATTTGTTAAGTTCAGTAATTTATGTTGTTAATTTAAAAATATCTGGTGTTCATCCGTACTAAACATATTTATTTATAATTGTCATCTTATTTCTTATCTTCAAGAAATACTCGGAAGGTAGTAGACAACACATACTACAGCTATGACTCCAAGCTTAATTGTGAGGAGAAATGTTATCTTGTCTCATTCATAGAAGATGTTGAGGCCTTCAAAAGCAGTCACTCTATTAGCCCAAATTATACTAGATATGTGCCACTAGTCCATAAATTGCTTGATGGTAACTTCATTGCCAAAAACTTGGTAAGATTTTGTTAATGATGGTAACTTCATTGCATACATTATTCTTAAGTAAACTACATTGCTAACTATATATGTTACTATTTCGTTTTTGAACAGAGGCTCCCGAAGCAGGTTGTGCCTGACATGCTATTTATCGAAGGTAATATGCATATGGTTAGCTTACGACAAACTCCTTCGAAGGCTTACCATACCGCATACTCGATTTCTTCAAATGATGGAAGGCTCAAAATCCAAGAATGGAGCAAAGTGATGAATGTGCACACGCAAATAATTGGAGACAAAATGAATGTGCGCAAGCCACAAGTTGGAGATAGGTTTATGTCCATTCTCCATTATGGTGAAGGACCGGTTTATCTGTTCTATGGTATTTTAGCTAGGAGAGAGGAGTAGGTCCTAAGTATTAAGAACAATTAGTTAGTATTGATTATATATGACTACAATGTCTTAGACTTGATGGTGATGCTGAGTAGGAGTAGTGATTATGAATACTATGATGATGAGGAGGAGGAGTTGTTATTATAACTAGTGACGAAGTTGTTATATGATGTCTCATCATGGACGAAAATGATGATTATAAGTTATATGACAATGATATATTATGATGATAAGTTGTTAATGATATTATGATGATGATGATGATGATGATGATGATGATGATGATAAGTTATTATGTCATTGGGTGAAAGAACCGCGGATTAGTTTCAAATGGATGGATCCAAAGTCACCATTGGTTACTTTGGATCCATGCACTTGAAACTACTCCAAGATTCTTTCACCTAGTGATTTAATAACTCATTATGATGTAAAAACAATCTCTAAATTGCTACTATATGAAAAATTGTATATACATGTATGAATAAGACCTAAAATTCAAAAGAAATGAAATACAGAATAATAGTAGTAGCAGTTGTTTCAAAAAGCGCTACTAGTAATTAGCAGTAGCGATTGACTTGGAAAGTGCTACTACTAAGTAGATATAGCAATAGCGAGTGCCAGTAGGCGCTACTGCAAAGCTTTAGCTATAGCACCGTATCAGTAGCGCGCAGTTGCGGCAGTTGGTTTGTCATGTTATCCAGGGCTTCTGTTCGGGTACTATTGATATATCTCGCCTCAACTACGCGGTGATCACCCTGATCCCTAAGATTAAAGTTGTTGAGCTGATTTCCCAGTTCAGGCCTATTGCGCTTATTAATAACTTTGCGAAGTTTCCAGCTAAAGGCTTTGCGACCCGCCTCTGCCCTGTTGCTCATAGAGTTATCAGCCCTTACCAATCTGCCTTCATTAAAGGGCGTTTTATTTTAGATGGGATCCTTTGCCTTCATGAAATTGTCCATGACCTAAAAGCTCGTAACTCTAAAGATGTCATCCTTAAACTGGATTTTGAGAAGGCCTACGGTTCGGTCTGTTGGCCTTTCCCGAGAAAGGTTTTTTCAGCGAAAGGCTTTGGTGGGGCCTATGTTCACCGTATTGTGCAGTTGGTCTCAGGGGGCCACACTATGGTCTCTGTTAATGGTCATGTTAGCAACTTATTCGTCAATGGCAGGGGCCCGTGACAAGGTGACCCTGTGTCCCCTGTTCTGTTCAACTTTGTCGCCCACACTTTCTCTCGCATCTTATCTAGGGTTTCCCATCATGGTCATATCTCTCCGATAGTTTCCCATCTAATTCCGGAGGGTGTTAGCCATTTACAATACGCAGATGACACCATCATAATGGTGGAATGAAACGATTCTTGCATTGCCCACCTCAAGTTCATCCTCCTCTGCTTCGAGGACGTTACGGGGCTGAAAATCAATTTCTCTAAAAGTGAGGTCATTGCCACTAGTGTTGATGATACTGAGGCGCTATGGGTGGCCCGACATCTCAACTGTAATCTGGGATCCTTTCCATTTAAATACCTGGGCCTCCCTATTTTGCCAGATTTGCTTCACTCAAACGACTTTGCCCCTACTGTCTCCAAGGTGGGTAATAGGGTTCTCCCCTGGCGTGGCAGGTACAACACTAATGCTGGGAAAGTAGAGTTGCTTAATGCATGCCTTTCATCCCTGCCTATTTTCCTAATAGGCCTTTATCTTCTCTCGGTCGGGACCCATGCGGGCTTTGATAAGCATAGAGGTGCTTTCTATTGGAATTTAGCAGACAACAGGCAAAAATATAGGCTTGTCAAGTGGTAGCCCATGTGTAAGCCAAAGAACCTTGGGGGGTTGGTCATCATTAATACCTCCATCATGAATAAATGCATGTTGATCAAATGGTGGTGGAAGATCATGTATATTGTGGCTGGTTCTTTATGGTATTCTATCCTTAAAGAAAAGTACTTTACCCACTCTAGCCCGATGTTTGCCGGGGCTTGGCGTGGATCGCAATTCTGGAAAGACCTTGTTAGAGTCCGACCTCTTTTCCTCGATCATGTTAAGTTCATAGTAGGAGATGGTTCCTCGGTCCGCTTTTGTCTTGATTGGTGGTGCAGAGACTTACCTCTCTCTGTGAGCTTCCCTACCCTTTTTTCTTATTGTCCTGACCCGAGTCTCTCCATCATGGAGTTGTCGGCTAATAATTGGGACCTGGCCTTCCATCGTTCCGTTTCTCCTGAAGAGTTGGAAGATTGGCAAAGTCTTTCTGCCTTATTCCCCACGCTCTCGGAGGCTTCAGATTTGGTGGTTTGGCCTCTTACCGCCTGGAGCCGCTTCTCGGTCAAGTCTTTATATTCTAAGCGTATTGGCGGTTCTCCTACTAATAGGTTTTCTTGTATTTGGTGGTCCCGTATGCCTCCGAAAATCAAGATCTTCCTCTGGCAAGCCTTCAGAGGGCATCTCCCTGATGCCGATCAAATCCGCAAGAGGAATGGCCCTGGCTCGGAATTTTGTGGTCTTTGTGGTGCTTTGGAAAACACGAATCATATTTTCTTCGGTTGTGTGCTTACTAAGCTTGTTTGGAGCTGCGTCAAATCCTGGCTCCAGGTCACTTGGGATCCCTCCTCCTTCAATGACTTGGGAGGTCATGCCAATTCTTTGGCTGGCATGACAAAAATGGTTTTCTGGGTTGGCCTGGGTGCCATTTGTTGGTCGCTATGGACTACTAGAAACAAATTTACGATCAAACATGTATTTCCTTCTAAACCTGCTGACTGTCTTTTTAAATCCTGTATCTTTTTGCAGCAATGGAGATTATTGACTAAGCCGGGGGACCGGGATGCTCTTGATCTTCTCATATCTAAAGTTCGGGCCTTGGCGTCGTCTCTATCTCAGCAGGATCTTGGTTTCTAAACCTCCGCATTTTGGAGCTCCTTCGACTTAGCTGCTAGCTTCGTCTGTCGTACTTTCTCCGGCCTGTGTGCCGTGTCTGGCAGGGTGCCATGTATTCTTCGTACTTTCCAGTTCGTCTATGCGTGCCCGTGGTCGGGTGAACTTGTGGTTGTTGCGACTGCGTTGGTGGTGTTGTTGCTCTGTGACTTCCGTGTGGCTTTATTTATAAAGTCGGGCGTAGGCCTTTTCTCTAAATATAAGAGACTTTTTTTACAATTCTATGCAGATTCTGCTACCAACAAGCCTATACACATGTTGATGACTATTTCATCTCTCAACTCAATGTCTAAATTAACAGTTGGAACTGGATTAATCCAGAAAAATCCCCCAAAGAATAACGAATGTTAAAAGAGAACATGACGAAGGTAAGATTGACAACTAAGGTAATGGATTAACATTTATTGGGAAGCAATGTGATATGGAGAACCATCACCTCAAAATCAGATACAGTGATTCAGAAGTAAGCAAGAAAACTATCACCCGAAATTCAGATACCTGGTTTCAGAAGTAAGCAACTATTAACAAAGTCCAACGGCATAGCAACGGGGATTTTGTTTATACAAAAAATAGAGGCACCAAACATCTGTTTGCTCCAAGAAACAAACATCTCTCGCTTAGCCATATACTCCCTCCGTTCCTAAATATTTGTCTTTCTAGAGATTTCAACAAGTGATGACATACGAAGCAAAATGAGTGAATCTACACTCTAAGATATGTCTACATACATCTATATGCTGTAGTCCATTTAAAATGTCTAGAAAGACAAATATTTAGGAATCGGAGGGAGTACATGAAACAAACATACGGGGTGTACATATAATATAGACGCGGGAATGGGAATTAGGACCTGAATCATACGTACTGTAGGCGAGCATGCATAGCTGCTGCTGGATGCCCTCCTCGACAAATGCTGAGCCTTGCATGATGTTAGGAGGCGCGCGGCCGCCATGGGGAGGGCTCTCGTGTGCTGCCGATCTCTCGCCTTCGGTGGCCCCGACAGACGTCGCCAGTGGCCGGCGAGCCACGCCTCCCTCCCTCTCCTCCTTCCGTTCCTCCATTCTATTTTCCCATCTCTCCTTCTTCTCCCACTGCGCCCCTCATGCTGCCCCCATGGCCATGCGTGCCACCGCCGGATCCCCTTGCAGTTGCGCCGTACGTGCTGCACCACGACACCCACAGCCTATGCGTGCCACGCTCGTGGCCGAGCTCCGCCTCCGGCGCCGCCATGTCTCCCTTCTCCCGCCGCCAGCCGCACCACCACTCCTGATGTGGCCCTGCAGCCGCTCCCGCTTGTGCTGCACATGCGCTACTGTCCGCCAATGCGCCGCTGCTCCCTGGCCGACCGCACAACCACCCCTGGAGTAGTACCAGAGTCAGCGAGGACCTTTCCATGGCAAAAACGAAATCAGGTGAGGAGGGGGAGGAGGATCACGCCATTTGGAGGTGTTGCGATGCCAAGCTGGAAGGGCGGCGAACGGTTGAGGGTGAGAGGATTCAATTGGGATCTGTTCTACTTTCTTCGTGCGTGATTCCAGGGGTTGCGGTCGCGGAGTGGGATATGGCAGAGTTTTCGTCCGCCCTCTGAAATCGCTAAACACACTTTTGGTGAGGATTATTGGTATGTTGACGGTTAGATTAAAATGTGTGAGTTTGATCGTGTGACTCTTGTTGCTCTGGGTTGTTGTGTGTACGTTGTGCGGGGTGCGTTTAGCGATGAATATGTTTGCTTGTTTAATAGTAGTATAGATTATGTGGAGATTGTTTCTTTTGATACAACAATTTTGTTTTGTTATGTACGTACAAATTGCAACCACGACGATGAGCTGGCTGCACATGGTACAAGGCCTTGGATTATCTTTACCAACATGTAGAAGACGCTCAGTACACCAAAATCTAAATACGTAACCCAAGAAACTGAACAGAATTAAGAATTCTTTGTTAGAGCTTAATTCACAAATCTGGCTTCCAAAGAAAGATCAGAAATAAATTAGCAACAACTAACATGAGGCCGAATTGTCCATGACATGTCCAGAGTTTCAAAATTTTGCTTCAACCTTGAATGATTTTCTTATATCTCCTTTGCTTTTGTGTATATATGCAGTATGCGCAGACCTTATTATTTCACATGTTCTTAAGATGAAAACACATACAGGGAAAGGTTATGATGTAATGAAGTGCATTTATTTATGATAGTTCTTCCAACCTGATAAGATCACAATAATTTGTCCTTGCTTTGTTACTTTTAATATTTTTATGTTTCACTTTGTTGGCCAAATGGATGTGCCTTATTGTATGTTGCATCAGCTTCCATCTTCTAATGCAGTTTTCTCAACCCGCAAAGCAAGAAGGGTTGGCCTCGACGCAACCGTTGAGTTCTATCCATCTGGTCACCAGCATATCACTCGGGCTTAGACATGAGTTCAACGATATGGAAGACATTTTTGCTTTCGCTAACAATAAGCCACCAAATACACCTGCTGCCATGAAGAGTTGCTTAGATGATGAAATCATGTTTGATACTGATGGGACATGCAGCAATGACTCTACCGAATACAACTTGCTTTATAAAGCTAATGTGACCTATCATCAAGTGATATCGTGACTTTCTTTTGAGCTATCACGCTACCATGCAATGCAATATGTTGTGCTATGTGTACCTAAGTATCTATTAAACTAGGTGATTTTCCAGCGCATTGCTGTGAGATTTTAAAGATTAATTTGGGCTCAAATTTACACAAATGAAATGACACAAATCAAAAGCTATTATTTTCAAAAGCAATTGTGTGTGAACAAAGAGTATGCATGTACGCTAGACCATTGGAGATGAAACAATTAAATTTGTGGTGTGCATGTGCTAAAAAATAGTTGTAGTGGATGACGGCGTGGCAAATTTGGTGATGTGGAGGGCTGCATGTTGAGAAAGTTAGAGTTAGTGGGGATCAACTATTTAGGTATTATAGATTGGTTCTAAATGAGTGTCGCTTCCATGGTTTGAATGCTCGGCTCGCTCACGCTTTTTGCGCCATAGGCGCAACGGGTCATCTAGTATATATCAAAGATACATGTCAATGGTGAAGACAAGATGGTTGTATGCTGTAGTGGTACTTCGCCGAGGATGTAGTCGAACTTGAGCGTTCAGTCACGCCAATATGGTCCCCAAACCTTATCGCCCCTGACTCAGTGAAGGTACTCCAGGGACGTGATTCGGGATGCCTACTCTCTAGCAGGACGACTGTGCAATAACAGGTGCTTGCTTAGGAACAAAAACAAAGTGATATTGCTTTGCGTCCGACTTCTTTTGCACAACATGTGTCTGATCCTGCTATCTTTTGTCCGATTTCCATGTGTCCACTCGATCGAAGGGTTGTTGAGGAGTGTTGGCTGAGAGTCATATGAAATTTAGGGGCTGTTTGGATCGCTACCAATACTAGCCCTGCCAAAAAGTTGGCTCGCCCACGTATTTTGGTGGTCGTTTGGACCGGCGCCTGAAAATTGGCTCGCCCAGTGCGCCCTGCACCCCTCCATGTTAAACCCTCCGATTTGTTGGCGAGTCGCGGGCACGGAAAGGCTCCGCCAAAATATTGGCGCGGTTGTTTGGTGGGTCCTGCCCAGTGCGTGCCGCAGAATATGTTGATTTGTCACCAACCAGCAGTGCTTTCCCTCAAAAAAAATAATACGTAGACCCGTGCGTGATTAGCAGCACGCATTAATCTAGATTAAAAGAATGCCTGATGTATGCTGCTGCGGACAATTAACTACTAGCGGCTTACAAGTGCAACAATGACTTACACTATTATTTTGACGATTTCATTTTCACATCGATTTCATCTAAGTTTTGATCTATGTATTTTCTTAATTAACAGTAGATGGATTTAAATATTTTCATAACTAATATGATCATCATGAGGTTCAGATGGTCGCAAACCAAAGATCCCATTTGCCAAAATTTTGGTGGATATAATGGTCACAATCCAAACAACAACAACTTGCCAAAAATTTGGTCATGCCCATGCTTTGGTCATGCCAAAGTTTTGGTGGGGCTAGCTGGGGCTCAAACCAAACAGCCCCTTATTGTACGCATGGCAATGCCCTGAAGTAAGTGAAGCAATACCCATCCAATAAGAGTGTACGTGTATGCTTGTGTGATAGAGCAGGGCCCGATGATTACAGAATGTTTAATTATTCGCTTTGTTCTAAAATATGTAAAGTTTTAGATTTCTCCTAAGTCAAACATCTTTAGGTTTGATCAAGTCTATAGAAAATATACCGATATTCATAACACCAAATTAGTTCTATTATATTTACCACAAAGTATATTATCATATGATAAATCAGCAAATTAGTTTTATTATATTTACCTCCATTCCAGTTTACTTGTCCCCATATGTGGGTCAAAATTTTACCACATATTTGACTACCAAAATGTTAATCATCACCATCATCATCTAAAGATACTCAACATCATCACCATCGAAACAGATCAGCCAAGAAAGCCACTGCCAAGACCAGCACCACTTTGCCAGATCGGAGTGACTGGGGTCGACGAAGCAGGAGTCGAGCCACCGGTCCCCTACATGTTTGAGAAGATATTCTAACGATAAATATGATATGATAGTGTTGAATGAACGGGAACTAGTTTGTCAGTAGTTAGGCAAATGTACTAACCGGAGTATCATTGCCTAGTGTCACCCATTCATCGAACGTGGTCATGTGTGGGGGTTCTCCCGCAGGTGGTGGTGGGGGTCCCATTTGTGGTGGATCTGTGAGGTTAGTCCAAGACGCCAACATAGCCTGGATGTTAGTTAAACAAACAAACTAGAAGGTCAGAAGGAGTGGAAGTGCAAAATTTAGTTTGGTTTTAAGAGGGCAAAACTAACAGTGATCATCTAACGGTTGTAATGATCGCTTGCCTTCACTCGTTGCAAGCACTCCCGCAACTCAAGATTCCTAAGCCTTATATGCCTACAAATTTTAGGTCGTTTCTAAGTGGGCTATACTGAAAATAAACTGAGAAAGTTAGAGAGAAAGAAGATAAGGGGGAAGTACTTACAGCATGCTGGCGGGCTAAGGGAGGCTGCAAATGCCCTGTACTCTCTAATGGGCTCGGGTTGATAGTTGATACGTCTTCAATGTATCTACTTTTCCAAACACTTTTGCCCTTGTTTTGGACTCTAACTTGCATGATTTGAAGGAAACTAACCCGGACTTACGCTGTTTTCAGCAGAACTGCCATGATGTTGTTTTATGTGTAGAAAACAAAAGTTCTCGGAATGTCCAGAAAATCCACGGAGGCACTTTTTGGAAAATATAAAAAATACTCGCGAAAGAATCAAGACCAGGGGGCCCACACCCTGTCTAGGAGGGTGGGGGCGCGTCCTCCCCCTGGGCGCGCCCACCTGTCTCGTGGGCCCCCTCAGGCTCCGCCGACCTCAACTCCAAATCCGTATATTCCGTCTCGCAGAGAAAAAATTCAGAGAGAAAGTTTCATCACGTTTTACAATATGGAGCCTCCTCCAAGCCCTAATCTCTCTCGGGAGGGATGATCTGGAGTCCGTTCGGGGCTCTAGAGAGGGGGATTCGTCGTCGTCGTCGTCATCAACCATCCTCCATCACCATTTCATGATGCTCACCGCCGTGCGTGAGTAATTTCATCGTAGGCTTGTTGGACGGTGATGGGTTGGATGAGATTTACCATGTAATCATGTTAGTTTTGTTAGGGTTTGGTCCCTAGTATCCATTATGTTCTGAGATTGATGTTGCTATGACTTTGCTATGCTTAATGCTTGTCACTAGGGCCCGAGTGCCATGATTTCAGATCTGAACCTATTATGTTTTCATGAATATATGTGAGTTCTTGATCCTATCTTGCAAGTCTATAGTCACCTATTACGTGTTATGATCCGCCAACCCCGAAGTGATAATAATCAGACCATAGTTTGAGGAGTTCATGTATTCACTATGTGCTAATGCTTTGTTCCAGTTTTCTATTAAAAGGAGGCCTTAATATCCCTTAGTTTCCGCTAGGACCCCGCTGCCACGGGAGGGTAGGACAAAAGATGTCATGCAAGTTCTTATCCATAAGCACGTATGACTATTTACAGAATACATGCCTACATTACATTGATGAACCGGAGCTAGTTCTGTGTCACCCTGTGTTATAGCTATTACATGAGGAATCACATCTAACATAATTATCCATCACTGAACCATTGCCTACGAGCTTTTCACATCTTGTGTTTTGCTTATTTACTTTTCCGTTGCTATTGTTACAATCACTACAAAACCCAAAAACATTACTTTTGTTACCATTACTTTTATTATCATACTACTTTGCTGCAGATACTAAGTTATCCAGGTGTGTTTGAATTGACAAGTCAACTGCTAATACTCAAGAATATTCTTTGGCTCCCCTTGTGTCGAATCAATAAATTTGGGTTGAATACTTTACCCTCGAAAGCTGTTGCGATCCCCTACACTTGTGGGTTATCAAGACTAATTTCTGGCGCCGTTGCCGGGGAGCATTGCTCTATTCTCTGAGTCACTTAGGATTTATATCAGTTGATCACTAATGAAGAACTTGAAAGACACGAAAACTACGATCTATCCCTCAACTACGAGGGGAGGTAAGGAACTGCCATCTAGCTCTTCACTAGATTCTCCTTCTGTTTTGAGTAAGCTTGCGACACCTAAACCTGATACTGCTATGAATTCTGATATGTCGCATGTTATTGATGATGCCACTTCTTCTATGCATGATACTTATGATGAAACTACTTCTGTGCGTGATACTACTTTGCCATTAGGTGAATTTCTCGATGAACAACTTGCTAGAGTTAGGGGGGATGAAATTATTGAAGATGCTATTATTGATGATAGTGATGATGAAAATTCTCTCAATGATTATGAATTGTCTGTTGTTCCTGAGGGTTATGTTATGAATGAAGAAGCTGCTAGAGCTATCTTTGCTTGCAATGATAGATATGATCTTAAGAAGTTATTAGCTAAATGGAAGCAGCAGTCTCTTAATGCTAGAATTAGACTTGGCCCTGCTTTTGCCACTTCACCTATCTGTGTTACTGATAAGGATTATGAATTCTCCGCTGATCCTAAAATTATTACTTTAGTTGAATCCGATCCTTTTTATGGCCTTGAATCTGAAACTGTTGTGGCACATCTTACCAAGTTGAATGATATAGCCACCCTGTTTACTCATGATGATAAATCTCGCTATTATTATATCCTTAAGATATTTCCATTCTCATTAAAGGGTGATGCTAAGACTTGGTATAATTCTCTTGCTCCTGGTTGTGTGCGTAGTCCCCGGGATATGATTTATTACTTCTCTGCTAAATATTTCCCTGCTCATAAGAAACAAGCTGCCTTGCGTGAAATATATAATTTTGTGCAAATCAAAGAAGAGAGTCTCCCACAAGCATGGGGGAGGCTTCTCTGAGTACTTAATGCTTTGCCTGATCATCCTCTTAAGAAAAATGAAATACTTGATATCTTTTATAATGGACTAACCGACGCTTCCAAGGACTACTTGGATAGTTGTGCTTGTTGTGTTTTCAGGGAAACAACAGTCGACGAAGCCGAATTACTATTGAATAATATGTTGACTAATGAAAATAATTGGACTCTCCCTGAGCCAATTCCTGAACCAATTGAGCTAACTCCTGAGCCTATTCCTAAACCTACTCCGAAGAAGAGAGGTGTTTTATTTCTCAGCCCTGAAGATATGCAAGAGGCAAATAAATCAATGAAAGAAAAAGATATAGAACCTGAAGATGTTAAGAATTTACCACCTATTGAAGAAATACATGGTCTTAATATACAGCCTGTTGAAGAACCATATTGTCTTGATAACCCGACACAGGTAGTAAAGGTAAATTCTCTCTATAGATATGATAAAGTTGAAATCCCCTCTACTAAATTTCATAGCCCATGCTTAGATGAATTTGATAACTTTATGGCTAGACAAGAAAGTTTTAATTCTTATGTTGGTAGAGAGTTAAAGAATAATGCTTTCGAGATAGGACGTGTGAGCGATAATATGGCTAGAGTTAAAGGTGAACTCAAACTCGTTAGCAAATATGCTTCTATGGTTGCTACTCAAGCTGAGCAAGTACTTAAAGCTCAAAATGTTTTGCTTGATGAATTAAATAATAAAAATGACTTTGTTGTTAGAGTGGCTACTAGAACTAGTAGAATGACTCAGGAACCTTTGTATCCTAAAGGCTACCCTAAGAGAATCGAGCAAGATTCTCAGAGAAATAGTTTAGAGGCACGTAGTTCTTCTAAAAAGAAGAAAAAGAAAAACGATAGGACTTTGCATGCTTCTAGTGAACCTCGTGTAGACACACCTGAGAATCCCAATGATATTTCTATTTCTGATGCTGAAACACAATCAGGTGATGAACATGAACCTAGTGATAATTTCAACGATAATGTTCAAGTTGATGCTCAACCTAGCAAAAACAATGATGTAGAGATTGAACCTGCTGTTGATCTTGATAACCCACAATCAAAGAATCAATGTTATGATAAGAGAGATTTTGTTGCTAGGAAGCACGGTAGAGAAAGAGAACCATGGGTTCAGAAACCTATGCCCTTTCCTCCTAAATCATCCAAGACAAAGGATGATGAGGATTTTGAGCACTTTGCTGAAATGATTAGACCTATCTTCTTACGTATGCGCTTAACTGATATGCTCAAAGTAAATCCTTATGCTAAGTATATGAAGGATATCATTACAAACAAAAGAAAGATACCGGAAGCTGAAATTTCCACCATGCTTGCTAATTACACTTTTAAGGGTGGAATAACAAAGAAACTTGGAGATCCAGGTGTACCAACTATACCATGCTCCATTAAAAGAAATTATGTTAGAACTGCTTTATGTGATCTTGGAGCCGGTGTTAGTGTTATGCCTCTCTCTTTATATCGTAGACTTGAATTGAATAAGTCGACACCTACTGAAATATCTTTGCAAATGGCCGATAAATCAACTGTTATACCTTTCGGTATTTGTGAGGATGTGCCTGTTGTACTTGCAAATGTCACTATCTTAACGGACTTTGTTATTCTTGATATTCCCGAGGACGATAGTATGTCGATTATCTTTGGTAGACCCTTTTTGAATACTGCAGGGGCTGTTATTGATTGCAACAAAGGCAATGTCACTTTTCATGTTAATGGTAATGAGCATACGGTACACTTTCCGAGGAAACAATCTCAAGTTCATAGCATGAATTCTATTGGAAAAGTTCCAACTATCATTATTGGAGATTTTGAATTTCCTCTCCCTACTGTCAAGAAAAAGTATGATATTCTTATTGTTGGGGATTTCCATATCCCCGTTGAGGTAACTTAGTGTTATTCGAAATTTCTCCGGTTCCGTGTTATTTAGAATGAGTTTGTTAACAAGACTTGATCAACCTTGTTAGTGGATTCATTTTGATGATCATGAGATGGATGAAACTAGAAGGCACGACCTTCTGTACCCACTTTTTACTTTCTGTTATTTAGAATAAATAAAGCAAAAATAGTATTATCCGTCTGTTTTTTGAATTATCCGTGAATTAAAAAATATCTCAAAACTAAAAGTGCTCCAAATGCCCTGCAAATTTAGTATGATTTTTATGAAATATTTGAGGATTTTAGGCACTGAAAACATTGCAGGAGGGGCAAGCACCAGGCCATGAGAGTGGAGGGCGCGCCCACCCCACCTTGGCACGCCCCCTGTCTCATGGGCCCCTGACGGCCCCCTCCACTAATGCCAGCGCCCACACACTCCCTCTTCTACCCAAAAAAATCCCCATCCATCTCAAGCACGAGTTCTAGCTCATTTTGCTGCGATTTTCGATCTCCTTGCTCAAAGCTCCATTCACAAAACTGCTTTGGGAGATTGTTGCTTGGTATGTGACACCTCCATTGGTCCAATTAGTTTTTGTTCTAGTGCTTTCTTCATTGCAAATTTTTGTTGCATAGGTGACCATGTTCTTGAGCTTGCATGTTGAATTTATGAGGTCCCAAGCAATTCTAATGCATGATATAGGCTCTAGGCACTTGTAGGAGTAGTTTCTACCAATCTTGTTTAGTTTTATTCACTTTTATTTTGAAGTTACTAAAATTTCAGAAATAAGAATTATGTCTAGGAGAATGTACCAAGGTGGTTCCTCGGTAAAGAAAGGACCCAGGATTGCTATACGTGAGCAAGATGTTGAATTATGGAGGGACACAGATGTACGAGCTTCTGAGTGGCCATCCGACGATTTCATGGTCGAAGCAGGCTTTAAGGAGGAATTTGACGCGTATGTGCGTAATGGTGAGCTGGAGAACTTCTTACAAGATAAGTGTCCTCAGTACTATCAATTGACTGATTCCTTTGTGCGGAGGTTTAAATATAATTGTACGCATAATTCTCCTAGTTTCTATTTGATATTTATGATACATCTTATACCATGGACTTAGAAGATTTTACAACTGCTTGCAAACTCCCGCAGTGGGGTAATATTAATGATCCTCAAAAATCTGAATTTAGAGATTTCCTTGCTAGTATTACTATGGGGGAATCCAGGGACATAGCACAAACTACCATAGGGAGCATTCATTTTCCTGCTATACATTATTTTGCTCTCTTCATTGGTAAATGCATTAACTGTAAAGATGAAGCATGTCATATATGTGTCCCTGATCTTTGTGTCCTCAAGATTGTTGTGTTGGGTTATAAATGTTATAACTTGGGGGCAATAGTTGCACGTAGGTTGCAGAATAATAGTAGAACTTGAGATTTATTTGGAGGAATTTATGCAACCCCTGTGGCTAATTATCTTGGTATAGCCCCACGAGAGGGGGATGTGATGATACCTCCTTCTTATTTAGATTATGACGCTATGGTCAACCATCAGTTTCCTAGGAGGAATGAAACATTCCTCCATTATCTACTATTCTTGACAGACGCAACATCGTCCATGTTACTCTTCCTGCTCCTCTCCTTTTTGATTATCAGGAAAAAGGAAGATATGTTGTTACCAGGGAGGAAGCAATTGAACACGAGGGGAGAGCGGAGGCAGCTCGCCAACATGCCGCAGCTCAGGAGGCGGTTGCTGCTGCATCTCAGTATGACCCCAGCTACAACTATGGATATCAGCCAGGCGGTCCTTGATATTAGATCAACTTAGGCCAAAAGCCTAAGCTTGGGGGAGTACGTATTTCTCACCGACTTTACATTCATGTTCACACACTAGTCGTCGGTGCTCATACTCTTTCATTGTATTATCCCTGCTAGTTTCAATTTCTTTTTCTAGCTTTCTTCTTGTGTGTTCGATAAACCTTAAGAAAAACCAAAAAAATTAGTTAGTTTAATTTCCATGCTTGTAGTAGAAATTAAAAGGAAAACCCAAAAAGATTTCTCGATTCTTCTTTTACTTGTTGGGAGCTTTCCCGTGTAAATAGTTTTCTTTTCTTTTCTTTTCTTTGGGGGTCGAGAGTAGAAGACCATATTGAAAATGCTTAGTGGCTCTCATATGCATGATTGTTTATTTAACTTAGAGCCCATATTATCCTGTCTTCTCTCATGAGTTGAATGCTTGCAGATTCCAGCTTAGTCCAATGCACGTGCACTCTTATTATTATACACATCGTTTGGTCGTGCAAGTGAAAGGCAATAATGACGATATATGATGGACTTATTGAGATGAGAAAAGCTGGTATGAACTCGACCTCTCTTGTTTTTGTAAATATGATGAGTTCATCGTTTCTGATTCAGCTTATTATGAAGTAGACATATTTGCAATGACATTTAGAGATTATAGTTGCTTGTGCCATGCTTGATTAGCTATGAGTTATAATGATTTACCTTGCGTGCCAACATGTTATTAGAGTGATTATGATGTGGTATGATGGGATGGTATCCTCCTTTGAATGAATTGAGTGACTCGACTTGGCACATGTTCACGCATGTAGTTGAAACAAATCAACATAGCCTTCATGATATTGATGTTCATGGTAGATTATATCCTACTCATGCTTGTACTCGGTGTAAATTAATTTTAATGCATGTTTATGACTGTTGTCGCTCTCTCAGTTGGTCGCTTCCCAGTCTTTTGCTAGCCTTCACCTGTACTAAGCGGGAATACTGCTTGTGCATCCAAACTCCATAAACCCCAAAGTTGTTCCATATGAGTCCACCATACTTTCCTATATGCGGTATATACCTGCCGTTTCAAGTAAATATGTATGTGCCAAACTCCGAACCTTCAAATAAAATTCTGTTTTGTATGCTCGAGCAGCTCAAGTTTCAACTAGGGCTGCCTATATCTTCCATGCTAGGTGGGTTATTCTCAAGAGGAGTGGACTCCGCTCCTCATTCACGAGAAAGGGCCGGTAACCGGGATGCCCAGTCCCATGATCCAAAAGATCAAAGCAAATCAAAATAATTAAACAAAACTCCCCCAGGGCTGTTGTTAGTTGGAGGCACTTGTTGTTTCGAGCAAGCCATGAATTGATGCTTGTTGGTGGTTGGGGGAGTATAAACCTTTACCATTCTGTTTGGGAACTGCCTATAATGCATATAGTATGGAAGATACAGCCATCTCATAGTTGTTGCGTTGACAGCGAAAGTATGCTGCTCAAAATGTTATTCAATCTCTATTTTAAAATTGAGCTCTGGCACCTCTACAAATCCCTGCTTCCCTCTGCGGAGGGCCTATCCATTTACTTTTATGTTGAGTCATCACCCTTCTTATTAAAAAGCAACCGCTGGAGAGCACACTGTCATTTGCATTCATTATTATTGGTTTATATTGGGTATGACTTGATTGGATCTCTTTTACCATGAATTACAATGTTTAGTCAGTCCTTGATCTTTAGAGGTGCTCTGCATTTATGTTTTGCGGTCTTAGAAGGGGCTAGCGAGATACCATTTTGTTATATCATGTTATGATTGTTTTGAGAAAGTGTTGTCATCCGAGTTTTATTATTATGGCTCGCTAGCTGATTATGCTATTGATATGAGTAATTGTGAGACCTAAGTGTTATTGTGAGTACGGTTAGTTCATAATACTAGCTGAAACCTGAATGCTGGCTTTGCATTTTTACAACAACAAGAGCAAATAGAGTTTGTAAAAGTTTTTGTTTATCACTTTCAGTTTATCAACTGAATTGCTTGAGGACAAGCAAATGTTTAAGCTTGAGGGAGTTGATACGTCTCCAACGTATCTACTTTTCAAAACACTTCTGCCCTTGTTTTGGACTCTAACTTGCATGATTTGAATGAAACTAACCCGGACTGACGCTGTTTTCAGCAGAACTGCCATGATGTTGTTTTATGTGTAGAAAACAAAAGTTCTCGTAATGTCCTGAAAATCCATGGAGGCACTTTTTGGCAAATATAAAAAATACTAGTGAAAGAATGAAGACCAGGGGGCCCACACCCTGTCCACGAGGGTGGGGGGCACGCCCTCCCCCTGGGCGCGCGGCCCTGTCTCGTGGCCCCCCCGAGGCTCCGCCGACCTCAACTCCAACTCCATATATTCCGTCTCGCGGAGAAAAAAATCAGAGAGAAAGTTTCATCGCGTTTTACAATACGGAGCCGCCGCCAAGCCCTAATCTCTCTCGGGAGGGCTAATCTGGAGTCCGTTCGGGGCTCCGGAGAGGGGGATTCGTCGTCGTCGTCATCATCAACCATCCTCCATCACCAATTTCATGATGCTCACCGCCGTGCGTGAGTAATTCCATCGTAGGCTTGCTGGACGGTGATGGGTTGGATGAGATTTACCATGTAATCAAGTTAGTTTTGTTAGGGTTTGATCCCTAGTATCCACTATGTTCTGAGATTGTTGTTGCTATGACTTTGCTATGCTTAATGCTTGTCACTAGGGCCCGAGTGCCATGATTTCAGATCTGAACCTATTATGTTTTCATGAATATATGTGAGTTCTTGATCCTATCTTGCAAGTCTATAGTCACCTATTATGTGTTATGATCCGACAACCCCGAAGTGACAATAATCGGGATACTTCTCGGTGATGACCATATTTTGAGGAGTTCATGTATTCACTATGTGCTAATGCTTTGTTCCAGTTCTCTATTAAAAGGAGGCCTTAATATCCCTTAGTTTCCGCTAGGACCCCGCTGCCATGGGAGGGTAGGACAAAAGATGTCATGCAAGTTCTTTTCCATAAGCACGTATGATTATTTACGGAATACATGCCTACATTACATTGATGAACTGGAGCTAGTTCTGTGTCACCCTATTTTATAGCTATTACATGAAGAATCGCATCCGACATAATTATCCATCACTGATCCATTGCCTACGAGCTTTTCACATCTTGTGTTTCGCTTTATTTACTTTTCCGTTGCTACTGTTACAATCACTACAAAACCCAAAAACATTACTTTTGTTACCGTTACTTTTATTATCATACTACTTTGCTACTAAATACTTTGCTGCAGATACTAAGTTATCCAGGTGTGGTTGAATTGACAACTCAGCTGCTAATATTCAAGAATATTCTTTGGCTCCCTTTGTGTCGAATCAATAAATTTGGGTTGAATACTTTACCCTCGAAAGCTGTTGCGATCCCATACACTTGTGGGTTATCAGTAGCCCGAAGCCGTGTGTACAAGACCGAAGGAGTGATCAAGACATCGAAACATGGAGACCGGCCATGGGACTTCGGCTGGATGGCCACCACCGCCGTGTCGTCGATCTGAGACTAGACGGCGTCAGGAACATCAGGACCAGGCGGATGCAACCTCTCAAACTGCTGAGTGTAAGCCTCTAGGTGCTCCTTAGTATTGCCGTAGTACTGGCTATCGTCGGCCTTGCGATGACTCTGCTCACGGGCCATCTTCCACAACTCCATGTTTGAGAGAGGCCTCTTCAACTTGTCCTCCTGCAACATCAAACATAAGTTAGCCGTACATAACAAGATGACGGTAAAAAGAAGAACAAAAAAGCATTATGCATATTGATATATCTTCATGGCCTTGAAGCCCCAGTGGTTCCTGTTTCCTTGGCGGTGTGTCCCGTCTTTTCCACGATTAGCCCGAGCCTTGCTGCTCTTGGCAGAAAGCTCTGCATCATCGGCGAGCCACCTATCCACCAAACTCGCCTATCCCTCCTCATTTCCAAAGAACCAAGGAGGAATAACCTAAATAATGGAAGCAAGACATGTGAGCACGAAACAATGATATTGACTGCTTATATGTTGGAATGAAAAGTCAGTAATACTTACCTTCATGAACCGCTCCATGTTTAAGGTAAGTCATTCCTTCTATGCTTCAGTTTTTCTTATCTTTTGATGAAGGTAGGTGTGGTAGTAGTGCGAGATGGCAACCCCGCGCACCTCGTACCGCAATTGACAAACTTTCTTCTTCGCATCCGCCAGCAAGACCACGTCGGCTATGGACTTGTGCTCATCCAGAACTCTATAGGGTTGCTGCAATCATGCATAAAACGAGAAGCAAACAAGGCATGAGTTGAGTGATTCAATGATAAACGAACAAAATTGAAGACAAGTGATTCAGAAGAGAACTTACCCAAAATTTGGTGATCACGGCCCTAGCGGCCGTCTCCTACTCCACGTGGCTGTAAGCCTCGTAGTGGGCCTAGCTCGTGGCCAAAACCCATAGCTCCGCGTCCCTGTCTGGCCGCAGGTAGAACAGGCCCGACCAAAACTCCTTCAACAGGATAGTGATAAGGCCATTCGGTTTATGACCCTTTCCGTGAAGGATCCAGTTCCTGCAAAAGAAACAAAGAATTGGCATGTGAATAATAAGAAAATGTTGTCATGTGTTCATGATTGAGAGGCACTTACTCTCTCCCCGCGGATTCAATGAGCCACTTGTGCGCCTCGATATAAGGTGGTGTAGGTACTCCGGCAATACCACCCAGCCACCCCTTCGGAGCACCCGGCGGCAAGTCACCCCATAACTCGGCGTCAACCTCCCCTCCACCACCCTCCCCTAGACCACCCTCCTCCTCCTCGCACTCCTCCTCCTCGACCTCCTCCTCCTCGCCCTCCTCCTCCTCACCCTCAGGAACATACTCCTCCTCCTCCTCAGACTCAGAAGGTGCCTTAGTATAGGAGGGCATCGAAGAAGACCCCCCCTATTTCGGACACGGCCTGGAGTTTTTTGACCCGGGTGCCTCCCCCACCTCCTCCTTGTCCTCTAAGGGCTATCTGTCACTCCCTCCTCCTCTAGGGTCTCCTCGCCCAACCCCTCGACCTCCCTGTGAGGTGTCATCATCGCGTAGTCGGGGGGGGGGGGGGGACCTTGTGGGCTCGTCCACTCCGAATAAGTGATTTGAATTTGTTGAGGAAACCGGCACCGCTGGACTTGCCCATGATTAGCAAACCTGCATTGAGAAGAGAATAAACAATTTGTAAGGATATCAAATAAACAAGCATACAGAAAAGAACATTAATAACACTAGTCGCCAACCCGTGCATTCGCACGGGCACAATTATAATCAATACAATGGCAGCATTCAAGAAATTAATGGCGACCACAAATTTAAATCTGCAGATGAACTACTATTTTATCCCAATGAAAGAAAATCTTAAGCCACTAACATGTTGGTCGAAAGTACATCCACATATTATTAATTGGCTAATGGATCTTCAGAAGAAAAAAGTCAATTTTTATTTTTACCCAAAAAATATATAGAGTAATAAGTGAGAATCTTTGAAAAATACGTCAAAAACTTCAAATGTCGGCTAGAAAGGACATGCGTGGAACATCTATAAGAAATAACATACATCAATGTCAAAGCAAAATCAAAGATCTTGAATCAGTAACTTTATAAAATAGAAGCATAAATTACATAGAAGAAGGTCGAAATGATACTTCTACAAAAAAAGGGCTAGCTACAGTATTCAAGCAAGCTTCATAGCTCAAAAACCATGTCGCACGGATATCCTCCCTGGTTTTATGTATAAGCAGCCCCAAGACGCAAGATTAGTAGAAATGACTAATAGAAGAATGGTCGTTAAAAAGCATGTCTGCATACCATTAAGATTAGCTTACATTATTACCACAATAGGATTTACCCAAAATTGATACATTCAAGAGCAATAGAAACTAAAAGAGAATGTTTAGGTCATCATTGAACGCAAGTTAAACAAAATAGAGGATAGTGGCCTTGGCATACCTTTTACTGCTCTAGTTCTTTTAAAGTTGTTCAAACACAAAATAGTTATAATCTAAGGCTGGAAGCAAGTTTTATACGTGCCAGAATAACTCATTAGGACACACAAAAAACAAAATAAAATTTCCAGCTAATTTCTTGAAATTTATGCATAAAAACCATGAACCAGTGACTGAAATTTTGCTGAAAGATACCCTACTAAATTCATGAAAGAACAAATGCACGCACACGGGAATATAATTAGTAAAAAAATCTCATCTATGTTGTCGATTATCTATTTTAGCTGCACAGTGGCATAAATACTATCTCAGGTGTTTAGAAATTGTTCCAAAAATGTCCAAATCTTATAGTGTCTAGGTAGCAAAATCATACTCTCTGGATTTGTGTAAATCAAAAAGAAAAATAACTTAGATATTTTTTAATAATGCATATTAAATATGTGACAGATGAATACATGCAGGATATAGTAGTAATCACTGCCAACTAAAAATATTTTTTGTACCATCACTCTAGAGAAAAAAAATCTGCAATTTTTTAGTAGGCCGTTAGTACACTGATGAATACACGTGTAAATTTAATACAAAAATACATGCCAACACTACAATCAACTCCAACTATAAATTGTATAATTATTAAGTATAAAGAAAGATATTTGACATAGTCAAAATTAAGCTTTCAAGATATATGTCTTATTGAAACATCACGATTCAGTGTATTAAACTGGCCAAGTTCTATCTCCTCGCTGGCGGGTGCTCTTGGCCGGAGGATGTAGCAAGTAAAGGATGTAACACGTTGATGGATCCCTTCGTAAGCTTTTTTTTTTTTTTGCATGGTGATCCCTTCGTAAGCTAGCTAGCTAGCTTATTGACGTGTTCTGTCTCTACAGGCAGGGATACGATGGAAAGTACATACATAGATCTATGTGATAACATGCGGCTGGTAGTTTGTACGTGCATGCATGTACCGGCCACCTCAAAATTCATCCACATGCAGTGGCGGAGCTTCAACGTCAATTTGAGAGGGGGCTAAATGAGTCTTAAATAGAGTTGAGGGGCCTAGTCTAGTGTATTCCGCTAAAGGTTACCCAAGTATTATTAAATATTACTACATGTTTATACAAAGAAATAAATTTGGTGTGGGGGGGGGGGGGGGGGGGCATTGCCCCCTTTGGCCTTCAGTAAGCTCCGCCACTGTCCACATGCCAACTTCAAGTACTTGCGCATCTCTTCTGACATATTGTCAGTCCAACTAATCATCATAGAAAAAATTCTATAAAACAAAGACATGATTGATCAATCAATGTGCTTGTTAGTTTAGCTTCCAGATGGCCATGAAACTGTTTTCTATATAAGATGACGGAGACATCAGATAGAGCAGAACAGTAGCATTACATCATAGCATTAGGCTGGTTCGTGAGTCGCAACAGCAGCAGGCCATGGCCAGCATGGAGGCGCCTTCGCCACCGGGCGACCATACGTAGCATACTTGAAGCTGCGCCCGCACCACCCCATGAATGCACGGCTGGAACATGCAGGATGCAGCAGGGCCACAGGCATTAACGTCCGCCTCGGCGTGGCCGACCACCGGCCGCAGCTAGCGTTTCTGTTTCTTCGCGTATTTTTCCCTGTTGATTTGAGCTTAGGAGGATTGAAATAGACGTGAGAGAGACAAAGGGATACGTGATAGGTTATGTATTTTTTTAATGTTGGAGTTGGTTGGAGTTTTAGATAGATTGAGATAGAAGCTATTTAAATTCAAGTTTTCTTTTCATGGAGGATTTCACGAGTTAATCTGCACGTAATAATATTATATTTTATAGAGGATTTCTTCAATCAATCTACACCGTAATTATTCGGTCCCACCGAATTAACGGCTCATAAAATCTAATTAACGTGACAATTTCTTGAGAGTCTGTAATCAGTATAGGTACAGATAAGAGCACATTAAGTATACTATTGTAATCTACCTCAGTCATCATTAAAAGAACTTACATTTTCTAGAACCCATGTGAATCATCACTATTGTAATCTATTTGTCGACCGGTCTCATGATCACTATCACGCATATGTTCTTCATTGCCTGACGGAGGTGGAGGCTCGTCCTCATCGTCAACGTCTTCATTTAACCTTTCAAGCATAATTATGTCTCTTTGATTCACAACTGCCTCACCATCAATCCGTGTGTCGTCATCGTTTGGGTCCAGGTCAACATAATCCAAGTCATCATCGTCCTTGTTTCGGACCACATCATCATGTTGCTCTTGAAGGAACACTCCCTCGTATGTCATGGGGTTTATGTTGTAGTAATCATCATCGTTCGGGTCCGGTAGCTTACCATGTGGCGACACCTTGAACACAACTTCCAACCCTTTAGGTACTCTTTCTGGCATGGATAAGGCAGATAATATACATGTGTGGCCTGCGTAGCGATAAAGAGATCAGCTCTGGCATAGACGGTTGATGGTTTAACTTCAACTAAACCAACATAAGGCGTATGTCTCTGACCCTTTTTGGGGTCGAACCATCGGCATTTGAACACAGTGAGTCTTAGGGGTTCATGGACATGTTTGAATGTAAGCTCGTATACTTTTCCTACCCTTCCATAGTAATCTACTTTATTATCTCCTTTCGTGAAGACTCCGGTATTTATAGTTTCGGGATCAGGCGGACTATTCTGGTGCTCCTCTGTATGGAAGCGATACCCATTCACATCATACTTTTCGCATGTCATGACCCGACTGTCAAAATCCATGGAAACCCATCTGAATTCTTCATCCATCGATGTGTTTGGATCTTTTCCCTAAAAGTTTAATTGAAATTATAGGGTGCATGAGTTTAATTTGAATTGTAGGGTGAACTAGGTAATAGGGAAGTGTGAAATTTACTTTCTCCATGAACCACGCAACAAACTTTTCCTTCCATCGACACTATCGGTGTACTAAAGTAGGGGCACTCCTTTGTACCCCTTTACTTGTGCACGGGCAGTCAGAGCCACAGGCCGAAGCCACACTTAGCAGGGCAAAAGGGAGGAGTGAAAGCCGCAAGATGATCAGCGCAACACCAAATACCGAGACCACAGAGAGCAGATGGATGAAGCAGGTTTCCCCAGCAAGACCCTTGTCGGGGCAGCCCCGGCAATCCCCTTGCCGGGGCGGCTCGCCCACACCAGCGGAGTGAGCCACCATCAAACCCACGGTCTCCAAAACCGTAAACCACGTTGGGCCAGGGCTCAGGAGGCACCTCCATGGTGGCATGCAGATCTTTGTGAAGACAATGAATATTCAAGATCTGATGAGGATTGGAAGGCAACGATCCTTGCCAAGATTCTTGCCGAGGAAACCCACAAGGCCCCCGGCAAGATCCTTGCCGGGGACGACAGCGCGCGCCACGGCAAGACCCTTGCCAAGGGCGTCAGCGGGGCCACTACCAGGCCCATGTCAACCAAATCTCCACCGCCATTCGCATGCAGCTGCCAGCCCAACCCGCCAGGCAGGCACCTGCGTGGCAACATGCAGCTTCCAGGCCAACTCAGCAAACGCCTGCGCGGCGGCATGCAGATCTTCGTGGAGGCTCCACCACCGCCCCACCTCAGCTGCTTGCCTGCCTACATGGCGTCGCATGCACCGCTGGCCAGGGCGCCTATCAAAGCGAGGGGAAGCGGCGACGGACGGGACGGGCCTCGCTCCCGTCCCCGATAAAGCAAGAGGACACCTAAGCTACACATTAAATGCGTCTTGTCCTGTAATACGAGCGATAAGCTCATAGCAGTGTAGGCCTTTCCACCACCTGTAAGCCACTGTGGCAGCCCCTTTCGACTATAAAAGGAGGACCATTGCGTACTGGAGTGGGATTCGCCTCTTTGGAACCACGCAGCCATCTTAGCTAGTTCAAGAGCTCAGGAACACTCAATACATCCACCAAAGCAGGACTAGGATTTTATGCATCCTCGCGGCCCGAACCTGGGTAAACGATCCTTGTGCTGATTGCTCATCCTGTTCTTCTCACGACCATGCGCCCCGGCAACCACAGAAGGGATCCTCGTGATCCCATAGGTGCTGTTTCCCACCGACATCTTTGGCATGCCAGGCAGGGGGCGCAATTGTGAGAATTGGGTTTAGTAGTTGGCCTAGCAGTTCTTCATCACCACGGCTCCCGCAGAGAAGGCGGCCAAGAGAGTGGCGCTGGCTGCGAGCCCGAAGGATGCCAGGGCGGCGATGAGAAAGCTAGGTCATGCCTGACTTTCCTCCTTAATATAGGGTTATCGTCCTCCGAGATTCTGCCTATGTATGGAAAACCTATACGCGGAGGGGCCCTCCTGCAATTGGCAACTCCCTTATTCTGTTTCGAGTCCGCTCAAAAGCTCAAGCAGCCGCGTCGAGAGCAGCAGGGTAGCCTTCCGCAATTAGCAACGCTCTCGACTCTGACTCGAGTCAAGCTTGACAGTTCGAGCGGCCGCGTTAAGGACGGTAAGGTGGTTTGCCCGGCAGCAAGCACACCCGGCAGGCCAATGGGATCCGTCCTCAAGATGCCGCCCTAGGTTTACGCGCCGGCAAGCCTACCCAGTTAGCGTAGGGTGGACATACAAAGAAAAATCGAACAGGAAAATAACATGCATAATGTCAGAAGTCATGCAGAGTTATATTACAGAAATTCCCGCCGTGGTTCTAACTAAAGATAGCAATTGTCTTGGTCATGAACCTGCATCGGCGATAAGAAACGGGGTGCCTAGTCCTGGCACTGGCCCACCAACCTCTTGATTACGTTGATGCAACAGATGATGGGCTTGATATGCTCCTTGAGCACCGTGAAGTCTGCACCTCCGGCAAGCTCTTTAGCGCAAATTCGAAGTCGAGGTCAGGATGCCAGTGTGCTATCTTGTCAAGCACCTTGGTCATGGCGCCCCAACAGAGCATCCGGGACTCCTCGACCAGGGAGGCCGCCCGGTTGGAGTGAAGCCGCTCCAGGGCGCCGACAACCCTCTCAAAGAATAGGGTCAGGTTGGTGTTAGGGCTCAAGCTTGTCTCTGGGGCGTACCTCACGTCCAACATCCCCATGGTGGCCAGCTGCGTGGCGGTTGAGTTCACAATGACGGCGAGGCATCCAAGCCAACGCTTCTCGCCCTCCATGTGGTCATTAAGGTTGGTGGCCTCGTTCCTCCGTAGCTGCTTCTCGGTCTCCAGGTCCTTGGTCAGGGTCCCCTCTCGGGCCTTGGTCTCCGACAGCATCTTCCTAAGATCCTCCAGCTTCAGCTTGAGGTTTCTGATGGAGTTGTTGGCCTCGGAGAGCTCTCCGTCCCTGCTGACGGCCGCGCCATATGCCTCCGCCAGGGCACTGTTGAGCGTGTCCTTCTCCTTGGACAACTTCAGAGTTTGCTCCTTCAGCTCATCCCGCTCCGCCTCCAGCTCCTTCACCTTGCCAGTGTGAACCAGAGCCTGGGCATCAAGTGCCTCCTAGTGACTCTGCTCCAGCTCTTTGGTCCGCTGTATGACGAGCTTGTCCACCTCTTCATCCTTGCCGTGGAGCGTGGCGGCGAGCCTCTCCTCGCGCGCGGCAAGGTCCTCCTCCTGGGAGTTTAGTGCGGCTTCATGCTGGGCCTGGGCAGCTTCGGCGGCGGCGGCCAAGTTCCTCGCCGTCTCTTGGGCCATCTCAATGTCGGCCAGCTTCATGGTGAGCTCCACGTCACGCTTGGCCAGCTTGCTGTGGGCGGCCTTCACCTCATCTTGAGCCTGGCGGAACCAGTCCCGCGCCTCGGCGACGCGCCCCTGGAGGTCCGCCTCCGCCTTCTCCACCATCGCCGTCCTGGACTTGGCCTTGTCCAAACGGGCGCGGTGGAGCGCCTGGAGCTTCCGGAAGCTGGCGCCCATGGTCTGGAGCAGCCGCTCCTCCTGGGAGTCGTCGCCACCAACGCTCGGCTCGTCGACGACCTCGAGCCCGGCGGCGGCGAGCACCTCGTCGTCAAACACCTCTCCCTCGATGGGAGCCCTGGTGCTCGACGCGCCTGGGAGGTGGACGAACAAATCGTCACCCACCCTCAGGTACCTGCCGGAGCCGGAGGCGGCGGAGGAGGAGGGCTGGTCATCAACAACATCCTCCTTGGCAGCGACCTTGTCTGCCTCCCCGGCAGGTCCCTTGCCGGGCTCCCCGGTGGGCCCCTTGGTAGCGTCCTCAGCAGCGCCCTTGGCGCTCTCCTCGGCGGCGATCTTCTCGGCCTACGCCGCGGCATCCTTGGCGACATCCTCGATGACGGTATCAACGTCCTCTGGATCCATCGAGGGGAAGTCTGAATGCCAAGAAGGGGATAGGGTGGGGCCAAGATCAAAGCCCAGTAAAAGAAGAAGAAAGAAAGAACCCAAGCAGAAACGAAAAGTGAGTGGCTTACCCGTGCCAAGCCGAGAAGCAGAAGTCCCCTCTCTGCCAAGGTTCGGCGTCGAGGCAAAGTCGCCGGCACCCGCGTTCTCCTCCTCCTCCTCCGTGTTCATGGGCTCGGTGCTTGGTGCCCTTGCCGGGGACGTCCCTCGGGGCGGCGTGGTCGATGGGGGCGGCGCATTGGGAGAAGCCCTCTGCGGCTCCCCTTGTTGTTGCTCCCCTCCTACATCCACAGCATGGTCAGTACCAAAGTATCGTATCCCTAGCGCACGTCAATGAAGGATGGGTGATGGACTCACTATGGGGGCTGGGCCGGGGCCTGCTGTCCGGGCTGCTCAACACACCAACAGCGGCGTGCCAGAGGTGCCTGCCGGGGGCTGGCCGCTCATCGAAATCCTGGCCCTCTTCACCCTTTGGGACAACGTCTCCACGTCCCTGCGGGATGAAGATGATTCAGAATAAGCGGCACCATTTGTGGAAATGGAGAAAAGAAAAAAAGAAAAGAAGGGGGAAAAGTAGAGCTTACTCTTCCTCCTCCTCCTCCTCCTCTGCTGCTTTCCTCTTCCTCTCCGGGCTGAGGGGTCCAAAGTCAAAAGCGATCCCCGCGCCAACGTCTATCGGCGAGGGGGGAGGCGATGGCGTCTGGGCATGCTTGGTCGACGAAGAAGCGGATGCCTTCTTCTTCGCCGCCACGGCCTTCACCGCCTTCCTCGTCGCCGCAGCCCTCGTCTGGCTTGCAGACGTCTCCTGGGCCTGTCGTAGCTGAGCGGCCCGGCCGGGACGGACCGGCTCGCCGGAGGTGGCTTGCCGGAGGACTCGCCCTCTTCCAGTGACTGGAGGGTCGGCGGTCGCGGCCTCCTCCCCCTCGTCCTCCTCCGACGACAACTTGTCGACCACGTCCTCAACGAGGGGAGCCCCGGTGCCGGCGCCACAGGCCTCCCCAGCAGCCGCCGCCCACTAGGGAAGCTCTTCTTCCTCCGCTTCTGCCGTGGCCTTGTCCTCCATGCCACTGGCGCTGCTGGCCTCCTTGGCGACGTCTGCCTCCACCACCCTGGCAGCGATGTAGTCCAGCTCTGCCTGGGAGGTATCTTGGATGAGCCGCGGCTCAGCGGTGACGTACCCCTCGTCCAAGGAGTCGAAGAATTCCTGCACCTGGAGCTCGTCCGTCTCAACCCAGCTCTGGTTAAGGCCGTGCGCATTGAAGTCCGAAATCATGGCGATGATGTCAGACCGGCGAGAATTGTTGCAAAGCGGGACCACTCCCCCTGATTACTTGAAAAGGGGCCCTTTGACAACCTTGCCGGCCTTCGCGGCAGCCCTCGCAGCCTTGCCGGACTGCTCAACCTCGCCGTCGTCATTGACCTCAAGATGGAAGATCCGTTGGCTGAGATGGGTGTGCCTCAGCACCGTTAGGTTGTGGTCGAGGCCGGGGCGTAGCCTCATGATGTCAGCAGCATTCGTGAAAAGCCAGGCCGGCCTCTCCTTGTTGTGCAGAGGAGCGATTCGGTGGCGGATGAAGTCCACCCCGATCATTTCAAGGGTGAGCCCGGCCTCGGTGAGCCGGAGGATCCTGGTGGTGGCAATCATGAGCTTCTCATCATCGGCGTCGGCTTCGCCCCAGTTGTTTCCACGGATCGGCGGCTCCCGGCGAACCTCGCAGAATGCTGGTGGGTCCTCCTCCTCAATCCAGCACCACCGGTCCCGTTGTCGGTGTCAAAACCGGCGGATCTCGGGTAGGGGTCCCGATCTGTGCGTCTTAGGCTGATGGTAACAGGAAGCAAGGGACACAATGTTTACCCAGGTTTGGGCCCTCTCGATGGAGGTAAAACCCTACTTCCTGCTTGATTAATATTGACGATATGAGTAGTACAAGAGTAGATCTACCATGAGATCGTAGAGGCTAAACCCTAGAAGGTAGCCTATGATGATTATGATTGTAGTTGTGATCGGCCTTCTAAGGACCAAACTCTCCAGTTTTTATAGACACCAGAGAGGGCTAGGGTTTACACGGAGTCGGTTACAAGGAAGGAAATACAATATCCGGATCGCCAAGCTTGTCTTCCACGCAAAGGAGAGTCCCATCCGGACACGTGACGGAGTCTTGAGTCTTGTATCTTCACGCTCCGATAGTTCGGACGACGTATATAGTCCGGCTGTCTGGATACCCCTAATCCAGGACTCTCTCAGTAGCCGCTGAACCAGGCTTCAATGACGATGAGTCCGGCGCGCAGTTTCGTCTTCGGCTTTGCAAGGCGGGTTCCTTCTCCGAATACTCCAAGGTAATCATAGAACACGTAAACCATGTCCGGATCTGCAAAATGATCTTCACATACCATCGTAGAGTGAATGATATCTCAGCTGACAACTTTTTAGACGATGTGATATGTCATTACGGTCGGGTCATTATTCGAACCGTTTTCCCACAACCAGCCACAATGCATGTTGCGAGGCGGTTTCCTTGACACGTCTTGTCAAAGCAGAGATCGTGTCCCCTTATCGCGGGATTCTCATCAATACGGGTATGGGTAATCCCACCACGCCATCAATCGTGGCGCTTGGAAAGTAAGGGATTCTCAACGGGCGAGCAAGGAGGCACACCGCTTTCGTCGCCTTTAGAAAGGGGTAAGGGCTCCCCATTTTCACCCACGCCTTCCTCCTCCTTTGCTCATCCTTACCTCCTCGAGCTCCAGTGCCCTAGTCCAAGTCTTCTCCGCACAGCTAAATATGTCCGGAGCAGGAGGCAAGTGGGTGGCTTCCACCGTGAAGGAGAAGCATATCGCGAATCTTTGGGCGGCCGGATACTTGGCCGCAGACATAGCGCACCGGCTACCAGACGACGGGCAGGTCATTCCGACCCCGGGACCCCACGAGAGGGACGTGTTTCCCGCCCACTTCGTCCGTGGACTGGGGTTTCCACTTCATCCCTTCGTCCGCGGGCTCATGTTCTACTATGGGCTAGATTTCCATGATCTAGCCCCAAACTTCGTCCTCAACATCTCGGCGTTCATCACCGTATGTGAGGCCTTCCTCCGCATCAAGCCTCACTTCGGCCTGTGGCTACAAATCTTCTGTGTGAAGCCAAAGATCGTGAGCGGCTAGCAAGCGGAGTGCGGAGGGGCCATGGTGGGCAAGATGCCTAACGTCACCTGGCTTGACGGCTCCTTTGCGAAGACAATGAAAGGGTGGCAGTCGGGGTGGTTCCACATCACCGAGCCGCGCGGTGCCAACTGGGCAGCGTCCCCCGAGTTCCAATCCGGAACCCCCATGCGGCTCACCTCTTGGGAAAAGAAGGGCCTGGCCTGGGGCGAACCTACAGAGCTGACCGGGCTCCAAAACTGCATCAAGAGCATGAAGGACAAGAACATCAAGCTTGTCAACATGATCTAGGTCATGCTCGTTCGCCGGATTCTTCCGTGCCAAAGGCGGGCATTTAATTTGTGGGAGTTCATCCCGGTCGAACATCAGACGCTTCGGAGGCTCTACGGCATGACGCATGAAGACACATGGAAGGCGCTGTTCAAGGCCTCCTAAGTATCTCCTCCCACATTAGAGGACCGTGGACTTCACACCGCGCGACCTCCTAGTCCGGTGAGTTTTCTGACTACCACCGGATTCAGCTCTTCCCAGTTTATTCGTGGGGGAGTCTTAAGTAATTGTGCATATTTAATCAGGATTATGTGGAGACAGCGGAGCGGATTGACTATCCGGCTCCGCTGCCAGAAGGCCCAGCTGATGCTCTCCTGACGGAGATGCTTGTCTCGGCGCCCTACAAGGCACCGGAGAAGAAGGCCGAAAAGAAGGCCCCGGGGACCAGGAAGGGTCTCCGGCGTAAGGTTGTACCGGAAGCCTCGTCTGAAGACGACGAGGCACACTCCTCCCCAGACGGGGAGGTAGAAGAAGAAGGCGCCACTCCATCTGGAGAGGATGAGGGGCCTGAGAAGGCGGACCAGGGGGCCGGGAAAGGCCCCCGGCGCAAGGCCGTCATTCCCTCGTCGTCCGACAACGACGAGGTAGATTCCTCCCGCGGAGGCGGGGGGAAGCAAGAAGAAACTCTACCTCCCCGCACTGGGGAGGAGAAAAAGAGGAAAGCCACCCCGGAGGAGGAGGCTGGGACGTCCAAGAAGGGAAAGGTGTCCCTTCCGGACTACTCCTCCACAGCCGCCCATAGCAAGGAGGGGTGGCTGCCCAGGGGGAAGCCCCTAGCGCGATCGTGATTATCCGCACTCTATCGTGATTTTACTTCATAGTCTTTTTATAACACAAAACATATATGCAGTCCCGCTAGGGTTCATCGCGAGGTATCGTCTTCGGATGGGTCCCTAAGCGATTCAACGATGAACTCGCTCCCGACGGCCATTACTCCTCAGACCGCGGATGACACAAAGGTGTTGTCCCGAAGGCTCCCAGAGCAAGGGGAGGTGACTCTGGAGACGCCCCAGGGCAGAATTCTAGATGTCGGACATGCGGGGTTCAAGATCCCCGGGGTTCGTGTCGATGAGAGCCGCAGTAGGCCAGGCTCTCAGTCGAACACTGTTCCGGAACCTCCAACGGTTCCGGACTCAGGCAGGCAGCCCCTTGTTAGGGAGGGTGAGCCATCCGTGCTGAGAACTTCCGTTATGCCCGAGGCGTCGGATCATCTGATGGAAGCGCTTTGCGGCGCTTCCATGGATGAAGAGCACCGTACTCTTATGAGTGCAGTGATTGAGAAGGTTTTGTCCGCCAAGAGCGGACTAACCGAAGCTTGCACCAGCCTCTTGACAGGCTTTGAGGTAAGTAATAAAAACGTGTGAAATTACCACCCGATAGGTAGTAGTCCCTGATACTCTGTTTGGTGTTCGGAAAGAAAAGCCGAACGGAGGGTCAATTATAATACGCAGGAGTCTAATAATAAGTGTGCATGTGAATAAGCAGGCTGTGCTGCTTGCCGCTCCTGTCCGCACAGCCGAGGTCACCGGACTAAAGCGGGACCTGGAGCAGGCACAGGGGGAGCTCGACCTCACGAAGAGGGAGCTCGAAGAGAACATAGGTGAGTGATTCCCCGCTCTCATGTAATGAAGGATAGATAAAATTGGTTATTCTAACGATGAAGCGTCGTGACTGTGCAACAGGGGCCACCACCGAAGTGGCGTCTGTGAAGAAAGCGTTGTCCGAGGCCAAAGACATGGCGGACTTGGAATGCAAGGAGCACAAAAAGCAAGATGCTAGAGTGGGCGAGGTACGGCAAGAGCTCCAGGAGCTCGGCAAGAAGTTCGAGTCCGTGGAGCACAATCTTAAGATGAAAGAGGCCGAGCTTGCGAAGGCCCTTGCGAGTATGAAAGACGCCAAGGCCGAAGCCGACAAGGCACAGCAGGAAATCCAGGCGGCCAAGAAGATAGCGGCGGGTAAGACATTCTTTATGCAAATCAAACATGTGGAGGAGGCGTTTCTTTTACTTACCCGAATTCGGAGCTCTCCAGGGGCATTCGCAGATCTGCCACGCAGCGTATCAGATGCCGCGGAGTTCTACTGTGCCAAAGAGGGGAGCTCAATGGAGAAGCTGTTCTGGTCCAAGTATGCTGGGGCCGAACACCCAATGCCTCTTAGTGACCGACTGAAACAGTTGGTCGAACTCCACAGGGCGGCTGAAGTGGCTATGAAAGATTTTATAGTCCGTATGTGGCCTGGTGACCCCCTGCCCACTAGCTACTTCAGCCTGATCAAGCGAATGGTGAATGCCTGTCCGCGGCTTGAAGTTATCAAGTGATCCGTTTGCATTGAGGGTGCCCACCAGGCCTTTGCCCGCGTGAAGGTGCATTGGGGCAAGTTGGATGCGGAGAAGCTGGTGAAGGACGGGCCGCCGGAGGGCAAGGCGCATCGCTATCCCGAGAAGTATTACGATGGCGTTATGAAGGGCGCTCGTCTCGTGGCTGATGAATGTACCAAGGACACGATCCTTGAGTAAATGCACCTCTGTCGTTGTTGTAATATTAAGACGAAGTTACTTGCGCTATGTAGCGCTGTTTGATTTAAAATATTACCTTTCGTGCGACTGTTTATAAAATTCTGAAAGTAGGCCAGTCGTCGGCTTCCGCCCCCACGTAACTAGTAGCGGGGTGTTCCTGGAAAAACCCGGATACTCTTTACCCAAATTTTTGGTCCCTTAAGGAGGTATCCGGCGCAGCGAACAAGGCAATCGGACTATGCGGCTTTATAACTTTCACTTAGCCATCAAAGTCTACAATTTTAAATTTTGGCGAAGCCCCTAGAATTCAGAAGGCCGAATTGGGGCGCTATATACGCCTAGATCGGACGAAGCCGATCCCTCGCCTAAAGCGGAAAAATCTTTATGGATTTTAAGACCTCTCGAACAGCGACCAGCTCTCGCCGCATCATGACGGTCAATTTTCGGCTTTCTCTACTGAGGTGCTCGTCCGGAAGAACCGGGACACAATCGCAGTAGTTCTCCCTGCGCTACCTTAGCCGATATAATGGAACGTAAGGTACCAAAACAAGGGAGCTGGGCAAACCCAACTATTGACCCAAGATGTGATTCGGAGCTGATGCATATAGTGTTATAAGTTCGGGGTGCCCCACTGTTGAAAGTGTTTGGACTTGTTTTGTCGTATTATGAGGTGCCATAAGAAGCCCCTGGCAAAATTGATCATACCAAGGTGTACGGATGCAATATTAAATAAACATTTGTAAGAAAAAACTGCTAAAATGATGATAATAAGCTGACGCTATATATGATCTCCCATTGATGAATAATACGTTTAAGCATATGTTTACAATGGGTGCGTTTAAGCAGGAGTAAATAGGACTATTTAACATGTCCTATCCAAGGACATGCTGCATGTAGGTATATAAAACAGGTATAACGATCGTGAACAGATTCCACCTGGGTATTTCCTTTTGTGCGCAAAGCATGTTGCCTCCTTGGTTTTCTCTCCTATGTAAGTCCGACAATCCAGCTCTTCTGAAGAGGCTGCCCTAGAGCAATGTCCTGAAAGATAAAAAGGGAAGGTTATGAAGGTATGTTGCGGTGATACCGCACTGTTGACTAAGTCACTGTTGCGCCTCCGCCTGTGCCCATGGTATTTTGAGTGCGTAATTGTGTACGCGTGGCACGAATGCTGCTTTGATGGGTCTTAAGCGGAGGCAGGACTGCTATTCGCGCTCTTTGCGTGCCTGGTGATCCTGTTGCGGGGCGCTCCGGACTCGCTTGGCGGTGCTCGAGGTTGTCGTCGCCGGATTGGTGGTTTGTCGGAGGAGGCTGCATTGTACTTCCGCCGCGAGGGCTGCAGTATGCTCTTCTGTATGGAGAGAGTGGTCCATATTTCATTCGACTGTTATGACCCTATGCGGTCCTGGCATCTTGAGCTTGAGGTATGCATAGTGTGGTACCGCATTGAATCTAGCGAATGCGGTTCATCCGATTAGTGCGTGTTAACCACTGCGGAAAGGGACAATATTGAAGACTAACTCTTCGCTTCGGAATTTATCCGAAGATCTGAAGACCACTTCCAATGTTATAGAGCCCGTACAACGGGCCTCTACTCCAGGAATTACACCTTTAAAGGTGGTTTTGGTGGGCTTGATCCTTGAAGGGTCGATGCCCATTTTGCACACTGTGTCCTGATAAAGCAGGTTCAGGCTGCTGCCACTGTCCATAAGGACTCGCGTGAGGTGGAATCCATCGATGATTGGGTATAGGACCAATGCGGTTGTGCCGCCATGACGGATGCTAGTAGGATGATCCCTACGATCAAAGGTCATCGGATAAGCTGACCATGGGTTGAATTTGGGGGCGACTGGCTCCATCGCATAGACGTCCCATAGTGCTCGCTTCCGTTCCCGCTTGGGAATGTGAGTGGCGTAGATCATGTTGACCATTTTCACCTGGGGGGGGGGGGGGGCGAATTTCTTCTGTCCCCCCGTGTTCGGACACCGGGTGTCGGTGTCAAAACCGGCGGATCTCGGGTAGGGGGTCCCGAACTGTGCGTCTAGGCGGATGGTAACAGGAGACAAGGGACACGATGTTTTACCCAGGTTCGGGCCCTCTTGATGGAGGTAAAACCCTACGTCCTGCTTGATTAATATTGATGATGTGTGTTACAAGAGTGGATCTACCACGAGATCAAGGAGGCTAAACCCTAGAAGCTAGCCTATGGTATGATTGTTGTTCGTCCTAAGGACTAAAGCCATCCGGTTTATATAGACACCGGAGAGGGCTAGGGTTACATGGAGTCGGTTACAATGGTAGGAGCTCTACATATCCGTGTCACCAAGCTTGCCTTCCACGCCAAGGAAAGTCCCATCCGGACACGGGACGAAGTCTTCAATCTTGTATCTTCATAGTCTTGGAGTCCGGCCGATGATGATAGTTCGGCTATCCGGACACCCCCTAGTCCGAAACTCCCTCAGTAGCCCCTGAACCAGGCTTCAATGACGACGAGTCCGGCGCGCATGTTGTCTTCGGCATTGCAAGGCGGGTTCTTCCTCCGAATAACTTATAGAAGATTGTGAACACCAGGATAGTGTCCGGCTCTGCAAAATAAATTCCACATACCACCGTAGAGAGAATAATATCACACAAGTTCAATCTGCTGACGTATTTTGTGGCGTGACGTCACACCATTACCAAGCCTTTACTCGAATTGTTTTTATTGTTCCACCTCCGCACGTTTAGCGAGGCGGTTTCCTTGGCACGTCTTGTCGAAGCAGAGATCGTGTTCCCCTTATTCCGGGATTCCCATCAATACGGACGTGGGTAACCCAACCGCGCCCGTTGCCACGCCCCCTCCATCGAAGGCGGGTTCCAAACGGTCACGGGGATGGCTCTTGGTATTCTCCCTCTTTATAATGAGACCAAGGCCCGTTCTTTTCCTTCAATCCTCTATCGAATCCGCCCCTCGCCCCGAGTTCCAACACCCAGGGCTCCATATTTGGGTACCTTCGATCTTCGACAATGTCCGGCCCCGACCTACGAGGCCGGTGGATGCCCTCCTCCGTCACGGAAGAGGACGTGCTAAAGCTAAGAGACGCCAGGTACTTAACCTACGAGATTTCGCATAGGCTGCCTGCCCGAGGGCAAGTTATTCCTACTCCCGAGCTTGGCGAGAGCGTCGTGTTCGTGTCTCACCTCCGTCGGGGTTTAGGCTTCCCGACGGATCCCTTCGTGAGGGGGCTCATGTTTTACTATGGGCTGGAATTCCATGACTTGGCTCCGGAGTCTATCCTCCACATCTCATCATTCATTGTCGTCTGCGAAGCCTTCCTCCGCACTACCCCTCACTTCGGCTTGTGGCTCAAAACCTTCAACGTGGAGCCGAAGATGATTGAGGGGCGTCAGGCAGAGTGCGGCGGGGCGGTTATAAGTAAGAGGGCCGATGCTCCATGGCCCGAGGGCTCTTTTCAGGAGGAGCTCGGCTTGTGGCAACAGGAGTGGTTCTATATCACCGCTCCCAGGGGCAGCAGGCAGAGGCTGCCGCCCGTCTTCCGCTCGGGCCCTCCACAGCGGCTGACGTCATGGGTCAACAAGGGGCGTGACTGGGGGCCGTCCAAGGACGTTCCCCTGTTGCAGGACCGGATTCGAGGCCTCCAAGAAAGGGAGATCAATCTGGCCGTAGTGGTACAGGTTATGTTGATCCGGCGCCTACTGCCCTGCAAACGTCGCCCCCTCCGCCTGTGGGAATTTAATCCGGAGGGGCCACGAGCTCTTCAACACTTCATGGGTTTGACACCCGCGGAGATGTACGAACTGTTCTTCGGATCGCAAGAGATGCGTCCGGAATTGACCGAGGATGCTGGCCTAAGCTGCAATCGCCCGGATACTCAAGTAAGTAGCCCTGTGTCCGGACACATCGTCCATTTATTTACTGTGGGTTTGCCTTTTAACCAGCTATCCCTTGGACAGGAGTGGATAGCGCAAGCAAAACTGATACGGTGTCCGGCCCCCCTCCCTGAGACCACGCAGGATCCCGTGTTAATCAAAATGTTAGAGGTTGCACCTTCGGAGGAGGGCGAAGAAGGGCACAGGGGATCTACCACCTCAGCCACGGAGGCTTTCAGTAAGGGAGGAATCGAGAGTCCCTCCTTCCAGGGAGAGAAGAGGACCGCTTCCGAAGACCCGGAGGCCAAGGCCTCAAAGCGGGGAAAGAAATCTGTACCGGAAGGTCCCGGGCCGGGAAGAGCCCCAGCCGAACTGTCTCCTCGGAGGAATCAGCCCTCTAGCGAGCCGTAAGTAAAAGGGGGAATTTTGTAATAGTGGACATCCCTGTTTAATTTCTAAGGGTAACCGAAGTTTTCACCTTGTAGTTCGGATCTCAGCCCATCTCAGCACAGCTCATCTTCGGGAGACCTTCGTCCGGAGATGATGGAGAGCGAAACGCCTCCATCTGCCGCCCCATCAAGCGGGGCGGACGACCCTAAGGTGTCGTCACGGAGGGTCTCCCCGAGTCCTGTGGGGCCAGAGAGTTCGGCACCCATTGGAGTACGGTCGGTGGAGCTGCAAGATTTGCTTAAGAGGGCGTCCATCTCAGAAGATCACCGCACATTAATGGGTATGGTGATTGAGAGGATCTCGTCCGCCGAAAGCGGGTTGTGTGAGGCCGTCGGAAGTTTGCTGACGGGATTTGAGGTACGCAAAAAATGACATACCTTTTGACAGTTTTGCACATGAAGTGCGCCCTGTATAGATAGTAGCCCCTGAGACTTGGTATGCTGTCGAAAGCGGCAGCGTGCCGAGGATCATAATCTCAGTTATAGATTGTCGCCTTTCCTATGCAGGTGGCGGAACATTCGGTGGCCAGCCGGACTGATGGATTTGCCGAGCTGAAGAGGCAACTCGACGTTGCAGATGCGGACATCTCGCTGGTCAATAAACGACTCGATGAGTCACAAGGTATGTGGTTGCTCTGCGGTCGCCTAGTAAGGGAGCTGACGCCCATTCCTTACAATTTGTATGCCTGATGCAGATAGTGCTGCTGCTGTGGAAGGCCTTCGAGCAGAACTTGCTCGGGCCAAGGAGCAAGCCAGAAAAAGCGAGGCGGCTGCCTCGAAGGCAGCGGAAGAGCTAGAAGCCGAGAAGGCTGCTCACTGCCGAAGCAGGAGGAGATGGCCGGAATGGCCACGAAATTAAAAGTTGCTACCGACCGCCTGAGGTTCTTGAAGGAGAACGCCGAGCGGAGCAAGAGGACCTGAAGAAGGCCGACGCCGAAGCCAAGGATGCCCGTAGTGCGATGCGGGCTATGAAGGAGGAACTGCGTCAGGTCGAAGACATTGTGGCTGGAAAGCCCTTTATGCTGCGTAGGAAGTTCACGGATCCGAAGTATGCTCAGCTGGGCCGATTGTACGGTGCGGAGGATCCTTATCTGGACTTGGCGGCGAGTGCGGCGGACGCAGTCGTGCACTTTCGAAGCCAGGAGGATCATGAAATGGAAGAGCTTTTCTGGTCTCAATTCCATAGTCCGGAGCGTCCACTTCCGTTGAGTGATCGGCTGGTTGAGTGGGCTGAGCTTAATAGATTGTCCGAACTAGCCATGACGGATGTGGTCGCTCATCTGTGGCCGAAAAGGCCCAAGCCGAAGAGTTATTTTGGCTTGTTGCAGCAATTCCTTGGGGCGGTGCCGCGTATTGGGGCGATGAAGCGGTCGGCATGCATAGAAGGTGCACGGATGGCTCTCGCCCGTGGTAAGACATACTGGGCGGAGATGGATGCCACCACTGTTGCATCCCGGTGTTCGGACCAAAGCCGATTCCCCACCGAGCACTATTTTGAGGAAGTCCTGCAGGGCGCTCGTATAATAGAGTCACAGTGCTCGAAAGATGTTATGTTTGAATGACATGTATGATTTCTGAGATCATGTTTATAATGCAATAACTTTTTATACTTGTGTGTTCAAGTATTGAACTATCTCCTGTGCGGCCGTATATGTATGAATAACCTGAAAGTTGCAGTCTTTGGCTTCAGCCCCCACGCACATGGTGCGGGGGTGTTTGCAAAAAGAAAAGCGCTTTTTCACACTTAATCCAACGTCTTGGTCCTTTTAGGGAGGTGATAGCGTAGCAAACTAGGCAACCGGACTATAATGCTTTATCACTTTCACTTAGCCATAGGAGCTCGAATGTGGGGCTACTATATAGCCCCTAGCGGCACCGCTCCTTTCCGAACTTCGGGGCGCGTATGTGCCTGACCGTGAAGCGGTCCTTCGTCTAAGCGGAGGAATTCTAAATATTCCAGTGGTCGATCGAGTGGTTGACCAGTCTCTCGCTATATCATGACAGTCAGTTTTCGGCTTTCTCTACTGAGGTGCTCGCCCGGCCGAACCGGGGCACAATCGCAGTAGTTCTCCTGGTGCCGCGTTAGCCGATGATACGGAACGTAAGGCAGCAAAACACAGGAGCCAGGCAAACCCAACATTTGATCAATGACATGATTCGGAGCTGATGCATATAAGGCCTAACTCGAGACGCCGAACACTCCCTGAGGTGTTTGGTCTTTATGATACTGGGCAGAACTATGCCCTAAGCCCCTAGTGTCCAGATTCAGGCGGGAACTTTTGACGCGGCCGATGCCAAAACGCCAGCCTCCTCCTCGGTTATGGTTTGAAACCAGGGGATGTGTATCAACAAGAGACAGTAAGAAAGGTTGACGCAGGGTCTTAATCTGAAAAGAATCCTTGCAACGGGTCCCTGCTGCACGTCTGCACCTGTGTCTCCGTTGTGCTGTGTCCTGGACGGGTGTAGCACGTGCTTCATCTGTAAAAGAGAAGGACTTAGTTTCCAAGGAATATCGTGCAGAGGTTGTATAAAAATAGAATAAAAGGAAGAAAATTGAGCTTTATTGGCTCTCATCATTTATACACGCGGCCCCTTATAAAGGGGATATGCGGCTGGGAAGCCCCTTGCCGAACTCGCCTAACCATGTCCGACGTCTGAATGACCTGTTTTTAGGGGATTTGACCTGCGAGGTCTGATTAGTGTGTGGTTGTCGAGGCAGTCTCACGTTCTCCGTGGTCGAGGAACACTTGGAGTTACTTTTTAATGAAATTATGCCACGTTGACCGGGCATTTTTAAGCGTAAAAGACGCGCGATGTGGTATTGCGTTAGGGCTGGCGAAAGTTGCGCGCCCCAGTAGTGCTTAAGGCTACTGTTTGAATGGGGCGTTGTAGAGTGAGCTTTTCGCGACGGAGGTTGTCGGATGAGCCGAACACAACCTCTGGTGGTACCGAGCTTGTATAATTGGCTTAAAGGCCTGGCGTCACTCCTTTGAAGGAAGTGCTGCTACGGCGAATTTTTGTAGGGTTTCTCCCCATTCTGTGGGCGGTGTCCTGGTATAGCAGGTGCCGCGCTGTCTTTTCGCATTATCACATGAAGTGAGTTCACTATTTTTACTTCTAGTGGGAAAGTCTTCTATTTTCCGGATTGCTGCTTTTGGGTTTCATCACTTTCGCTTGTTGTGTCGAGCCCCTTGTGTTCGGCATTAAGTCGGCCGGACTGTTTGAAGACCCAACAATCTCTGTGGGTATGGTTTGCAGGCTTCCTGGAGGTGCCATGTATTTGACATGGTCTATCCAGAATCTTGTTTAGGTTGGATAGCTCGTCACTGTTGTCCTTGAGGGGCAGTGTTTTGTTGTTCGGCCGAGAGCTTTTGAATCCGGCGTTGACCGCCGTACTATTCGGGCCATTTTCCTTATTCCGGCGCTGATCTTTTCTGAGTCGTGATTTCCCATTTCCATCCCTAACTTCGGATGTACTCTGGTCGCTGGTGCTGCATCTAGCCAGCCAGCTATCTTCCCTCGCGCAAAAGCGGGTCATGAGGCTTGTTAGTGCGGCCATTGTTCTTGGTTTTTCCTGGCCGAGGTGTCTGGCAAGCCATTCGTCTCGGACGTTGTGTTTAAAGGCTGCTAAGGCCTCAGCGTCCGGACAGTTTACTATTTGGTTCTTTTTAGTGAGGAACCTATTCCAGAATTTGCGTGCTGACTCTCCCGGCTGTTGAGCTATGTGACTTAAATTGTCTGCATCCGGAGGGCGGACATAGGTCCCCTGAAAGTTTGCTCGAAACGCATCCTCAAGCTCTTCCCAACTTCCAATGGTATTTTCTGGGAGGCTTTTAAGCCAATGCCGAGCTGGCCCTTTGAGCTTGAGGGGTAGGTATTTTTTGGCATGGAGATCGTCTCCTCTGGCCACATGTATGTGTAGGATGTAATCCTCAATCCAGACTCCGGGGTCTGTTGTTCCGTCATATGCTTCTATGTTTACGGGTTTGAATCCCGCTGGAAATCCATGATCCAGTACCTCATCGGTGAAACATATTGGGTGTGAGGCGCCCCTGTATTTGGGTGTGCCGTTGTATTTGAATGCTTGGCGGGTTATGTTGCTTCCTGGAGTCTTCTTTTTTGGCCCATAAATAGATCTGAGTGGGCTGTCCCTTTTTCGGGGATCTTTATGCTGATCGTGTGCAGGCTTGTGTGCGGCGCCCCTTGTTGCTCTTGGCCTGTCATCTGGTCGTCTATCTGGCCAGGCGGCTTCTTTCTTTTTGCTCCATCAGCTTGCGCTTCGGGTAGCTCTTTGTCTGGTGACTAGCGCCATATTTATCCGCGCTGTTGAGTACTTTGCTCCATCTCATTCTGAGTGCGTCCTCTGCTGTTTTGAGCTTCCTTTTTTGCTTCTTCAAACTTCTTGCAGTGGCGACGAGCCTTTTATGAAGATTCATATGCTCTGGTGATGTGAGATCATCTTCGCCGGGGATGGGTTGCTTGTCTAGTTCATGTCCGGATGGCTGCTTGTTGGCATGTGCGTCGTCCACTGCTTCGCCCTGCTCTAGGGACGGGTCCGTATGGATGCCGTTTTTATCGATGCCGGTCTTCGGGCGGCGCTTGCGTCGCCGTTTTGGTTGTTTGTTGGGGGAGTTGTCCTTCTCCACGTCCCGTTTTTCCTCGTTATCGCTTCCTTTTGGTGTATCCACCATGTATACGTCATGAGTTGGGGTGGCTTTCCCGTGCCCTTTAGGCGCTGGTTCTTGGTCGTCTCCGGCATCGTTGTCCATACTGTCGATGTCTTTGGAGGCATAGTTTAGCATGTCGGTTAGATCGTCGACAGCGGCTACCACGTGGGTGGTGGGTGGGCTTTGAATTTCTTCGTTCTCCGCATCCGAACCGTCCTGACCGCAGTCCGTCCAGGGCTCTCCTGATAACGAGAGATACTTTAGCGAACTCAGGATGTCGCCGAAAGGTGAGTGTTGAAAGATGTCCGCTGTGGTGAACTCCATGATCGGCACCCAATCGGATTCGATCGGAGGGGGCGCGGGAGATTTGTAGTCCGGCAAGGAGTCCGGCGCCTCGGAGTCACGAGCTTTATGAGGGACAATGTCAGTGTTCGGCTCTATCGCCGTAGAGGTTGCAGCCCTCGAGGCGGTGTCTAGCCATCCGTCCTCGATCTGCGCAGCCGGCTCTGAATTGAAGATCGGAGCGAGTTCGAGTGCCGCCTCCAGGGTACTGTCCGGCTGCAGAGCTAAATCATGCCCGTCGTGACAGTGCGGCACGCTCGGCTGTGGCTCGAATCCGTCGAGGATCAAGTCCCCGCGGATGTCAGCCGTGAAGTTCAAACTTCCAAATCTGACCTGACGGCCAGGGGCGTAGCTTTCGATCTGCTCCAGATGGCCAAGCGAATTGGCCCGCAGTGCAAATCCGCCGAATACGAAGATCTGTCCGGGGAGGAAGGTCTCACCCTGGACTGCATCGTTGATGACGGTCGAAGAAGCCATCGAGCCTATCGGTGACGACACAGAGGAACTCTCAATGAAAGCACCAATGTCGGTGTCATAACCAGCGGATCTCGGGTAGGGGGTCCCGAACTGTGCGTCTAGGTGGATGGTAACAGGAGACAAGGGACACAATGTTTTACCCAGGTTCGGGCCCTCTTGATGGAGGTAAAACTCTATGTCCTGCTTGATTAATATTGATGATGTGTGTTACAAGAGTGGATCTACCACGAGATCAAGGAGGCTAAACCCTAGAAGCTAGCCTATGGTATGATTGTTGTTCGTCCTAAGGACTAAAGCCATATGGTTTATATAGACATCGGAGAGGGCTAGGGTTACAAAGAGTCGGTTACAATGGTAGGAGATCTACATATCCGTGTCGCCAAGCTTGCCTTCCACGCCAAGGAAAGTCCCATCCGGACACGGGACGAAGTCTTCAATCTTGTATCTTCATAGTCTTGTAGTCCGGCCGATGATGATAGTTCAGCTATCCGGACACCCCCTAGTCCGGAACTCCCTCACCGGGGCTCCTCGTCATCGTCGCTGTGCAGCCCCTTGTCCTTGTTTTCAGCGTTTATTTTGCCGGCCTGTTTAAACACCCAGCAGTCTCTGTTGGTGTGATTGGTTGGCTTGTTTGGAGTGCCATGAATTTGGCACGAGCATTCTAGTATGCGGTCCAGACTAGACGGTCCCTGATTGTTTCTTTTGAACGGCTTCTTCCGCTGACCGGATTTGGATCCGCTGAATCCGGCGTTGACTGTCGTGTCTTCGGTGTTGTCGCCATTGTTCTGTCGCTTGTGTCTGTTGCGCCGTGGCTTGCCGTTATTGTCATGGACGTCCGAAGTGCCAGAATGTGGCGTGGTGCTGCTGCGAGCCAACCAGTTGTCCTCGCCCACGCAAAAGCGGGTCATTAGTGTCGTGAGGGCTTCCATGGACTTGGGTTTTTCCTGGCCGAGGTGTTGGGTGAGTCACTCGTCATGGATATTATGCTTAAAAGCCGCCAGTGCTTCGGCGTCCAGACAATCGACTATTTGGTTCTTTTTAGTTACGAACCGAGTCCAGAATTTCCTGGCTGACTCTTCGGGCTGTTGAGTAATGTGGCTCAAATCATCGGCGTCCAATGGTCGCACGTATGTGCCCTGGAAGTTGTCGAGGAACGCGTATTCTAGGTTTTCCCAACTACCAATGGAATTTGCGAGCAGGCTGTTTGGCCAGTGTCCGAGCGGGTCCTTTGAGCTTAAGGGGAAGATTCTTGATGGCGTGTAGGTCGTCTCCGCGGCCCATGTGAATATGGAGAAGGAAATCTTCAATCCATACTGTGGGGTCTGTTGTGCCATCATATGATTCGATGTTTACGGGTTTGAATCCTTCTGGGAATTCGTGATCCATCACTTCATCGGCGAAGCAGAAGGGGTGTGCGGCGCCTCCATGCCGGGCTATGTGGCTACGCAGTTCGAATTGGTCTAGGTGGCTATGTTCGGCCCGGACGGACTTGTTTATGGTGTATCCGTCGCGACGGTCATCGTCGCGTGCTGGGGCGCGCCCCCATGATCCGTAGATCGATCTTGGCTGTCCTACTTTCTTTCCCAGTATATCTTGCAGGTCTTACCTGTTGCCCCGGGTCGTAGTGTACTGGCGTGGGGGTGCGGGCTGGTATTCGGGCTGATATGCCGTTTTATCCCGGCCGCGGGGTGGCCGGTCAGCTGTGTGGCGCTTGAGTCCATATTCATCGGCTGCCAAGACCTCAGTCCACCTATCTGTGAGCAGGTCTTGATCAGCTTGGAGTTGTTGTTGCTTCTTTTTCAGGCTCCTCGCAGTGGACATAAGCCGACGCTTGAAGCTCTCCTGCTCCATAGGATCCTCAGGCACGCCGAACTCGTTGTCGCCGAGGCTAATCTCGTCTTCAGAGGGGGCATGTAGTTGTCCTCCTCCGAATATCCGTCGGTCGCCTGTTTGTCTGGGCTGACCTGCTCATCTTCCTGCTCGTCCTGCTCAAAGGCGGGCTGATCAGGGTTGTATTCCTCTTTGGCACCATCTGGATTGTTTTCGTCTCCTGGGCTGGTATTGCTGTGGCGGGGCTTGGAGCGGCGCCGACGACGCCCATGCTTTGTTTTTCTCCCTGAGGGGTTATCCTCCATTGCCTCATCGCCATTGGTTTCCTTCGGAGTGTCCACCATATATATATCGTATGAGGAGGTTGCTGTCCACCACCCTGTGAGCGGTGGTTCTTGTGCTTCTTCTGCATCGTCGTCTATACCGTCGATGTCTTCAGAGTCAAAGTCAAGCACGTTGGTTAGATCATCGACCGTGGCAATGAAGTGGGTGGTGGGTGGGCAGCGAATTCCTTTGTTGCGTGCTTCCCACTCAAGCCGGACATAGTTCGGCCAAGAGCCTCCTGACAAAAGAGAGAGACTTTAATGAGTTCACCATGTCGCCAAAGGGCGAGTGCTGGAAGATATCCGCCGCGGTAAACTCCATTACCGGAGCCCAACCTGGCTCGGCTGGGTCGAGAGTGCGTGGACTGGAACCAACAACCAGATACGAGTCCGGGGGTCCGGAGTCACAGGCTTCCACAGAGGTGAGACCTATGTTCGGCACCACCGTCAATGAGTGTGCGGCCTGTGGGGAGTGGTCCATCCCTCCATCCTTACGCAATGCAGCCTACTCCGGATTTAGGTCCGGGGCTACTGCAGGGGTGATATCCCGAGCATTGTCCGACAGCAGGTCTAAGCCGTGCTCATCGTGACTGTCCGGTGCTCCTGGCACAGGCCCGAATCCATCCAAGATCAAGTCTCCGCGAATGTCGTCGTCTAGTTCAAGTTTCCGAACCTGAGCTAGTGGCCAGGGGCGTAGCTCTCGACCTGCTCCAGAGGGCCAAGCGAATTGGCCCGCAGTGCGAAGTCGCCGAACACGAAGATCTGTCCGGGGAGAAAAGTGTCGCCCTGGACCGTGTTGTTGATGATTGAAGGCGCCATCAAGCCTTGCAGCGACGACACAGAGGAACTCTCAATGAAAGCACCAAAGTCGGTGTCAAAACCGGCGGATCTGGGGTAGGGGGTCCCGATCTATGCGTCTTAGGCTGATGGTAACAGGAAGCAAGGGACACAATGTTTACCCAGGTTCGGGCCCTGTCGATGGAGGTAAAACCCTACTTCCTGCTTGATTAATATTGACGATATGAGTAGTACAAGAGTAGATCTACCACGAGATCATAGAGACTAAACCCTAGAAGCTAGCCTATGATGATTATGATTGTAGTTGTGATCGGCCTTCTAAGGACCAACCCCTACGGTTTATATAGACACCGGAGAGGGCTAGGGTTTACACGGAGTCGGTTACAAGGAAGGAAATACAATATCCGGATCGCCAAGCTTGTCTTCCACGCAAAGGAGAGTCCCATCCGGACACGGGATGGAGTCTTGAGTTTTGTATCTTCATGCTCCAATAGTCCGGACAATGTATATAGTCTGGCTGTCCAAATACCCCCTAATCCAGGACTCCTTCACCCGCCACTCTTACAACCTCTCCTTCGTGGCGCCCTCCGGGTACATTCCATTGGCCCTCGGAATCCAGGCGACGCAACCGGAGATGGCGCCCCCCTTTTGGATCCGAGGGGAGAAGTAGTGGCGGAAGAGCGCCGTGTAGGGGTGCACCTCGGCGAAGCCCTCGCAGAGGTGTGCGAAGAGAGCCATGCACGCCACGGCATTCGGAGTGAAATCGAGAAAGCGGAAGCCATAGGTGTCCATGCCATCCTTGAAGAAATCGGAGAAGGGGGGACAGAGCCCGCAGGAGAAATAGTCGACAAAGAAGGGGTACCGATTTGGGGCGCCCTCGGTGTTGGCGGGGATGACGCGCGTGGCTGGATGCCCCGTCATTTATCCCCCTGTCTTCACCCCCACAAGAATTTGAAGGACTCCCGGAGCTCGAACACGTCGACCGTCAAGGGGAAGTAGGCGAACTGCGCCCGCCGCGCCACCAGCTCGCTCTCCGGCTGCTCCGTCGCCCCAACATCTTTGGCCACTCCCTTGCCTTTGGTGGATTTGGTCACCATGGCGGCTGCGAGAAGCAAGAGGGAAGAGGATTACGGAAGCGCAACGACAGTGGACGAGGACGGGGGGCTCGAGAAGGAGGAAGAAAGGGTCGGCGGTTCTGAGATTGGAGAAGACGCAGGGAAGGGGTAAAGTGAGTAGCGTGCCCGCAGTTATTCCTTTTTACGGGGAAGGCGCGGGCCGCCTCCTTTCCCATTAACTGTGATACGACGCGTGCATGCGGTAACCGCCCCGCGCATGCCCCCCACGTCACGCATGACCTCCCCCATGTCGCGCGGGTCGTGGGGAAGCGCAGCAAACGGAAAGTTCTACAACTGTAAAAATCGCCCAGCCTGCCCGCGCACCATTTTGGGCCTGGGCCAACAACGCGTTGCGCCTATGTGTGGCCCAGGCCCGGGGGCTCCTGTCGGTGTACTAAAGTAGGGGCACTCCTTTGTACCCCTTTACTTGTGCACGGGCAGTCAGAGCCACGGGATGAAGCCGCACTTAGCAGGGCAAAAGGGAGGAGTCGAAGCCGCAAGATGATCAGCGCAACGCCAAGGACAGAGACCATAGAGAGCATATGGACGAAGCAGGTTTCCCCGGCAAGACCCTTGTCGTGGCAACCTCAGCAGCCCCGGCAAGCCCCTTGCCATGGTGGCTCTCCCACACCAGTGGAGTGAGCCACCCTCGAACCCACGGCCTCCAACACGGTCAACCATGTTGGGGTAGGGCTCGGGAGGCACCTCCATGGTGGCATGCAGATCTTTGTGAAGACAAAGAATATTCGAGATCAGATGAGGATTGGAAGGCAACGATCCTCGACAAGATTCTTGCCGAGGAAACCCACAAGGCCCCCGGCAAGATCCTTGCTGGGGACGATAGCGCGCGACGGCAAGACACTTGTCGGGCCACCCGGCAAGACCCTTCACAAGGGCGTCACCGGGCCACTACCAGGCCCGCACAAACCAAATATCCACCGCCATTCACATGCAGCTGCCAGCCCAACCAGCCGGGCAGGCACCTGCGTGGCAACATGCAGCATCCAGGCCAACTCAGCACACACCTGCGTGGTGGCATGCAGATCTTCGTGGAGGCTCCACCACCGCCCCACCTCAGCTGCTTGCCTGCCTACATGGCGCCGCATGCATCGTTGGCCAGGGCGCATGCCGAAGCGAGGGAGAGCAGCGACGGACGGGACGGGCCTCGCGCCCGTCCCCAATAAAGGAAGAGAACACCTAAGCTACGCATTAAATGCGCCTTGTCCTGTAATACGAGCGATAAGCTCATAGCACTGTAGGACTTTCCACCTCATGTGTCCCACTGTGGCAGCCCCTTTCGACTATAAAAGGAGGCCCATGGCGTACTGGAGAGGGATTCGGCTCTTTGGAACCACGCAGCCACTGTAGCTAGTTCAAGAGCTCAAGAACGCTCAATACATCCACCAAAGCAGGACTAGGGTTTTACGCATCCTCGCGGCCTGAACATGGGTAAACGATCCTTCTGCTGATTGCTAATCCTGCTCTTCTCACGACCCTGCACCTGGGCAACCGCAGAAGGGATCCTCGTGATCCATAGGTGTCGTTCCCACCGACATGCACCCTTTCGGAGAAGAGCAAGTGCCTCTGCTTCATTAGGAGGCAGCATTCTCGTCCACTCTTCATCAACGAATCGACCAAAATAAGGAAAGTGTCGGGGATATACCCCGCGGCGTAAACCGGCCGGAAGTATAACCCGGCCGGACTTGGCCGTTTATTTGAGACACCGCTGACACTTGGCGGTTCACCGGCGACCCGTTTGGACCTAGCGGTTCACGACTCATTGGTAATCCGGCAGGCGGGTGCGAGGAGCGACAAGACCTGGTGGCCCAACGGGCGGTTCATGAAGGCCAGTTCATACTATGGTGGGCCGGTTTAAGAGGAAAGGCATAATGAATATTTGTCTTACAAGGAGTTAAGACCTGGACTTGTATCCGGTTTGTATTAGAGATAGACAAGTCCTAATCCTAATAGGACTCCACATGTAACCCGCCCCTTCAACATATATAAGGAGGGGCAGGGCTCCCCAAAGAGGGAGAGGCTACAAGCTAGAAGTAAGAAGAAACAATATTAGGGCTAGACACAAAGAGGAGAGCCGGTTTACAGCGACTCCCTCGTGATGATAATGAGACCTAGCCTCAAACAGCATGTAGGGCTATTCCGGATGATATTTCCCGGGGCCCGAAGCTGTCTAAATCCTTGTCTTGCGTGTTGCGTCTCTCGTCCCGATCAACCCCTCTCAAGCTACTGCATAGATGCGTTGGCCCGCGACTTAGTCCTGACACTAAGGACATTTGACGTGACAAATCCACGACAGTTGGCACCCACCGTGGGGCTTGCGCACGGTGGTGCTGAGTTCTTGGTGGGATCTTTCCAGGGTTACCGGAAGCTCGCGGTTGTTCAGATAAAGAAAAGATCGGCGTCAGCTTCAAGTTCATCAATTTAGATTTATAATCTATGAGATTGGAGTTTAAGAAGAATTAGGGTTAAAGATATTCGCGTCTGCCGCTGCCATCCAATGATCCGCCGAAACTGACAGTCGTTAAATACCAGAGAAAGCAAATACGGCCAATTTCTGCAGCATCTAGTATTGGTCGACACATAAGGCGCTAAGACCAAGGATGGCCGTTCCGATGAAGAATCCAGCAAAATCGTCGAGTTGACGAGACCGACAAGCAGTCTAATCCAAAACCGGATCGATTTCTCGGGATGCTATCGCGTCCCCTACTATTACGAGGCGGTGTGTTACTAGTACTACTTCCCGGTCGTACTACTACTCCACATCATCACAAAAGGACAAGTGGATGTGTGCATCCTACGTGGTTTTGAGTGTTAATTCAGTCTTTTTTAGTTAGTACTTCTGATGGCTATGCGTACACACAAGGAGGCGGACTGTATGAAGAAACACGAGCTGCAGGGTACGGATCCGTACACCGACGTACAGTCAAATTTATATTAAAAAAATAATATCGCAGGCAGGACATTGATTTGCCTCTGGAACAAAAAAAACTCCGAGCTGCTGTCATCACCAAGTTTACCAACGTTTGGATCAAGAAGAGTACTCAGTACATGCACAGCTACCGCAAAGCAGAGATGGAGATCGATTCCTGGGCGGGCAGTCCGCCGAGGTGAACATCAGTTTCTGCTACGCTGCCGCTGTCAAATCGCAGGCCGTCTCCGCACACACGCGTTCAAGTCCATCCAGCTGGTCCAGCAACAGTAGCGCTGTCACATCTTGAAACTACAGGCCTGCCACCCACGTGAAGGGCCAAGCGCCAACAAAAATCAAAAACTATGCTAGTTCACGTAAAATAAAAAAACATTAAACCGGCTACATCCTCGGCGGCCGGTCCCTGCACGGGCGATGAGCGGCTCACGAGCAGCAGTGGTGGCGGATCAAAGACAGTGCCTAGCTCCAAGTCTCTCCTGCTCTACTTCGCCGGGGCTCTCTCGCTGCAGCCCAAGTCGCCGCTGGCCGGTCAAAGTTGCCGCAAGTAAAAATGACCAGGTGATATCCATCCGGTTTATTTCAGCACATATTAATTTTTGTATGAACAATTACTTTGTCTTGCGATACTTTTTGATGCAGGACAATTGTTCATAACTAATGAGGTGTTATATTACGGTCCCTTTGGCCGACTCGCCCGTCCGCGCCATTTTACAACGCCACGGACGGATCGCCCGTCCATCCGGGACACCGGTTCACGCATCCACGCCGACTTATGACGCGGAGGGCAACTTGCTTGTCCGCGCCGGCTTGCAAACGTCGTGACTGGCTCATATGTCTGCTTCTGTGGCCGACTCGGCTGTGATTGATTCCAGTTTCACCTAGTGATCATCAACTTCATGGCTGATTAATTTTCCGGCCTGGCGCATCAGGTGATGTCCATCTAGAATATATTTTATTAGTACATATTATTTTTGTCAAATAGCAGTTTATCTTTGCCTTGGTCTGCAATATTGTATGCAGGACAATTATTCATTATAAACGTGGTTTATACCATGGGTACGAAGCACGCGCTGGCAACGTCCTGCCCAGTGTTCGTCCGTGCCACATTACACGGTGAATGGACGCGTGCAAGACGCCGCCCTTACGGCCCGGTTTACATCAGCTTGCCGGGACCATGCCTGCGTTTGACTCGCCCGTCCGAACCGGTTTACAGCACCGTGGCCGGTTCATCTGCCCAAGCCACCTCTAATACTGTGGACGTCTCTACCGTCCATTTATTGCGGCATGGTCTACATCAACATACCAGGCCGCACCTGTCTGCATGAGCAAGTCACAGCTTGGGTAGCCCGGTTTTTCTTTCAAAATGGAGGCAAATTATCATATACTATCAACCGCCGTCTACACTGGATGGCTCAATGGGCAGGCGCACAAGTCGCCGCCACTATAGTTTGGTTAACTTCAAATCGCCAGTTGGAAGGAACCATTGGCCGAGTTGCTGACACGGCTCATACGGGATCATTTATAACCCGCCGCAGTCACCTCAACCTTCTGTGGATTTACATCATGCTATCAACACCAATGATATACAAGTTATGTCGGTTTATATCATGGTCAAATATGAAGAGTTTCAAGCCAACTCCTCGAGTCACCTTGAGGCTCGGGGGCTACGATGACACGACTCAGCAAATCTTGCTAGTTTCAGCAAATTTAAGAACCCCAGGACGATGGAGGGAAAGATAAGCCGGTCCAGGAGGCTACTGTTATTTGAAGGCCGTCAGAAAATTTCCGGCTTAGAAAGTATATGACAGTTACAAAATCCCGGGTCAATGAAGAAGATTCGGGACATCAGAAAGGATTCCGGTTTAAAATCCGGCTCAAGGGAAGTCAGTCCCATTGAAGCTCTCAAGTATCTGGTTTACAATCCGGTTCAAGGGAAATCAGTTCTCCCACAAAGCTTTGAAGCTCTCAATATCCGGTTCAAGATCCCGGTTCAAGAAGAATTTATCTCTTGCAAGAAAGTTAAAAATTGCCGAAGAGGACCTGCTGCCATGATGCGCGGTTCAAACATGGGTATCCTGCCTTATTGGCCTAACATATTATTGATCTCATGGGGGCTTCTGCTTCATAAAGCGGGGTCTCTGTTCTTTTTTACATCATGCATGGTTACAGGGAGTGGTTCTGTTTTAAAGCGGCATCCAGTTTACCCCTTGAAATTTACTTTTCAAAAAAGCTTTGTGATATCACTTGGGGCCTTGGTCGTGTCCGAACCAATGCGACACCTTTTGATAGGCGAAAGCCACCAGATCACTTGGGGACATGGTCAAGTCTGAACCAGTCACGCCTCTTGATCGGCCTAAGGCCACAGAATCACTTGGGGGCTTGGTCGAACCCGAACCATTGCCACACCTTTTGATCGGCATAAATGCCACGGTTTCATTTGGGGACCTGGCTGACTTGAACCATTGTGACTCCTATTGGGGGCTTGGTCCTGTCTGACCGTGGTAACACCATCTGATCAACTCAGTAAAGCATGTTTTTGCAAACGGTTTTTATTATTGCCTTTGCTTCCATATTTTTTTCATAACTGTTATTTGATTTTTGTTGCGTTTTTAAACCGACATTGTTATTCCGGTTCAAACTGTCAATTACAAATTGGCGGAACACGGTTAAATCCTAATCCGGAGACTATCTGCCCGGTTTGATTTTATGTTACCATCTTATTATGGAGTAAACTGGTGTTCATTAACCCGGCTTGACTTTCAATTACAAATTGTCAGCACATGATCAAATCATAATCCAGAGACTATCCGCCCGGTCTGGTTTGACTACGAGTCGCCAGTATTATATATGGTTAAACCGGTGTTTATCACAACTCGGTACAGTTTTGTCATAAACCGGCACAATGTGAAAGGAGATATCATTACTCAAGATTGGAGTTATCACCATTACTACAAAAAGTTGGTAAACCAATGATGTGATTGAATGTCACAGGTATGATATATTTCATTGATTATTCTTAAGTGCAGCCTTGGTTATAAACCTGGGTTATATGTTGGGCATTATGACCCGTCCAGCGGTAAACCGCCAGGACACTTTAAACTTGTTGTATGCAGAGACAGGTTGAATAAAGCATGATGATAAATTATCCGGTGTTTATTAAACCGGCCTGGCTTTAAGATGATAAGTCGCCAATATATGATGAGAAATTATCCGGTGTTTGTTAACCCGGCATGGCTTTGGACTATAAGTCGCCAGTACATATTTGGATTGCGCCATTGGAATCATGCGCTTATAAATCATTGGGTTATATTATTCAAATAGCCAAACTTGGCTGAATTTTCATTATGATATTGAATGAATAAGGTTTTTCATACCAGATTATATTATCTTGAATAGCCAACATGGTTAGATTTTTATTATGGTTATCAATAACCAATATTATGATTGACGTTTTCAAAGTCGCTTCAGCGCAATGGCTATTATTTTATCAATGGGTATGATTTATTCTACAATGGAGAGAATAGTCCCGAGTCGCTGCAGGCTTACGACCCGGTACTTGGGGGCTACATTATTTAAGTTGAGATTATATCAAATATGCAAGTCTCATGTCGCTGCAAGCATGCACCATGACACTTGGGGGCTAATGCAAAGTAATTTTTTGCTCATATTATTGAAGACCCGACTCATCACATTATAAGGAGTCGGCCCTTGGGGGCCACCAATTGCTCCTGTCAACAGTTGAAGGTACAAAAGCTTTTTATTCATTATATTGAAGGGTCCACTGCTCAGTTGGTAAAGCACAAGGCTCTTAACCTTGTGGACGTGGATTCAAGTTCCATGATGGGGGCTACACATCATTGCTCAAATCTACATGATTATACCTACAAAGTCCCTACTCATTATTGCATAATGACCCAACCCTTGGGGGTACACTGGTTAAAGTTTTTATGAGTATAAGACAATTACAAAAGTCCCAGGTTGCTGCAAGCATGACAACCCGGCACTTGGGGGCTACATAGTATGGAGTATTCAGTTTTTACTAGTCACTGGGATGAACAACATGGATTTCTTTGAAAGTGGCCGTATTTATATTGAAGCAAAGTCTTAAGCCACCACTCTGTTCTGCTCAAAGACTTGGGGGCTACAGGTATTATATTATTATCGAAGAAATATTTTCAAATTCTCTGATTGAGCAAACTAGGTTGACCCGGCGTCACCAATCATTATGACCCTGTGGCTGCAACCCGGCGTCATTAATAATCATGAACCAGCGTTGGCAACAATCATGAACCGGTGTCTGCAACTATCATGACTCGGAATTATCAGTTTTATAACCCGACGATGGTGGTAATCATAAACCGGCAACTTTTACAGAAGGAGGAAATGAAAAGGATTTAAGGATGATCAGATGCCGATTTACAAGAATTATTAACCCGGAGCATAATCTGTCAAGTTTGTTCTTGTGTTTATTTCACAGGATCAGTTTAACATGGATAAATCCAAATTAAACTGGGGGCTAATGTCGGGGATATACCCTGCGGCGTAAACCGGCCGGAAGTATAACCCGGCCGGACTTGCCGGTTTATTTGAGACCCCGCTGACACTTGGCGGTTCACCGGCGACCCGTTTGGACCTAGCGGTTCACGCCTCATTAGTAATCCGGCAGGCGGGTGCGAGGAGCAACAAGACCTGGTGGCCCAACGGGAGGTTCATGAAGGCCGGTTCATACTATGGTGGGCCGGTTTAAGAGGAAAGGCATAATGAATATTTGTCTTACAAGGAGTTAAGACCTGGACTTGTATCCGGTTTGTATTAGAGATAGACTAGTCCTAATCCTAATAGGACTCCACATGTAACCCGCCCCTTCAACATATATAAGGAGGGGCAGGGCTCCCCAAAGAGGGAGAGGCTACAAGCTAGAAGTAAGAAGAAACAATCTTAGGGCTAGACACAAAGAGGAGAGCCGGTTTACGGCGACTCCCTCATGATGATAATGAGACCTCATCCCTATCAACCCCTCTCAAACAGCATGTAGGGCTATTCCGGATGATGTTTCTCGGGGCCCGAAGCTGTCTAAATCCTTGTCTTGTGTGTTGCGTCTCTCATCCCGATCAACCCCTCTCAAGCTACCGCATAGATGCGTTGGCCCCGTGACTAAGTCCTGACACTAAGGACATCTGACGTGACAAATCCACGACAGAAAAGTGCTTTTTAGAACTAGGCAAAGTGAACATAACGAATTTACTAAAAGAATGGTGCAATGGTATTACCTCATCCACTCATCCTCAACTTCCTTGATATTGTGCAAGATATAGAACATGACATCCTCCCACTCATCTTGTGGTATGATATAAGGTGTCCAGCATCTAGCCATGCCACCTTGCCCGATGAATAGAGGCAGCTTGGGTTTATACTTGGGTTCTTCTGTATTATATCGAGACACCTCATTGTGCAGCATGGGAACAAGGTCTGGATAGTACGTTGTCCTGATGTCTGCCACCTCCTCTAGGATAACTGCGTCAGCTATGGAAGCTTCAATCTTAGCTTTGTTTCCACATTTCTATCTCAGATGCTTGTTATGTCTCTCAGGGCCGTACTGCCAATGATTCTGCATAGCGCCCCCCAACAATACCTCGTTTATGAGGTGCAAAATGATGTGTCATCGGAGTAAAGGAGCCTGGAGGGAAGATCTTCTCTAGATTGCATATCAACTCTGGCGCCTTCCTATGCATTTCTTTTATCATCTCGGGACATACTTCTTTAGCACAAAGTGTGCGGAAGAAATGGCTTAGCTCTGCAAGCACACGCTAGACACGCTGGGGAACATAGCCCTGAACCATCACCGACATACACTACAAAAAATACACTTCCATGATGATACGTGCTTGTCACAGTAGGTCACATTTTTTTTCATGCATGTACATCCATGACGATTTTATGACAGAAGCAAGATAGTCATACATGTGGTGTCGTAGAAGTGTTCCATGACATTACCAAAATTATCATCACAAAAGTGTCCACTTCCATGACGATAAATCGCGTGTCACAGAAGTGCTTTCGTCGAGGGTGACCAGCACGTGGCATCCACCGTAACGGAACGCCCTTAACCTATCGGGTCGGGTTTTCGATCCGATAACCCATTAACAGCCCCAACCAATGGGGATTTTCCACGTGTAAAATCATCATTGGATGGAGCAAACACGTGTCGGCTCACTGTTGGGACAGATGTCATCCACTCATTGGACCGAAGGCGCCTATGATATGGAGACATGTGGCATGGCCCAACAGAGGCCCATTCCTGTGAAAAGGCCGGCCCGTTTGACTTGGTCAAAAGGTGGCGGGCCGGCCCACGGAAAGCCTGTTAACGTCATGTTCGCATATAGCCCATTTACAGCCCGCTAACCCAGGGCCCGTTACGACCTCTCCGAATTAGGCCCAGTAGTGTCATCTGGGCCGTCCAATATGATTCCAGCTCGTTGTAACTTCAGGTTCATGTGTGGCCCATGACTTCTTTCATCCCATATCAGACCCTTTGTAACTCTTGGCCAATTAACGGCCCGTGGTGAAACTGGCCCGTAATGAACAGTGTATCACTTTATACCCATTAACGGCCCGTTATTCTATTGGGACGTTTCCAGCCCAAGTTATCTTTCGGCATTCTCAGGGCCCATTGATTCTTGGGCTCATTTGCAGGATTCGGTTACATACGGCCCGTTACTGTCATTTTCTGCTTGTGGCCAAATTCAGCCCGTTGTTACAGTCAGCCCGTTTGTGGACCGTTAATACGTTGGGCCGTTTTCATGTCAAAAAAACCCGTTGGGCTGTTTTCATAGAGTTATCAAATACGGCCTATTAATTGCCCGTTATGGTCCATGAATAGTACGGCCCATGATTGGCGAAATGATGATACGCCCCGTAGAAGGCCGATGGATCCTACGGTCCGTATGACACCCATGGATCATACGGCCCGTAGAAGGCCCATGGATTCTACGGCCCGTAGAAGGCGCATGGACCATACGGCCCGTAGAAGGCCCATGAATCCTAAGGCCCGTATAAAAGACCAATGGATCCTACGACCCGTATAGAAGGCCAATGGATCCTACGACCGGAAGAAGGCCCATGGATCATTGGTCCTGCAGGAGGCCCATGGCTACAACAGTCCGTGTGTTGCCATGATTATTTTGGCCAATTACCAAAAATAGGCTATTGTGGCCACTAGAAAAACACAGAAAAAGAACTGCAGTGACTACAAGCAAACAACTAAACAAGACAATAAGGAAATAAATAAGCAAGCAATTAACGCTAGCCTATTACCGCTATTACACATATTACATCCACTGGGCATCATAGTTCGCCTCCAGTGCAAATATAGGGAGCAAAACAACATATTACATACACTGGCAATCAAAATTGGCCACCAGTGCGAATAAACACGGCAGCAAAACAAGAGCATAACTGAAACAACTTCAGAAGAGCTCAGGAAATGTTATCCTGGGTATCCACCATGCTGGCAATAAGCTTAGCAAGCTTATTAGCTTTGTCCTATTTGGCGCTAAAATCCTCCAATGCTTGCTGTTGCACCAGAAAGTATGCATCTTAAAGCTCCAGGGACTTCCGCAGTCCTTCCGCTTCTTGTCGCAGCACAACTGATCGATGTCTTTTAGCTTGTAGTTGAGACTCAAGAAACCGAACTGGTTCAGACAGTGAGTTTGAATAGCTTGTGCAAGCGGTAGTGGCCAGTAACTCGAACACTAAACCAAGATAGGACTTTGGGATTGTCTCGCTGTCTTCAAGAAAGTCTTCCTTAGCTGTTTTATCAGCTTTGTTGGAGACCAACAAGGATGTGTCACTATCCTAAACCTTATCTGCATTACTTCCTTTGCCATTGCTTAATAAGGCACTCTTCCCCAATATTCTGTCAGCATTCTAAAAGAAGAAACAAGCAGACACATAACAAGTTTAGCATGTACTAGTATATGAAACTCATTTTGGTGAACCAGTTCATTAGTAAGGTGGACATGATTAAACTACCAAGTCTTCTATTGCCAAGTACTAGTACATAATAAAAGCATCAAACAAACATATATCTATGTCCTATGGTCACTGCATTGTCTTGCCAAATCAAGATAGAGACACGGTTCAATTCATATCAGTTCAAGACAAAGCAGCAGTGAAAGAATACAAAGCGTGAGAAACTACACAACACAACATGATTTCAGATGGGTATCACGGGTCTACATATACAACAACACTATTGGCTTTGTTGTGATGCTAGTAATGTGCATAATATCAAAGTCAACTGCATACACAATTGAAATTGAAATCAATAGAGCTATTGATAAGAGCAAACCTGTTAAAGAAACATGCGTGAACATACCTACTGTGCCATTGGAGTTTCGATTGTATCCTTCAATTTTAAAATAAGTTTGTATGAGTAAATACAGTGATACAAGAGCAAAGCAATCATAGTTAAAAAAGGCGCACCTAAGAGAGCGCTTAAGCGCGCCTAGGCTCTAGGCATTGGCAAAATGCATTGCGCATAACTACGCTTAATCTGTGCATAACTGCATAAGCATGCGCTTTGATCAGTAAAGCACAAGGTGGTGGCAAAACACACAATTAACGCCTAGCGCTTTTCTGAAGTATGATAGCAATGGAATCTTAATTTAGAACATTTGTTCTTCAGGTTTAGGCACTTGTTCTACATGAACAGAGTACAGTAAGATGCCAAAATATAATACTTAAAAAGAGAAAATGAGCTCATAGACCTTACCGCATTCTTGGTTCGGGACCAGTACAAAACAAGGCATTCCCAGTCATCGTGCAGTAAATGTGTCTCAGGAGAACATAAGGGAATTTGATGAGTTTCTTTGCCGGTGAAGTACATTTTCTTTAGGTAATTCCGAGACTGCCACCAAGCATTCTTGAAGATAGCATAGGTACTAACACAGGTTACCTCATCGTGAGTTTCCAAATTGGTCCTTCTCTATAGAGAAAAATGGGAAAATTTGCTGTATTATAACCATCATGGAGGTAGGATGTATGGGACAAAGCAAAGTAATTGTCATGAATAATATTACTTACACATAACTCCTGGACAAACACTGGCAAGTAGCATTTTCCTTCATCTTCTGTATAATATTTCCAAGATGGGAAGATACGCACATACGATTTAACAACATCAAATGCGATAGCTGCTAAACTACGACTAGCTGGTTATGTTTCCTCCACAGGAATAGGCGTACTAACTGGTGGAGTTGGGGTTCACCATGATAGTACTGGCCCTTTGGGCACTGGAGCTGCCTTACTAACTGCTCTTGTTTGGGAGCTCTGTGGTGGAGATGGTGTTGTGTCAACATGAACTGGGTTACTATCTGCTCGGGTTGGGGTTAGATTGGGTGAAGCTGGTTTTCTGTCCATCGCAGTAGGGGTCCAATCTGCGAGAGTTTGGGTTATGTGCGGTAGGGCTGGTTCTTGTGCATGTACAACTGGGGTGCTATCTCCACCAAGAGGTAACACTGTTTTATTTGAAGACCGTGTTTTTAGTCCGATGGATACTGGCATCACCCGCTCCAATTCAGATGACTGATAAACAGGAAACATAGTTGATGTACAGACATTGTATGAGAGACAGATGCAATAGATAGTGTGGAAAAAAGGCATGAAATAGTTGACATGTATATTGTTTAACTAAAACAGATAGCATGACATAATTTCACATATATGATGTCTATCTAAACTGGATAGCATAGCATAACATAATTCAAAGATATGATGAATAACTAAACAGGATCACATGACATAATTCACCTACATGGTATCTAAGTAATCAGGATCGCATTATTTAATTCACATATGTGATTTATATGGTAAACAGAGGGCATTCGATATGATGTCTGAACTAAGAACATGGTGTTGAATATTGTGTATATGATGTCTAAACTATGCAATGCAAGACACCATATGCATGATATGAGCAGTATAACTGTGCCAAGTTTGAGCATACACCCCGGTGAGGGAATAGGACTGGTCATCTGTCTCTGAATCCATCTCTGAGGAGCTATCGGGACCCAACAAGAGATCTGCTTCGACAGGTAGCACTGTCTGCTCTGAAGGCCTTGTTTTCACTCAAGATTTTTTTCCATCTCCCACCCAAATGGCTGATTCACAGGAAGAGTAGTTTAATGTACAAACATTGTCGACAAATGGAAATGTAATGAAGAAAAGGATGGGAAAAATATCATTCAAATATATGATGCCTGGTTAAACAGGATGGCATTGCACATTTCACATATATTATGGCTGGCTAAAAGACATGAGACTGCATAATTCCCATGTATGATATAGAAAGGGCTTTTCTATTTTTAGCCACCACTTACTTTGCACTTTGATAATTTGTCATCACTTACATTGTAATTGATCTGTTGCCACCCTTTACTTTGCACTTTGATTTTTTGCCATTTTTTCATACAAAAACAATAATTGCAAATCATTGACATAATATATTCATAAAACAGTGGATCAAAATACCCTTTGTGAAAGATTGACCAGTGCACCCGGCCAATTCAAAGATTGAATCAAATCAGGAGGGGACGAACCCATTCGCCGCCGCTGCCGACGTCTCTGATGGCCGGGTGCTTTCCTCCTACTCGCGCTGCTCTCCTGCAGGGCATTGACCGCGCCACCGGAGTAACATATGCTAGGTAGATGCACCACGGGGAGGGCCCAAGGCGCCGCTCCAAGCATCCGCCCGGTGGCTCGCCTGATGGTCGCTCCCGATGGGGTCATCCCGTAGGGATGGAACGTGCTACCTCGTCCCGCCTCAAGTGCGTGGCTAACCACCACGCCATGCCGGTCCCGTTGCAGGGAGGGCCCTAGGTGCCACTCCGGGCTTGTGCAGGGAGCACGGGGAGCCTCCCCTTGTCGGAGGCACACAAAGGACAGGGAGGGTGGGTTCCAGCACCGGCTAGCCCACAGCTCGGAGGCACGCACTACGAGGGCATTGGGTGCTGGTTATCTTGGCAAGTTGGAGGGATAGGAGGTCGGCGGCGCTGCCGGCGATGAGAAGCTGGTGGCTGGGGCACGGGGGCAGGTGAGGGAGATGGGGAACGAGCTTCTCTCACGTGTCTTGTACCTGTCAATCGGAAAGCAGCAAGGCGGGGCAAAGGGATTTGGAGAGGATGGGTAGGAGGTCAGCCATGGAGAAACGTGCCACCGGCGGAGATGGAGCAGAGCGCCCCGTAGTCGCCGTCATCGTCTCTTATCCATGACCCATACATGAGTGGTCAATGGGATGGGGGCAAGGGCAATCTCGGGTTTATCCGTGGGCAGGGGCAAATCTTCCAAGTCCCAGGTAAGGAATGGCAAAAAAGCAATTAAGAGATAAGGAGTGGAAAATCGTCAAACTCCAAAGTAAATCGTGGCAAGAAATCAAATGCCCCATATAGAAACTAAACAGGTGGCATTGCAGAACATGTCTAAACTAAGCAGATGACATATATGATGTGAAAAGTAGGCACTGCAAGGCAACATATGCATGATATGACTAACATCATCATGCCAAGGTAGAGCAAACACCTTGGGGGGTAAATAGGAGTGGTCAGCGGCGTATGAATCCGCCTCATAAAAGATATCTTCCTGATCTGGATTACAATCTGGAGAGGGGTGGGGAGGGTTTGCCATTGAACCCACCATGGAGCGATGTCTGCATGACATTGTATTGCCGCGCAAAACTCTTCTCTTTTTTCTCTACATGTTCAGCATGACTGTGTACAATATCTGACATGCATACGAAAAAAATATGGTGAGGTTATGTAAGGAGAGCATGCAGAAATTTAGAGTGATGGTAACAACCAGTGGATGGATCCAAAAATAATGATAGCAGGCTGATGATTGCTTTAAATTGATAAAAAGATAGATGATGATTGCTTTACTATTTGTTTCCCACCCAAGATGAACTACATAGGCATACCCTAGGTGAACCAGATATTAGACAGAAATACTATTCATTGCTTCCTCGATATGTGCCCCACAAATAATTTAGAACTCAAGTTTGAACATTTATTTGGACCAGACTTGGGAGTCCAAGAACTGAACAGGACAATAAAGTAGCAGGTAAGTTCAAGCAATGCATAACATAAGAAGAAACAAAAGAGTGCGACCTCTCTTGTGGACCCGTGTACTCCTCAGGTTCATCTACTGAGTCAATGATGGTGATGCCATTGCGATTGGTGCCGGCGGCAGGGAAGGAGATCTGAGGCGGCGAAAGACGGTCGGGAGTCGTGATGTCTGGTTTGGTGGCTGCTTCTGTTGATGGAGCAGCTCAGGTGAGGTGGACGACGTCGCGGAAGGAGCAGGACAAACCACACAAAATTCCCTTCGACACGTACCTGTAACTGAAGTAATTTTATAAGGGCTCATTTGTCTTGCATGATTCTTAAAACACAGTGATAGGAAAAACACCGGAATAGGATAGGAAAATGCACATGGTAAACAGAGCATTTGTAAACATGGGATTTCTGTCAACTTGGGTGTTTGGTTTACAGGAATTGGAAGAGCAGAGGAATGCAAAGAAACATGGCCTAAATAAAGTGAAACCATATGAAAGCGTGTACAGTTAAAATGTTGTTCTGGCACTAATGCACTTGGTCTTGTTTTCATGCATAGGATTTTGAAAAGTAGGTCCATATGGATGTTTTGTTTTCATGCATAGGATTTTGAAAAGTAGGTCCAGGTGGATTATGTCACTAATGTTATTCTGGCACTAACAAAATGCATGAATAATTGGGTTGGTCGCTCAAGTAGTTGAGGCAGAGGTGGCTGTCGGAGGTGTGGAGGAAGATCTGAGGAATCTGTAGATGGCGTTTAGGGCACTGCTCCGTTGTGATGGATCGTTCTGTCGTTGACGCCAAGGCTGAAGCAGCACAAGACAGACATCGTCAATCTCAAGTGGGATTCTAATAGCATCTCCAATAGATGATGTAAAATGGATGTACAATTTACATCACCAAAAACCACGTGACTATAGCAGATGAGGTAAAAACTGTTAACTCTGAACTTAACTGTCGAAACTGAAATTTACTTTGGAATCTGAATGCTACTGTCGAAACTGAACGCAGTGGTAGCAGAGAGGCACTTGAGATGTAGTTTAGGGAGGGCATGCAGTTCATCTTCAACCTGCACCCCCCTGAGCCGCTAGCCCCCACCGGTCGAACCGCCGGCCCCAGCACCGCCTCTCCGCCCCGAAACAACTCCCCACCGCCGCCCCGGCCGTCCCTCTAGGCCATCCCACCGTGAACCCTAAGAAAGATAGTGGGGTACCTCTCCGGCGAGCCCCCGTCCCCGCTACGGGTGGTTCTTCCTTAACTCCGGCGAGCCCCCCCCCCCCACCCAACCCTTGAAAGTCGACTGACCCAAAAGTTGATTTAGTCGGCTGAAGTGTGGCTAAATCAGAGCAGAGCAGCAGCACGAGCGAGGGGAGGGCAGTAGCAGCAGGTGGCCGAGCGAGCGATCGAGCGAGAGTCGGAGCAGCAGCAGCAAATCCGACTGGTATGGACGCCGCCGCCGAAGGGGCCTCGCACTGGGGGAGAGCCGTCTTGGAGATGTCGCCTGCGGTGCCGGCTTCAAGGTAGCCGCTCCATGGGGGTTCAGGATGGAGCACCGTCGTCGCCGGGAGGTCGAGTTAAGGAGAAGGTGCAATGCGATGAGTGTACAACCTCTTTGGTGGTGCCTAGTAGGCCTCGGCTTTGTCCGAAGAGTCGGTGAGGATGCTGCGGTTCCGGTGGAGCAGGTTAAGGCGGCGCTGTGGGGATGGAGCAGCCGCGATAGATGAGGCGATCATCAGAGCAGCTCCTTGGAGGTGGAGGATGTTGGGTTTTGTAGTAATTTCAAAATTTTCCTACGCACACGCAAGATCATGTGATGCATAGCAACGAGGGGAGAGTGTTGTCTACGTACCCAACGCAGACCGACTACGGAAGCGATGACACGACGTAGAGGAAGTAGTTGTGCGTCGTCACGATCCAACTGATCAAGCACCGAAACTACGGCACCTCCGAGTTCGAGCACATGTTCAGCTCGATGACGATCCCCGGACTCCAATCCAACAAAGTGTCGGGGAAGAGTTCCGTCAGCATGACGGCGTGGTGACGATCTTGATGAACTACAGCAGCAGGGCTTCGCCTAAACTCCGCTACAGTATTATCGAGGAATATGGTGGCAGGGGGCACCGCACACGGCTAAGGAACACATCACGTGGATCAACTTGTGTGTTTCTGGGGTGCCTCTGCCTCAGTATATAAAGGATCCAAGGGGGAGGGGGGCGCCAGCCAGGGAGGAGGGCGCAGGAGGAGTCCTACTCCTTCCAGGAGTAGGACTCCCCCCAATCCTATTCCAACTAGGATTCCCCAAGGGGGGAAAGAGAGAGAGGGGGGCCGGCCACCTTCTCCTAGTCCTAATAGGACTAGGGGAGGGGGAAGTGGCGCAGCCACCTTGGGCTGCCCCTTTCTCCTTTCCACTAAGGCCCATGAAGGCCCATATGGCTCCCGGGGGGTTCCGGTAACCTCCCGGTAACCCGGTAAAATCCTGATTTCACCCGGAACACTTCCGATATCCAAACATAGGCTTCCAATATATCAATCTTTACGTCTCGACCATTTAGAGACACCTCGTCATGTTCGTGATCACATCCGGGACTCCAAACAACCTTCGGTACATCAAAATGCATAAACTGATAATGTAACTGTCATTGTAACCTTAAGCGTGCGGACCCTACGGGTTCGAGAACAATGTAGACATGACGGAGACATGTCTCCGGTCAATAACCAATAGAGGGACCTGGATGCCCATATTGGCTCCTACATATTCTACGAAGATCTTTATCGGTCAGACCGCATAACAACATACGTTGCTCCCTTTGTCATCGGTATGTTACTTGCCCGAGATTCGATCGTCGTATCCAATACCTAGTTCAATCTTGTTACCGGCAAGTCTCTTTACTCGTTCCGTAATACATCATCTCACAACTAACATATTAGTTGTAATGCTTGCAAGGCTTATGTGATGTGTATTACCGAGATGGCCCAGAGATACCTCTCCGACAATCAGAGTGACAAATCCTAATTCGAAATACGCCAACCCAACATCTACCTTTGGAGACACCTGTAATGCTCCTTTATAATCACCCAGTTACGTTGTGACGTTTGGTAGCACCCAAAGTGTTCCTCCGGCAAACGGGAGTTGCATAATCTCATAGTCATAGGAACATGTATAAGTCATGAAGAAAGCAATAGCAACATACTAAACGATCGGGTGCTAAGCAAATGGAATGGTTCATGTCAATCAGATCATTCAACTAATGATGTGACCTCATTAATCAAATAACAACTCATTGTTCATGGTCAGGAAACATAACCATCTTTGATTAACGAGCTAGTCAAGTAGAGGCATAAACATTTATCATGATTATAAGGAAATATATAATAACTTTATTATTGCCTCTAGGGCATATTTCCTTCAGTCTCCCACTTGCACTAGAGTCAATAATCTAGATTACACTTTAATGTATCTAACACCCATGGAGCCTTGGTGCTGATCATGTTTTGCTCGTGGAAGAGGCTTAGTCAATGGGTCTGCAACATTCAGCTCCGTATGTATCTTGCAAATCTCTATGTCTCCCACCTGGACTAGATCCCGGATGGAGTTGAAGAGTCTCTTGATGTGTTTGGTCCTTTTGTGAAATCTGGATTCCTTTGCCAAGGCAATTGCACCAGTATTGTCACAAAAGATTTTCATTGGACCCGATGCATTAGGTATGACACGTAGATCGGATATGAACTCCTTCATCCAGACTCCTTCGTTCGCTGCTTCCGAAGCAGCTATGTACTCCGCTTCACATGTAGATCCCGCTACGACGCTTTGTTTAGAACTGCACCAACTGACAGCTCCACCGTTTAATGTAAACACGTATCTGGTTTGCGATTTAGAATCGTCCGGATCAGTGTCAAAGCTTGCATCAACGTAACCTTTTACGGTGAGCTCTTTGTCACCTCCATATACGAGAAACATATCCTTAGTCCTTTTCAGGTATTTCAGGATGTTCTTGACCGCTGTCCAGTGATCCATTCCTGGATTACTTTGGTACCTCCCTGCTAAACTTATAGCAAGGCACACATCAGGTCTGGTACACAACATTGCATACATGATAGATCCTATGGCTGACGCATAGGGAACATCTTTCATATTCTCTCTACCTTCTGCAGTGGTCGGGCATTGAGTCTTACTCAACTTCACACCTTGTAACACAGTCAAGAACCCTTTCTTTGCTTGATCCATTTTGAACTTCTTCAAAATTTTGTCAAGGTATGTGTTTTGTGAAAGTCCAATTAAGCGTCTTGATATATCTCTATAGATCTTAATGCCTAATATGTAAGCAGCTTCACCGAGGTCTTTCATTGAAAAACTTTTATTCAAGTATCCCTTTATGCTATCCAGAAATTCTATATCATTTCCAATCAGCAATATGTCATCCACATATAATATCAGAAATGCTACAGAGCTCCCACTCACCTTTTTGTAAATACAGGCTTCTCCGAAAGTCTGTATAAAACCAAATGCTTTGATCACACTATCAAAGTGTTTATTCCAACTCCGAGATGCTTGCACCAGTCCATAAATGGATCACTGGAGCTTGCATACTTTGTTAGCTCCCTTTGGATCGACAAAACCTTCCGGTTGCATCATATACAACTCTTCTTCCAGAAATCCATTCAGGAATGCAGTTACCAAATTTCATAATCATAAAATGCGGCAATCGCTAACATGATTCGGACAGACTTAAGCATTTCTACGGGTGAGAAAGTCTCATCGTAGTCAACCCCTTGAACTTGTCGAAAACCTTTCGCGACAAGTCGAGCTTTGTAGACAGTAACATTACCATCAGCGTCAGTCTTCTTCTTGAAGATCCATTTATTCTCAATTGCTTGCCGATCATCGGGCAAGTCAACCAAAGTCCATACTTTGTTCTCATACATGGATCCCATCTTAGATTTCATGGCTTCAAGCCACTTTGCGGAATCTGGGCTCACCATCGCTTCTTCATAGTTCGTAGGTTCATCATGATCTAGTAGCATGGCTTCCAGAACTGGATTACCGTAGCACTCTGGTGCGGATCTTACTCTGGTTGATCTACGAGGTTCAGTAGTATCTTGTTCTGAAGTTTCATGATCATTATCATTAACTTCCTCACTCATTGGTGTAGGTGTCGCAGAAACAATTTTCTGTGATGTACTACTTTCCAACAAGGGAGTAGGTACAGTTACCTCGTCAAGTTCTACTTTCCTCCCACTCACTTCTTTCGAGAGAAACTCCTTCTCAAGAAAGTTTCCGAATTTAGCAACAAAAGTCTTGCCTTTGGATCTGTGATAGAAGGTGTATCCAACAGTTTCCTTTGGATATCCTATGAAGACACATTTCTCCAATTTGGGTTCGAGCTTATCAGGTTGAAGCTTTTTCACATAAGCATCGCAGCCCCAAACTTTCAGAAACGACAACTTTGGTTTCTTGCCAAACCACAGTTCATAAGGCGTCGTCTTAACGGATTTTGATGGTGCCCTATTTAACGTGAATGCGGCCGTCTCTAAAGCATAACCCCAAAATGATAGCGGTAAATCAGTAAGAGACATCATAGATCGCACCATATCTAGTAAAGTACGATTACGACGTTCGGACACACCATTACGTTGTGGTGTTCCGGGTGGCGTGAGTTGCGAAACTATTCCATAGTTTTTCAAATGTACACCAAACTCGTAACTCAAATATTCTCCTCCATGATCAGATCGTAGAAACTTTATTTTCTTGTTACGATGATTTTCAACTTCACTCTGAAATTCGTTGAACCTTTCAAATGTTTCAGATTTATGTTTCATTAAGTAGATATACCCATATCTGCTTAAATCATCTGTGAAGGTGAGAAAATAACGATATCCGCCACGAGCCTCAATATTCATCGGACCACATACATCGGTATGTATGATTTCCAACAAATCTGTTGCTCTCTCCATAGTACCGGAGAACGGTGTTTTAGTCATCTTGCCCATGAGGCACAGTTCGCAAGTACCAAGTGATTCATAATCAAGTGGTTCCAAAAGTCCATCAGTATGGAGTTTCTTCATGCGCTTTATACCGATATGACCTAAACGACAGTGCCACAAATAAGTTGAACTTTCATTATCAACTCTGCATCTTTTGGCTTCAACATTATGAATATGTGTATTTACTACTATCGAGATTCAATAAGAATAGACCACTCTTCAAGGGTGCATGACCATAAAAGATATTACTCATATAAATAGAACAACCATTATTCTCTGATTTAAATGAATAACCGTATCGCATTAAACAAGATCCAGATATAATGTTCATGCTCAACGCTGACACCAAATAACAATTATTTAGGTCTAATATTAATCCCGAAGGTAGATGTAGAGGTAGCGTGCCGACCGCGATCACATCGACTTTGGAACCATTTCCCACGCGCATCGTCACCTCGTCCTTAGCCAATCTTCGCTTAATCCGTAGCCCCTGTTTCGAGTTGCCAATATTAGCAACAGAACCAGTATCAAATACCCAGGTGCTACTGCGAGCATTGGTAAGGTACACATCAATAACATGTATATCACATATACCTTTGTTCACTTTGCCATCCTTCTTATCCGCCAAATACTTGGGGCAGTTCCGCTTCCAGTGACCAGTCTGCTTGCAGTAGAAGCACTCAGTTTTAGGCTTAGGTCCAGACTTGGGTTTCTTCTCTTGAGCAGCAACTGGCTTGCCATTCTTCTTGAAGTTCCCCTTCTTCTTTCCTTTGCCCTTTTTCTTGAAACTAGTGGTCTTGTTGACCATCAACACTTGATGCTCTTTCTTGATTTCTACCTCCGCAGCTTTCAGCATCGCGAAGAGCTCGGGAATAGTCTTGTTCATCCCTTGCATATTATAGTTCATCACGAAGCTCTTGTAGCTTGGTGGCAGTGATTGGAGAATTCTGTCAATGACGCAATCATCTGGAAGATTAACTCCCAATTGAATCAAGTGATTATTATACCCAGACATTTTGAGTATATGCTCACTGACAGAACTGTTCTCCTCCATCTTGCAGCTATAGAACTTATTGGAGACTTCATATCTCTCAATCTGGGCATTTGCTTGAAATATCAACTTCAACTCCTGGAACATCTCAAATGCTCCATGACGTTCAAAACGTCGTTGCAGTCCCGATTCTAAGCCGTAAAGCATGGCACACTGAACTATCGAGTAGCCATCAGTTTTGCTCTGCCAGATGTTCATAACATCTGGTGTTGCTCCAGCAGCAGGCCTGGCACCCAGCGGTGCTTCCAGGACGTAATTCTTCTGTGCAGCAATGAGGATAATCCTCAAGTTACGGACCCAGTCCGTGTAATTGCTACCATCATCTTTCAACTTTGCTTTCTCAAGGAACGCATTAAAATTCAACGGAACAACAGCACGAGCCATCTATCTATAATCAACATAAACAAGCAAGATACTATCAGGTACTAAGTTCATGATAAATTTAAGTTCAATTAATCATATTACTTAAGGACTCCCACTTAGATAGACATCCCTCTAATCCTCTAAGTGATCACGTGATCCAAATCAACTAAACCATGTCCGATCATCACGTGAGATGGAGTAGTTTCATCGGTGAACATCATTATGTTGATCATATTTACTATATGATTCACGCTCGACCTTTCGGTCTCCGTGTTCTGAGGCCATATCTGTATATGCTTGGCTCGTCAAGTATAACCTGAGTATTCTGTGTGCGCAACTGTTTTGCACCCGTTGTATTTGAACGTAGAGCCTATCACACCCGATCATCACGTGGTGTCTCAGCACGAAGAACTTTCTCAACGGTGCATACTCAGGGAGAACACTTCTTGATAATTTAGTGAGAGATCATCTTATAATGCTACCGTCAATCAAAGAAAGATAAGATGCATAAAAAGATAAACATCACATGCAATCAATATAAGTGATATGATATGGCCATCATCATCTTGTGCCTGTGATCTCCATCTCCGAAGCACCGTCATGATCACCATCGTCACCAGCGTGACACCTTGATCTCCATCGTAGCATCGTTGTTGTCTCGCCAATCTTTTGCTTCCACGACTATCACTACCATTTAGTAATAAAGTAAAGCATTACATCGCGATTGCATTGCATACAATAAAGCGACAACCATATGGCTCCTGCCAGTTGCCGATAACTCGGTTACAAAAGATGATCATCTCATACAATAAAATTCAGCATCATGCCTTGACCATATCACATCACAACATGCCCTGCAAAAACAAGTTAGACGTCCTCTACTTTGTTGTTGCATGTTTTACGTGGCTGCTACGGGCTTAAGTAAGAACGAATCTCACCTACGCATCAAAACCACAACGATAGTTTGTCAAATAGACTCCGTTTTAACCTTCACAAGGACCGGGCGTAGCCATACTTGGTTCAACTAAAGTTGGAGAGACAGTCGCCCGCAAGCCATCTCTGTGCAAAGCACGTCGAGGGAACCGGTCTCGCGTAAGCGTACGCGTAAGGTTGGTCCGGGTTGTCTTGTCCAACAATACCGCCGAACCAAAGTATGACATGCTGGTAGGCAGTATGACTTGTATCGTCCACAACTCACTTGTGTTCTACTCGTGCAAATAACATCAACATAAATAACCTAGGCTCGGATGCCACTGTTGGGTTTCGTAGTAATTTCAAAAATTTCCTACGCACACACAAGATCATGTGATGCATAGCAACGAGGGGAGAGTGTTGTCTACGTACCCAACGCAGACCGACTGCGGAAGCGATGACACGACGTAGAGGAAGTAGTCGTGCGTCTTCACGATCCAACCGATCAAGCACCGAAACTACGGCACCTCCGAGTTCGAGCACACGTTCAGCTCGATGACGATCCCCGGACTCCGATCCAGCAAAGTGTCGGGGAAGAGTTCCGTCAGCACGACGGCGTGGTGACGATCTTGATGAACTACAGCAGCAGGGCTTCGCCTAAACTCCGCTACAGTATTATCGAGGAATATGGTGGCAGGGGGCACCGCACACGGCTAAGGAACAGATCACGTGGATCAACTTGTGTGTTTCTGGGGTGCCTCTGCCTCAGTATATAAAGGAGCCAAGGGGGAGGGGGGCGCCGGCCAGGGAGGAGGGCGCAGGAGGGGTCCTACTCCTTCCGGGAGTAGGACTCCCCCCCAATCCTATTCCAACTAGGATTCCCCAAGGGGGGAAAGAGAGAGAGGGGGGCCGGCCACCTTCTCCTAGTCCTAATAGGACTAGGGGAGGGGGAAGTGGCTCAGCCACCTTGGGCTGCCCCTTTCTCCTTTCCACTAAGGCCCATGAAGGCCCATATGGCTCCCGGGGGGTACCGGTAACCTCCCGGTAACCCGGTAAAATCCTGATTTCACCCGGAACACTTCCGATATCCAAACATAGGCTTCCAATATATCAATCTTTACGTCTCGACCATTTCGAGACTCCTCGTCATGTCCGTGATCACATCCGGGACTCCGAACAACCTTCGGTACATCAAAATGCATAAACTCATAATGTAACTGTCATCGTAACCTTAAGCGTGCGGACCCTACGGGTTCGAGAACAATGTAGACATGAACGAGACATGTCTCCGGTCAATAACCAATAGCGGGACCTGGATGCTCATATTGGCTCCTACATATTCTACGAAGATCTTTATCGGTCAGACCGCATAACAACATATGTTGTTCCTTTTGTCATCGGTATGTTACTTGCCCGAGATTCGATCGTCGGTATCCAATACCTAGTTCAATCTCGTTACCGGCAAGTCTCTTTACTCGTTCCGTAATACATCATCTCACAACTAACATATTAGTTGTAATGCTTGCAAGGCTTATGTGATGTGTATTACCGAGAGGGCCCAGAGATACCTCTCCGACAATCGGAGTGACAAATCCTAATCTCGAAATACGTCAACCCAACATCTACCTTTGGAGACACCTGTAATGCTCCTTTATAATCACCCAGTTACGTTGTGACGTTTGGTAGCACCCAAAGTGTTTCTCCGGCAAACGGGAGTTGCATAATCTCATAGTCATAGGAACATGTATAAGTCATGAAGAAAGCAATAGCAACATATTAAACGATCGGGTGCTAAGCTAATGGAATGGGTCATGTCAATCAGATCATTCAACTAATGATGTGACCTCGTTAATCAAATAACAACTCATTGTTCATGGTCAGGAAACGTAACCATCTTTTATTAACGAGCTAGTCAAGTAAAGGCATATTAGTGACACTTTGTTTGTCTATGTATTCACATATGTATTATGTTTCTGGTTAATACAATTCTAGCATGAATAATAAACATTTATCATGATTATAAGGAAATATATAATAACTTTATTATTGCCTCTAGGGCATATTTCCTTCAGAGGGCGGGGCAGCTGAACAAGCAGGACCACGAGATGGACGACGGATCCTCATCCGGGGAGGTGGACGAGGGACGTCGAGTTGTTGCGGTGGACGACGTCATCGGGGAAGAGGCTCCGGCTGGGCAACGGTGAGGTGGCGGACGGAGGAGGGTGGGGTTTCATGGCTGGAGCAGAGAGGTTATGGCGGCCTTGGATTTCGAATGGCGAAAAGGGGGCGATGGGAGGGGGTGAAGCATGACTTAGGGGCGCGCTTGTCCAAAATGTAGGGTGTGTTATAAAAGTACCCCCCACCGATTTGAACTAGCGGCCCTTTTGGCTCAGGGTTAGAAGGGTGATTTCGTGTGTCGGGATTTGGCAGCTGGAGGGAATTTTTGCGTGCGTTGTAATTTCAGGTTAGCAAGGTGCGGGTTGTGAAGGTGCCAGTTTTGGGAGCACGATATCTGAATTTTCAGGATATAACAAGACGTGGGTTGAATTTTAGGGACAAGCCTAACATGTAGTAACATTATACTTGTATGTACCAAATCAATTCGCACTTCCCTCAACCAAAAAGAAAACGAAAAAAATAAAACTATTCACACTATAGAGATGGAAGGAGGGATTATGAATCCATGTTATGTCTGACTAAATTTTTTCGCTTGCTGTATAATGCATGTAACCTACTCATACCAACATTTTAGTGCATTCCAAATGTCTATACTACCGCTGCAACTTGAACTAAATTTGAATTCGTTTCTCTATTTCAATAAGAATCTACAATCATGATTGTTGCCAACTTCAACCATCATTCGTGTATTACCTTAATAACACTCCACATGATTACTATAGAGATAGATATGAACTATGTGTACTACATGAACTCGAATTCTATTTATTGAATACACTTGATGTTGATTCCAAATAATAGTACATTTGATGTACTAACTATAGATTCATAATCTAAACCATGTTCCATATGTACACCGTGTTTATCACACAAAGTATACCCCGCCCCCTACATTATGACAAGTATTTAGACCTGAGCTGCAAAAGCCACACATTAGCCCAAATTATAATCAATGTTCTATGTATTATACGTAGTACTAGCAAGATGCTCATGCGTTCCACAGAACATCAACATGATCAAGGGGCCTAATTTGCAAATATGGAGAGGGGTGTGGGTATCTTTTTTCAAACATGCCATAGTTTCCTTCTTATCGGCCAGATATAAATCGGACGGCCTATATTGCAGGATGGCAGGCACACCATCATCAAGAACTCCGTTTTTTATAAGAGTAGAGATAAAATATATTATATGTAGTATAACATGTTCATTACCACACCATGTGTATCACCGTTATATATATTCACACATGTGTTGGTTTAAAACACTATGATAAATTCTTAAAATATCCGAATTTGCTTTTTATAATGAAGTATATATGATCTCTATTCGTCTTTTACACCCACACAACCCTCTTATCTTTGTAGCTAGCGCTAACTTCCTCTCGTGCATGCACACGCCCGCATCCCTCTCACCCTCCCTCAGCATTCTCTAGCTCCATACTGCAAATTCGTATTTTCACTTTAGGTCGTTCACCCACGGTGTATGTAGGCCCTCCAACTCCTTCTTTACAGCACACATCGATCGATATGCCTCTCTAGCCAGGTGTGCCTAGCACAAACCCAAGCTTCCCCTCTTCTCTTGTCACTGTCCATGCCTCACTCCCACCACTCTTTTCATCGATCTTGTACTCGCACACTCCTTCCCCTGATGTAGTATGCCTCTCGTACCACCTCCTAGATGCATCCCTCTCTCTCTATCCTTCTCCTTGTGTCTCATTTGCTTCTAACACACACATGCATGTATACCGATCGATCTCCCAACATATACCTAGATCGACTTTAACTACCCCCCCATCGATTGACGTACCTCACAAGTTATGTCTCTCCTTTCTCTAACAAAGGGCGATTGATGTTCCTATGTAGTTATGTCTGCTTACCACAACCATATCGTCCCCCCTCATCATTCACGCATGCCTCCTGACCCGTCTCTCGCACGCACATGCACAGAAAACAAGCAGCCATCTCCTCTCTTATTGATATAGCGGGCGTGCCCTCTGTTTGTCTAGCAAGCCTATCCCACCATTTGTTAGAAGCAACTCCACTACCACCCCCTCCAACACTCTAGCTCTGTCTCTCTCCCAACCTTATTCCTCTCCTGCACATATGCATGGATGCCGATCGATCTCCCTTAATATATGAGGCAGATCGATGTCCTTAATACATGAGGTAGGCCTCTCTCCTCCTCCACACATATACCAACCATCGTACCTCTATAATTAATTGGGCCTCCCTCTTCCCCCACCACACACCGATAGTCGAGCGCTGCATGTATTTATCCATGCCACAGAGACAAACTGCACATGTCCCCTCTCACGTTCCAGTAGGCCAGTCACTCTATATCTTTGACGTGGGCACACACAAATTCGATGGCACTCTTTATGGATCACGTGCGCACACACACACACATCATCCCTCTCTTTGATTCTATGGACACCTCAAGCCGATGATACCTCCACTCTCTTCTCGTGGATCGCCCCCTCTATATATATGTTATATCCAGGACTATATTTCACACACATTGAATATGTTACATTTTTTGATTGACCCCCCCAAAAAAAACTCTCAAGAACCCACACACTATATCTCTCTAGGTTTGTATCTCTCTCACACAACCCCATGTAGGTGGTGTACGTATACAAGAAGATAATAGGTGCACCGTGCATGTACTCACGCTTCGTGCCTAGCCACACCCGCGCGGGTACATGGTGGATCTCATTTCTTTACAAAATGGCAGCCCACATGCTAATTTGAACGCCTGTAGTGGTTGTTTACCTAGGGAGGTCGTGTACCACGCGTGCATGAAACAAAGTTCGACTTGACGAGTTGCCGCGTTATTTTTAAATAAAGTTATAGCGCTCATTGGCATGTACACAGAATATAAAACGATTTTTACAGAGAAAAAGGTAGTCCGCTCAACTATATACAATGGAGCCTGCCTGCCTGGTTTGTCTCTCTTCAGAGTATCTCACAGAAGGCTGCGGTGGCCTCTCTCTCTCTCATCGTTGGTCACTGATCCGGCCGCATCCCGTCCGCCGGGGGAAAGGGAGTGCGGTGGCCTCTCTCTCTCTCACCATTGGTCACTGATCCGGCCACATCTCGTTCGCCGGGGAAAGGGAGGAAGTGCATCGTTTCTCCGTTCGACGGCGCCGAGGCAGCACGTCCTGATCTGCGGTACACGACGTTCTCTCTGACCAAGCTCCGGCGCGGCAGGGCCTATGCCACCTGCTCGCAGATTCCGCCCACTGCCGCTCACCTAGTTACATCCCGACGACCTCCAGGTATCCCCTCCGGCTTTGCTCCACTGCCCGTCTTCCCACGTCGATGCATGTGGATCTTCCATAGTTGTTTGCCCAAAACATAGCTCGTCCGGCGTACTTTCCATATTGTAATCTCGTCCTCACACCATTTTAGACTAACACAACCGTGTTCTTATCTTCCCTTAGGACAAGGAATATGCTACTTTTATCTATGTGACATCAACTGTTATTGGCCAGTAATTGTTTCCTTTCTACCTCTTTTTTGCAAATAGGGCTATCCATTTCACCTCGTTGCTATTGCGACCTTTTGGTGAACTGCACAAATCACTTTTGTCTTAAGAGTGTTTTTTGCAGTTGTACTAAAATGTCACACGGGCAACGTCTCTACATTTCAGTGCGACTGCACAAAGGGAGATTGGTTTTGCTCTATCCACCTCATCCAACTCCGAGCCTAATCTTCTCCAACTAGTTAGTCTTAAGAGAGACTGCAAAGGTGACCGGCTTCTATTTGTGTGTTTATTGTTTCATCAACAGTCCTCTGTTATTGTAATCACACTTAATATCTTTGGAACAGGGACACTCAGCTCTATTTTAGTGGAACTGCACAAAATGATCGAAATGTTGCATGCTCCAGACAGCTACTTTTTTCCCAACACGCCTTGTTGATTTAGACATAGCTAGGGGAACGTTGCTGCCAATGAAATCATGGATCAATTTTAATTTAACACCCTTCTCACAACTCTGTCTTCAGTTGTGATGTAATTATTAGCTCTGATCTGCTAATAATTGACATGCATTAGCAAGGAAGTTAGTTTTTTATTGTTTCCAAAAGAGCATCATTGGTAGGACACATGAAACAAAAGCTGAAAGCTCACACCATTGTACAATTTCATGTCACTGCAAAATTATCTGTATAGTACGTCAATTATGTAAACAAATGATGGAAGCTTGATAGCATTGCCAGAAGCCTCTTCATCATCCGGGTCCATGTGCCGTGCACAAAATTTTACTCCTTCGTTCCTAAATATTTGTCTTTTTACAAATTTCGAATGGGCATATTTTAGAGTGTAGATTCACTCATTTTGCATCGTTTGTGTACTCCCTCCGTTCCTAAATACTCTATTCGTCTTTCTAGAGATTTCAACAAGTGACTACATATGGAGCAAAATGAGTGAATTTACACTCTAAAATATGTCTATATACATCCGTATGTAGTAGTCCATTTGAATCTCTAAAAAGACAAAAATTTGAGTAGACACTCGTTGAAATCTCTAGAAAGAAAAATACTCCAGAGTACATTTAAGAACCGAGGGGTAGTGCACAACCGCATGAGAGACTTAGCCCGGTCGTTGCGCCGCATTAATAGTGAGTAATGGGCAGTCAAATCATAAGCCCCACCTTTCCCACTATAAGTTGTTCGCAAGAAGCAACCATCAATACGCTCTTCTTTGAATCCGCTCATACTCCATTCGTTTTATTTACTCTGCATATTAGAGTTGACTGAAGTCAAACTTCGTAAAGTTTGACCAAGTTTATAAAAAACAATATAGACATTTATCATAATAAATCTATACGATGTGAAAGTACATTCGATAATAAATCTAATGTTGTTGATTTGTTATTGTATATCTTAATATTTTTGTTTATAAACTTGGTCAAAGTTTGTAAAGCCTGAATTTGACCAAAGTGTCAGGACCCCGACTCAAAGCCACACCGATCTAGCATGTAACACCTCATATCACTTTGCGGCCTCACGCACGGTATTCCCACGGGTGTCGCCTTACCTTGCCCGGGACCGTTTGCGCCTTTTGGCACACATATATGTTAGTGTTGCTAGCATCCATATGACAAGGAGCCCGGGCTGACATGGCTAGTCGTGAACCCAAAGTGGCACTAACTTATAGGGACATACATACATGACCCAGCAACGAACGTGTCAGTCATCAGCGAGTGAATTCGGGATGTAGCAGCTAGGCTAGCAGGACTCTGGTAAACCGGGCTATAGCAGGCTAACAGGACTCCCGTAGACACCGCGTGACATTTCCCCGAAGGGACATACACAGGAACGAAGAAGGACACATACCGACTAGTCTAAGTGTTCCGGAGCAGTAGCAAGCTACCAAGGCTCAGTGGAAGCACTAGGATACATTTCCCGGTAAGAGAGGCTAAAAATGATAAACAACTAGATAGTTAGATCCCACACATACCAAGCATTTCAATAACATACACACAATATGCTCGATATGTGCAAATACAACATGGCATCACAACATGACTCTACAACTCAAGTATTTTATTCAATAGGCTCCGAGGAGGGAGATATTACAAACATGGGTCTCACGACCCAACATTCAGAGCATACAAGTCAAAGCACATGCGGAAGCTTAACATGTCTGAGTACAGACAACTACAAATGAAAAAGGCTGAGAAGCCTGACTAACTACCAGATCCTGCCGAGGGCACAAGATCGTAGCTGAGGTAACAAGCTAAATGTCGAAGTTCATGCGGAACTACTAGTGAGACTGAAGTCTCTTTGCAAAAACATAAAATAAGAAAACGTGAGAACAAATGTACCCAGCAAGACTTACATCAGAACTAACTACATATGCATCATTATTAACAAAGGGGATGGTGGGGTTTAACTACAGCAAGCCAGCTTTGACTCGGTGGCTATCCTGAACTACGACTGCAAGTAACGCTTTGAGGTGGCACACACGAGTCCACATATTCACCATATCAATACACCACTATGGATCCGCTCCCGTCTCCCTACGAGAACGCCATCCATAGCACTCACGCTAATCTTGCTTATTTTATAGAATCCACTTTCACTTGTCTATGAAATGTACAGGCAACCCAGAAGTCCTTTACCGCGGACACGGCTATTCGAATAGATGATGTTAACCCTGGAGGGGTGTACTTCTTCACACACGCTCTCACCACTTACCTCCATTTACACGACATGTACTCGGCAACCTTTAAGCGGAAGCCCAACGAGGGTGTCGGCCATGACCTACCTAAACACTCAAGTCTCTAGTCCAGGTTTATCGCCTATTCAGGTTCTACCCGCAGGGAGTCCGGCCGAGGTTTCCACATACGGCCCCGAATGATGTGTGCAGGGTTCCCGAGATACCAAATGGGCATCCGGTACACCGTGCCACATGCCTACTGCATCATAGACCACCCCTCCGGTCAGCGCTGCCCACGGCCTCCAGCAAGCTACAAACACCAGAAACTACTTGCAACTCCTGGACACAGGACTAGGGTGAATAAGAAGCCGAGAAGGTCGATTGGTTTCGGGCCCAATGCATGGTAGTAACTGTTTGATGGATCATAAAGACAGAACTCAGTTCCTAAGGACGGCTTCAATGAGACAACCCACCATGTACTCCTACATGGCCTCTCACCGCTACTTTTACGAAAATCGTGTTCACACACTTAGCTCACACACAGAAAGACATGTTCACACACCTCTGACTCATCCCTGATGAATCAGACCTGACTCAACTCTAAGCAGTAGCAGGCATGACAAACAAGCATGAATGAGTAGGCACAACAGGGCTCAAACAACTCCAACTCATGCTAGTGGGTTTCATCTATTTACTGTGGCAATGACAGGTCATGCAGAGGATAAAGGGGTTCAGCTACCGCAACAAGTAACAGATGTTTCGTCGTTGTCCTAACGCAGTAAAAGAGAGCAGGAGCGAGAGAGTAGGATTGTATCAGAATGAACAAGGGGTTTTTGCTTGCCTGGCACTTCTAAAGATAGTATATTTCTTCATTGGTGTCATCGATCACATCGTCGGTACACGTCTTACTAAGAGGGGACAAGCACCGACAAACAAAGAAGAAGCACAATCAAAGCAATGCACAATATGATGCATGATCATGACATGGCAATATGATGTGGTTTGAGCTAATGCAACTAGCAGCAGGTTAAATGAAGTTGGTTTGAACCCTAGGTTCAAATTCAAACTCCACATAAGGCATTTCAAATGCCATTTATTCAAATTGTTATATACAGCAGATTTTAGTTGTTCAAACATGCATGAAAATGGTACAGATGGATAGATTGGATTTTTCTGATCATTTTTCATATATAAATTATTTAATTTGGAGTTACGGTTGAATTTCTATAAATTTTAGAAGTTTAGATCATTTTCTGAAATTTATAAATCATTTCTGATTTATTTTAATTCCGGAAAATGTTTACTGCATCACCATTAGGTCATGCTGACCTCAGCAGGTCAATAGGCGCCGCCAGGTCAAACCTGACCAGTGGGGCCCGCTGGTCAGTGACTCAGTTGGTTAACTGGGTTGATTAGGGTTAAACTAATCCTAACGAAAATGTCAGTAGGGCTGGGCCCACATGTCAGTGGCTCAGGTTTAGTTTAGCGAGGGGATTAGCACCTAACAGTGGTGATTAGCACTAACTATTCGACGCCGGGGTCAAACCCACCGGCGACTTGACGCCGGCGAGGCCCGTGACGGCGGCGCGGCTCGGAGAACGCCCACAGGGCACGGACGAGGCCGTTCCCGGGCTTGTTGGCGAGCTCTCGCTGGCACGGGTCGAGTGGTGGTGGCGGCCGGACCTATGGTGGCCGGAGCCGACGACGGCGAGCTCCAAGGCGGCGGCCGGAGTTCGGGCGAGATGCGAGTGAGAGCTAGGGGGCACGGGAAGGCGAGCTGGCGCGTGCTGCGGGCTCATGGGGTGGCACTGAGTGCAGTGGTGTGCTCGAGTGCGAGCTCCAGCAGCCGTAGCCATGGCGGCGACATGGCCGGTGGCGAAGAGCTCTTGGGCTCGTTACGAACGGCGGCTAGAGAGGGAGGTACAGTACGGGGAGAGGGGGAAACGATGGCGGAGCTCACGGCGGGGTCGTAGAGGTGGTCGTCGAGCTCGAGGGAGGTCGGACGGTGTCGAATCATCGACGGTTGTCATCAGATCCCGTGGAAGAAGACAAGGGCGAGGATGACGGCACGAGGCTCCCAGCGTCACGTGGCTTGGCGATGAGAAAGAGGGCGTCGCGGTGGAGCCATTGGACGGTACGGAGAGGGTAGGGTGGACGGTGGCCACGGTGATCGTCGGCGGCGACGACAGCTGTGTTCGGTCGTGCTCGAGGAAGGGACTGGAGGGCGAGGGAGAGAGAAGAGAGTGAGGGAGAGGAGCGAGGGGGCTGCGTGGCGTCACCCGAATAGGCCAGGGCGAAGCGGCAAGCAGGAGGTGGCCGGGCATGTGCCAGTGTGCGTCGGCCATGCACTCGTCCTCCTGGCAGGGAGGAAGACAACAGGGGAGGGGCCAGGTGGGCTGGACCGCACAGCTGGGCTGCCAGCTAGGCCGGCCAGGTATGTGGCCCAGGTAGGCATTCTCTCTCTCTCTCTTTTCTAAATTGTTTATTGTTTTCTATTTTTCTGTAACTTCCGGGCTTTGTTTAAAATACCAAAACGTTTTCAAAAATCCTAAAAATAATTGTGGGCTCTGTTTGGAATATTCCCAACAGCCCTGACTTATGTTCAGAATTAATTGAGCATTTAAAATATTATATAGCATTTAAATTCCCAATTGCAAATAGCATATGATTTAATCCAGTGCCCAAATATGACATGGGAAAAGGTGCAACACCTCTGGTTAATGTTTCTAGCATTTTTGAAACCAATTTGGATTCACGGAGAATATTTTAGTTGAACCTAGTGGATTCCTTTAATGCTAGGGTTTAGGCAATCCCCATTTTAGGTTTAACTAAAATTTAAACATGATGCAACACCAGATGCTAGCACTAGGCATTAAATAGAACTTGGGATGTGACAACTCACCCCCACTAAAAAAGAATCTCGTCCCGAGATTCAAGACGTGAGGTAAGAAGATAGAGGGATACAAGCTAACACGATCTTCACGATCCAGGTTGCACTTCATAAGGACGTTGACTCAATCACCAGCTTTATCTTGATGTCTTGTTCCGAGAACTCCAACCGACATGACAACGAGAGGAGAAAGAAAACTCTAGAAGGATCGATCTTCTTGAAGGTCGAACAACTCAGGATTAACTCACGGAATGAGACATAGCAACTTCTATCGAGCTGAGACACCAAGCATACGTCTAGAGAGATGGAGTGGAACAGATGACAGAGGTTCACCAGGTAAACTACAATTCCACACTTAAGAAGGTGGTGAACGGTTGTCAAAGTAGCGAGGAGTTGAATTGCCATGATACCATAACGAGACATCTTAGAGGAGGTGACTCATAGGATCATCCCTTAAGTGGCAAAAAGAATTACCTTTGATTCAAGGATCATTGAAGCTCTTTATACCAACTTCAAGGCAAATCATAATCGTTCAGTTGAAGGAGTCCGGATGAGTGACATACCCAGAAAAGTATGGATGATGTGGATTACCTTGTTGAAGACAATGTCATGGATGACTTTGCTTATCATCAGAAATGGATGGGACCCATGGTAGGATGGCACATTGGCGGTGCAAGCTGGGAACGAATGCAAATGCTGGGAATGATTCTGGTAACTGAGGAGGAACCCCATCAGTAGAGAGTGAATCCATTGTTTGAAAGGGTTATAGCATGACCGAGGAAACTGAGAGCATGCAATTTAAGCTGACGATAAAACCTAGAGCTTGCGCGTGCTCTCAAGAACCTGAGCATTTCCATATTCATCAAGGTGTTACCAACACCCGTATCAAGGATCCTGACAACACAACTTACTACCATGATGAATATTGGTGGAGGATGCAGATGCAAAGGAAGATAACACTTTCTCAAATTTCACCTTAGTGAGGCCAAGGGATCAAAATCCGGATGATCGACCGAGAGACATTTAGCACTCCGCTTCTAATGTTCTCCTTGATGTGCTAGCATAACCCATTCATTGAAATGGTTTAGTAACTAGAACATCAAGTAAAAGGTCGGACTTCGGGAGCACAAGAATCCGTAAGGATTAACTACGGAGGTAAATCCTACAAAATCCTCATGGGGGGTGGCCAACTTTCTTCAATCGAGATACTACAATAATAGATCTTCCGGCTGGGTGTGTTGGCCACAACATCCACTTTACCGGTTATCGAGAGACCAATATTATAGTTCTTGGAAAATGCTCCAACCATCATATCTACCTGAGATTCGGATCTAGTTGGTAACAGGATATTCTAGACTCATCAAGTCTAGGAATAAAAATGAAAGTTTGCAACACAAATCGACGAGACGATGTTGCGAGATTCTCGGGAAATGGACTACGGTAGTAAGCTCCAAAATATGAGCTGGTTCTGCTACAACATGTGAACACGTTGTCCGAGACAAGCATGACCACATAGTAGTCTTATAATAAAACACTACCAAGTTCAGGAGGGGAACCGTCATCAAGGATATTGAAGTCTTTGCATAAGTCTTGCTCTTAAGAAGGAACTTCTTCTCCTTGAACAAATCAATCAGTGGCTTGGTGTGCTAGGAATACATATAGAATGAAGATGATCAGTCTATCAGACCATAGAATAATTCCCACATGCATGACTGACTTGGGATGATCCCGGAGGGAACAAAACTAACTTTTTCAAATTAATGGCGGCAACTTGCACCTAATGCACATGAACTTGGAGAGAGTCACTTCTTACACCAAACATGTATTTCATAAATGGGACATGAAGATAATGCTCACAAAAGTTTCCAACACTAACTTGATGTTCAACATGAATCATGGAGGAGACAAGATGCTGCTGATGGGCTCAACAACAACTCATCGGAATTTCCATATCACTGGACTTCCACCATCATGTGAACAAGGTGATAGCATTGGTCACACCCAAAGAGTAGAATGGTATATGCTCACGGAATCAACCATGAGTAAGACAACATTACGAATATCATTGGTTCTGATTTGACTTGACAATAGCCCATGCTCAAATCAAAGATTGTTTACGATAATAGATCCAACAACTGATCACAGGGACCAATCGATGAAGGTATCATCTTTCTTGAACATACACACACACAAAGATATCCCTTAAAATGAACTAAGCTGGCAAGCTTTTGTCTTCCAACTCTCCAAGTTGTTGTTTAGCTTGACCAAACAGCTCAGGGGTACCCAACACAGACTCTTGGAGAAGGGGTGGTTTACAAGAAACCAACTTGATCCCAAACTCAACATAGCGGTCAGGTGACAACCTGGTAACACTTCCAAGAAGATATTCGAAAAATCTCGAACCACCGATATGTTACTAAGCTCGAGAACAATCTTCCTTTTCAGGGAAAGACGATATGATCAAATAAGCAAGGATTGGCACTATCCTAACTCAATGATCGGATAGTGCACCGGAAATAAGGAGTAGGTAGCACAATCATCCTTAGGTTGATGATTCAATAATCAACATGCTAAGAGTGAGGTTATTGTCCTTTAACTACCAAGCAACTGAGTTGCTAGGAGTATAGATTTCACACATCACGATTAACTTGTCGGTATTCCGGTTGCAATAGCACGGGGACCGAGAAATGAATAACAAGGGCGAGAAGTATCACTACGTTAAGAATTCATAAGAGGTGGTGCAATCCTCCTAACATTCCTGACATAAAGTGGGTAATACTTTAGGGTAGAATAGAACAAAAGCTGGATTAGTATTTGATCTGTGGAATACAACTACTTTGACCCAATCCTGGATATTGAAGAGGTACTGGAGTTTGTTTCTCCTAGTCATTCTGGAATAGAATGACTTGACGGGCCACAAGAGTAATAGGCATCGATGGACGAATGCACGCATTCTCTTGACTATAAATTGATAGATGAAGGTCAGAAGACATCTAAGGAGGAACAACTCATGGGACATATAACTTTCTGAGTTGTGGATGCATAGATTAATATGTCGAACGGGTTCAACACATTTCTTCCGGATAACCCATGCAGAGAAGGTAGAACTGGCAGAGTCACAATATAGAATGGAGAACTCGTTGAGAGCACTCTTGTTGTGATCTTTTGATCCAACAAACTTCTGCCATGAGTGGTTCGTAGTATTTGGAAGAAGGAAATACCACGGACCTTGAGGACTAATGCAAAGGGTACTAATAACCTAAAGGAACGAGAAAACACTATCAACATGAAGTAAGTAGGGTGAGTATTGGGTTCAAAACCCAGGAATAGAATACCTACTAGCTAAATTACATCACGGGATGCTTTCGAGAATGTTGGCCAGAATGATCACACTGGGAACACATAACATGGCTAAATTACTAGGTGATACTCTAGACACCTAGGGTCATAATAATAGCTCCAACATAAATGTCGAGGCAATAGAGTACCTCAACTCACTGTTTAGTGTGGTTAATCTGGCCCAAAGGGACATCGAAACGGGAGGAAAGGATTTGCAAATGCATCAGACTATTTAGAAACCTGGGATGACTCGGACAGCATAACGGCTGTAAATGCTCAAAAAGATTTAAGACATGCTGCAAAATGGTGGCATAGCCACTCGATCATCACAATATCAAGGTTTTGAGACCAGCTATGAACATGCGAAAGTAGTAGGAACTTAACTGAGGCTTGAAACCAATAATCTTATAAGTCTACGGGTTAGTAGCACGTGATCCTGATAGAAAGATGAGAAGCCTAGTTCTTAATCCCCGTAGAAGAGAAGAGGTTGACTCAGATCAGAAGGGCATAAGGTAAAGGAGTAAAAAGATCCTGACGTTCCATCCTACAATCAATTCCCTTATATAACTAAAGAATTTCTAGACTCAACTTCGACCAGTTTGGCTTGGTAATCCTACAGGGAGTCAGGCTCTGATACCAAAGCTGCCAGGACCCCGACTCAAAGCCACACCGATCTAGCATGTAACACCTCATATCACTTTGCGGACTCACGCATGGTATTCCCGCGAGTGTCTCCTTACCTTGCCTGGGACCGTTTGCGCCTTTTGGCACACATATATGATAGTGTTGCTAGCATCCATATGACAAGGAGCCCGGGCTGACATGGCTAGTCATGAACCCAAAGTGGCACTAACTTACAAGGACAGACATACATGACCCATCAACGAATGTGTCGGTTATCAGCGAGTGAATCCGGGCTGTAGCAGCTGGGATAGCAGGACTCCGGTAAACCGGGCTGTAGCAGGCTAACAGCACTCCGGTAGATACCGCATGACATTTCCCCGAAGGGACAGACACAGGAACGAAGAAGGACACATGCGGGCCAGTCTAAGTGTTCCGGAGCAGTAGCAAGCTACCAAGGCTCAGTGGAAGCACTAGCAGACATTTCCCGGTAAGAGAGGCTACCAAGGATAAACAACTAGATAGTCAGATCCCACACATACCAAGCATTTCAATAACATACACACAATATGCTCGATATGTGCAAATACAACATGGCATCACAAAATGACTCTACAACTCAAGTATTTTATTCAATAGGCTCTGAGGAGCGAGATATTACAAACATGGGTCTCACGACCCAACATTCAGAGCATACAAGTCAAAGCACATGCGGAAGCTTAACATGTCTGAGTATAGACAACTACAAATGAAAAAGGTAGAGAAGCCTGACTAACTACAATATCCTGCCGAGGGCACAAGATCGTAGCTGAGGTAACAAGCTAAACGTTGAAGTTCACGCGGAACTACTAGTGAGACTGAAGTCTCTCTGCAAAAACATAAAATAGGCAAACGTGAGTACAAATGTACCCAGCAAGACTTACATCAGAACTAACTACATATGCATCATTATCAACAAAGGGGATGGTGGGGTTTAACTGCAGCAAGCCAGCTTTGACTCGGTGGCTATCCTGAACTACGACTGCAAGTAACTCTTTGAGGTGGCGCACACGGGGCCACATATTCACCATATCAATACACCACTATGGATCTGCTCCCGTCTCCCTACGAGAACGCCATCCATAGCACTCATGCTAATCTTGCTTATTTTATAGAATCCACTTTCACTTGTCTATGAAATGTACAGGCAACCCAGAAGTCCTTTACCACGGACACGGCTATTCGAATAGATAATGTTAACCCTGCAGGGGTGTACTTCTTCACACACGCTCTCACCACTTACCGCCATTTACACGACATGTACTCGGCAACCTTCAAGCGGAAGCCCAACGAGGGTGTCGGCCACAACCTACCTAAACACTCAAGTCTCTAGTCCAGGTTTATCGCCTATTCAGGTTCTATCTGCAGGGAGTCCGGCCGTGGTTTCCACATACGGCCCCGAACGATGTGTGCAGGGTTCCCAATATACCAAACGGGCATCCAGTACACCGTGCCACATGCCTACCGCATCACAGCCCACCCCTCCGGTCAGCGCTGCATATGGCCTCCAGCAAGCTACAAACACCAGAAACTACTTGCAACTCCTGGACAGAGGACTAGGGTGAATAAGAAGCCGAGAGGGTCCATTTGTTTCGGGCCCAATGCGTGGTAGTAACTGTTTCATGGATCACAAACACAGAACTCAGTTCCTGAGGACGGCTTCAATGAGACAACCCACCATGTACTCCTACATGGCCTCTCACAGCTACCTTTACCAAATCGTGTTCACACACTTAGCTCACACACAGAAGGACATGTTCACACACCTCTGACGCATCCCCGATGAAACAGACCTGACTCAACTCTAAGCAGTAGCAGGCATGACAAACAAGCATGAATGAGTAGGCACAACAGGGCTCAAACAACTCCTACTCATGCTAGTGGGTTTCATCTATTTACTGTGGCAATGACAAGCCATGCAGAGGATAAAGGGGTCCAGCTACCGCAACAAGTAACAGATGATTCGTTGTTGTCCTAATGCAGTAAAAGAGAGGAGGAGCGAGAGAGTAGGATTGTATCGGAATGAACAAGGGGGTTTTGCTTGCCTGGCACTTCTAAAGATAGTATATTTCTTCATTGGTGTCATCGATCACATCGTCGGTACACGTCTTACTGAGAGGGGACAAGCACCGACAAACAAAGAAGAAAAGCACAATCAAAGCAATTCACAATATGATGCATGATCATGACATGGCAATATGCCGTGGTTTGAGCTAATGCAACTAGCAGTAGGTTAAATGAAGTTGGTTTGAACCCTAGGTTCAAATTCAAACTCCACATAAGGCATTTCAAATGACATTTATTCAAATTGTTGTATACAACACATTTAAGTTGTTCAAACATGCATGAAAATGGCACAGATGGATAGATTGAATTTTTCTGATCATTTTTCATATATAAATTATTTAATTTGGAGTTACGGTTGAATTTCTATGAATTTTAGAAGTTTAGATCATTTTCTGAAATTTATAAATCATTTCAGGTTTACTTTAATTCCACAAAATGTTTAATGCATCAGCATTAGGTCATGCTGACCTCAACAGGTCAACAGGCGCCGCCTGGTCAAACCTTACTAGTGGGGCCCACTGGTTAGTGACTTAGTTGGTTTACTGAGTTGATTAGGGTTAAACTAATCCTAACGAAAATGTCAGCAGGACTGGGCCCACATGTCAGTGGCTCAGGTTTAGTTTAGCGAGGGGATTAGCACCTAACAGTGGTGATTAGCACTAACTAACATCTAACTAATCCAGCTAGTGTCGGCCCCACATGTCATTGACCCAGGTGGGGCCCGACTGGGGTCAAAGTGGGTCAAACCCAGGCCGGCGGGGTCAAACCCACGCCGGCAAGGCCCGAGACGGCGGCGCGGCTCGGAGAACGCCCACAGGGCACGGACGAGGCCGTTCTTGGGCTCGTTGGAGAGCTCTCGCTGGCGCGGGTCGAGTGGTGGTGGCGGCCGAACCTATGGTGGCCGGAGCTGACGACGGCGAGCTCCAAGGCGGCGGCCGGAGTTCGGGCGAGATGCGAGTGAGAGCTAGGGGGCACGGGAAGGCGAGCTGGGGCATGCTGCGGGCTCGTGGGGTGGCACTGAGCGCAGTGGTGTGCTCGAGTGCGAGCTCCAACAGCCGTAGCCATGGCGGCGACATGGCCAGCGGCGAAGAGCTCTCGGGCTCGTTACGAACGGCGGCTGGAGAGGGAGGTACAGTACAGGGACAGGTGGAAACGATGGCGGAGCTCACAGCGGGGTCGTAGAGGTGGTCGTCGAGCTTGAGGGAGGTCGGACGGTGTCGAATCGCCGGCGGTTGTCATCAGATCCTGCGGAAGAAGACGAGGGCGAGGACGACGGCACGAGGCTCCCAGCGTCACGTTGCTTGGCGATGAAAAAGAGGGCTTCGCAGCGGAGCCGTTGGACGGTACGGAGAGGGTAGGGTGGCCGGTGGCCACGGTGATCGTCGGCGGCGGTGACGGCTGCGTTCGGTCGCGCTCGAGGAAGGGACTGGAGGGCGAGGGAGAGAGCAGAGAGTGAGGGAGAGGAGCGAGGGGGCTGCGTGGCGTCACCTAAAGAGGCCAGGGTGAAGCGGCAAGCAGGATGTGGCCGGGCATGCGCCGGCATGCGTCGGCCACGCGCTCATCCTCCTGGCAGGGAGGAAGACAATAGGGGAGGGGCCAGGTGGGCTGGGCCGCACAGGTGGGCTGCTAGCTGGGCCGGCCAGGTAAGTGGCCCAGGTAGGCGTTCTCTCTCTGCCTTTTCTAAATTGTTTTCTGTTTTCTATTTTTCTGTAACTTCTGGGCTTTTTTTAAAATACCAAAACGTTTTCAAAAATCTTGAAAATAATTGTGGGCTCTATTTGGAATATTCCCAACAGCCCTCACTTAAGTTCAGAATTAATTGAGCATTTAAAATATTATATAGCATTTAAATGCCCAATTACAAATAGCATATGATTTAATCCAGAGCCCAAATATGACATGGGAAAAGGTGCAACACCTCTGGTTAATGTTTCCAGCATTTTCCAGGAATGATGAACATTTTTGAAAGCCATTTGGATTCACTAAGAATATTTTAGTTGAACCTAGTGGATTCCTTTGATGCTAGGGTTTAGGCAATCCCCATTTCAGGTTTAACTTAAATTTAAACTTGATGCAACACCAGATGCTAGCACTAGGCATTAAATAGAACTATGGATGTGACCCAAAGCTAATATGCGAACTAAATAAAAATGGAGGGAGTACTGCTCCATCCGTCACTATTTATAGAGCGTGCTTCAGAAAAAGAAAAAAAATCTGTGGGACCAAGGAGACTAGCGATCGGCCTGAAAAAAGCATTGGTAGTTATAACACGGCGTCTATTACTAGAGGGAATAATGCGTACACACATGCATGCAGTGCTTCCACCCCGGGTACACACATGCATGCACTTACTCCACTCCATAGTAGTACTCCCTCCTTTCCGGTTTATAGTGCTCAATTCAAAAATCTCACCAATCAAGGTAGATAGGGAGTGGTGGAATACTTTTTGTAGTTTTGCAAAAGCACCTAATTAATGCTCTTGTTTTCCTCAAAAAATTATGTTTATGAATGCATTAATTGCAATGCATGCATGCATAAAGTACATGCATTGGTCAATTTTCTCTTAATAATTGCATGCAATGATTTAATGCATCTTGGAATCTGAACATGTGATGGAAAACAACGAAATTGAGCCTTATAAAATGGGAAAACTAAAATTTTGAGATAAGCCCTATAAACCGGAAAGGAGGGAGTACATGGAGAGAAAATTGTGGACTTGATTGCAGTTACCACGCCCTAATTAATTGAGCATTAAACCAAACATGTCTAAAGTCTCTCTGGTGGTGGAAATGCATTGAGAGAAATGCATCATAATGAAGCACGCCCTGTAAACTGTGACAGAGGGAGGAGTAGTATGAAGGTGCAAAACCAAGTACGCGTATGGCCAGTCGGTCAACGCACCTCCTCTTGGCCTATCACTAACATGTGGGACAGGAGTGTGAGCAAACCGATCTCAATTGACGGCAAAGAGCCAACCCGCTGTTCCTTGAGAGAGACGAGGAGCGAGAACACACAGACGGGCTCGCACGGAGGCCAAGATATATTCGAGCATGGTTGGTTGATCGATATCATTCATTACATGTTGGTCTGTCGTTTTCCGCCCTTATCCAGAATAAATGTGTACTTTATCAGAGATTAAAAGATAAGAGTACAAACACTCCACCATGCGGTTCTAGTAGTAGTACTGCTCGTACTACTACGCTTGGCTCTTCGCCTCTTCATGAAGTCGAACAATGATGGTACTCCGCATGTTGCGTACTATAGTGTATGCCTCTGACAATCTGACACCGAATGGTCTGATGCATGTCCACCGAGGGTAGGTTGCATTAGTCAAAAGGCGTAAGCGAGCTTCACCTTGTCCTGCAAACTTCTCCTCGTTCTGCGAGTTGACGGGACACACCAAAAAGTAGTGGTAGTCCATACTCCCTCCTTTCCGGTTAATATGGCTTAATCTTTTTTGCGGGTAAATGAGAGAGCTTTATTCATATATCTTAGGATGATTAGCCAAGACACTGGTCACTAGGAAGCGAGGTACCCCGCAACAAAAGAAGTAGGAAGCGAGGTGTTTCATCAAGCCAGCTCTCGGCCACATTCAAAGTGCAGCAAGCACGGTTCGCATGAAGATGCGCCGCAAGGTTTGCTGACCTGTTTACATGCTGAATAACCAAAAAAGAGGAAATATTACCGAGCGCTCCTATTTGTAACAGGATGTGAGCCAGAATTAAGGGAGAATTGTGGCGAGTGTTCCATGCAATCAACTTCCATTATCACATGCGAGAACCCTCGAAGATAACCAAATGTGTTGAAAATTGCTTTATCACATTTTAAAATCATAATAAGAGTGCAGATGCTCCTCCATCCTGTTCCTAGTACTAGTATAGTACATACTCCGTCCGTCTAGGTGTGCAAGTCATCTTACGAAAACCAAATAATCCCAAAACACTTAGGCGCGGTGCATTAACTTCTACCTTGTTTCTTGTTTCTTCACATATCAACCAATAAGAGACGAGGGGTGTGCATGCTTTTAATGACTTGAGACTAACAAACACAACATGCAGTGGCTAGTTCATTACATGCAATGCTATCACACTACTAAGGAAAACCTCATATACAGAATGTTACCAGTAGCGCTGTACAAAATTAAACGCTACTGCTACTTAGTAGCAATGCGCGTAAATAAAGCGCGCTACTGCTATGACTTTAGCAGTAGCGCGTACAAGCGAAAAGCGTTGCTGCTATGTTTGAACTAGGCGCACATGGCTAGCCCAACCTAGCAGTAGCGCGTATACTGGCCCAACGCTACTGCTACTCTCCTTAGCTGTAGCGCACTTACGTGTAAGGCGCTGCTGCTAACGGAAATAAAATAAAGTGAAAAACAAGTAGAAAAGTAAATGAAAATGAAAGAAATAGAAAAAGGAGAAAGGAAAAAAATAAAATCTAAAGAAAAATAAAAGGAGAAAGGAATAGCAGTAGCGGGTTTCAGGAAACGCGCTGTAGCTAACTTAGCTATAGCGCATATCGGAAACGCTGTACCGTTACGTTTCACTTAAACAGCGGTCCCCCCCCCGCCCCCTGGACACCATACTTCTTCCCCAAATCCCTCGCCCTCGCCGCCGTCTCCCCAATTCGTCGTCGCCCCACTTCGCCGCCGTCTCCTGTCGGCGTGGATGCCTGCAACCTCACCGTATCCCCCCGAGGCCGCCGTCATCCTCACTGCTGCCGCCCGAGGCCGCCCTCAGCCTCATCGCCGCCACCCAAGGCCGCCCTCGACGTCACCGTTGGTGCCCTCCACCTCACCGCCGCCCGAGCCCGCCCAGGACCGCCGTTTCCTGTGCCCGGGCCTGCCCTCTCCGCCCCTGCCTCTGTCACCGAGCACCTCCCCGCCACCGTCTCTCCCCTCTCTGTAAGTCCCCCACCCCTCCCCCCGACTCCTCTCTCTCTGCATTTTAGAGAAAAAATTAGTAGAGCAAAAGTTTGTTTATAGCAAAAAATTTAGTTTAGAGCAAAGGATGTTAAGTAGTAGATGTTATAGCAAAAATTAGTTTAGAGCAAAAAAAATGGTTTACAAAAAAAGTTAGTTAGGGCAGTAGGGTTTAATTAGGGTAGATGCTGCTTGTATAGTATATAGTGATACTAGTAGATGTTAATTAGGTTAGGGCAATAGTGGTACTAGTAGATGTTAATTAGATGTTTTTCAGTTAGGACACTAGAGTTTTGCTAGGTTAATTACGTTAGTAGTGCTGCTAGTAGTAGTGGTACAGTAGGTTAATTATGTGATGTTAAATGAATAACCTAAATGAATGAAATTAGTAGTTAACTGATTTTTTTTCCTTTCATCATTGTAGAGCACTAAAGTTAACTGGATTTTGTTCTATTAGTAGTTAAATGAATTTTCTTCTACACTTTGTTTTTGAATTAGCTTGTGAAATTTGGACATGTGGTTGCTCGTGTATATTTGGACATGTGTTGCGGTGTCGAAGAGGGATATTTGAACACTGTTTCCAGGGAATGATGCTGAGTGGCCTATGTTTTGCCGGAATGTTGATTCATTTCTGTTCCGGCAAATTTCAGGTTCTCGATTTGTCCACTTTTTAGCAAAGGTCATGCCGAAATTTTCCATGAATTTCGGCATGACTTGTGCTACAAACTAGGACATATCGAGTGCCCGAGATTTGCCGCACCAGGAAGGAGTCAACATTCCTGCAAAACAATAGGCCTTTTTATTAGGTCTAGAATTAATTGACTAGATTTAATCATAGGAAACATGGCTAGGAACGATGAAGGACAGGGTTCTGGTGATTGCGACGACATCTACCGGGCGGCAGACGGATTTTTTAGCCTTACCGACGATCAACCGGTGCTGAGACTGAGACCTGCACTGAGACTCAGACCGGCATCGAGACCGGTGCTAAGACTGAGACCGGTGCTGCCTCGGGGAGCAGAGCCGGTGTAGAACCAAAAGCAAAGAGGCAACGGCTTCCTAACAAACTCAGGACTACTAGACTGGTGGTCATGGAGGTGGACGACGGCAATTTTGAGCCAAAGGCGCCCGATGAAGCGCGCGCGTGCTACGGCAATCAAATAGGATGCATCGTACGGACAACCGCCACCATCAACGATGAGAAACTACAGAAGATAGAAAATATGAGGAGCTCCCTCCTAAAGAAGTTTCACCAGATATTCTTGTTCCCGGGCCGGAATGAGAAGGATTATGAAGATCGAGACAAGGACCCGACAATGAACAAGATAAACAAACACACCATAACCAAGTTTAGCGACGCGTTGGCCGCCTGGAAAACTCGAGTGAAAGCAAAGATCATCGACAAGAAGGAACCCTACTCCGAGATTGTAAAGGATAATCCAACAATCACGGAAGAGCAGTTTCAAATATTCAAGGAGGCTTGCGAGGCCGAAGCTGCCAAAAAAAGTCTAAGTACATGAAGGGGCTTCAAGAGAGGAACATTGGGAGCCACCACCTCGGAAGTCGTGGTTACGGCGGAAAGAGGTCCAAATGGGCCAAGGAGGACGCGGAAGCCGTGAGTCTGGGCATCCCAGACCCCTTGGCGGATTTCACCGTCCCGCAGGAGCATGACATCCTGAGGGACCGGCACCGTTGGGACCAAGTGAAGAAGGTTTACGAGACAACACCGGTCATTACGGAGTTCATGAGACTGCTGGTAATTTTAGTTTCTGATCAATTTGACTGCACACGTTAGTCATATTTGTAAATGATCCTTGTGCCTTTTTCAGAGAGAGCAGCACCGGATTGCGGCCGAAAGCGACTCGCCGTCTGAGGCATTGGCGAGGCCCAAGTGGGACACTCCATTCAACCGGGCGTTGAACATATTGAAACGACAACCGGAGGATACTCGACCGTCGTATGAACGTGTGCACGGTGTCGGAGACGGTGCCACGTGGAAGAAGTACTACCGTGAGACCACGAAGGAGAGAAAGGAAAGACGAAGGTTAACTTAAGAAAACATCGACAAGAAGGTTGAGATTGCGGTTGAGAAGAAATCATCTCAGACAGTCGCAACAGCGGTAGCTGCCGCAAAACAGGTGGTTGCAGATTTGTCTACTTCCTTGGTGACGGGCGTTTTCACTTGGACAAGGCAAAATCCAGTAAAAAATGCAGAGGAATTTCCCCTTGCTGACTTCTTGGGGAGCAGCTCACCTAGCGTTGCACCAGCACCTGCTCCCGCACCGACTCCTGCACCTGCTCCAACACCGGCTCCCACACTGGCTCCCGCACCGACTCCCGCACCTGCTCCCGCACTGGCTCCCGCACCGACTCCCGCACCGGATGTGCTCGGTGGTGCCTCATCTTTGGCTGAGCTCGACGCCCTCATGGTATCTTTCACACCGGCCCCCTTCAATATAAATATATAATCTCCCGTTTTCGTTGCCTTTCGGATGTCTCACGTCGCATACTTTTCTTTGTAGGCCGACGAAACCCCATGCACCATATTGTACACCATCAGCGACCAGAAGGTGGACGTGGGGAAGGCGACGATAATGGAGCCGAAGGAACCATTGTTCCACAGCCGGACGATCCCCCCGAACATCTTCAAAGTTTCCGTGGCCAGTGTCAAACCGGGCCACGAGAATTTGCCTCCTCTAATACTAGTGGGGGATGAATACGAGACCCCGCGGCGGCTTGGTGATTGTTGCAATGGGTGGGTCTTGTTGTGGCCAAAGAGTCTACTTCGTCTGGAGGCGGCCGGGAGCACACCCACGAGCACGCAGCCTCAGCAAGGTATGAACATCAACACCCCACCTACCCAATTAGTGTCGGGTGTCGGGTTGGGTGATAGCGGACGGGGTAAGGAGGAGGCTCCATTAGTCGCTGATGACGTCGCCATGGATGAGGATGAGGATGACGATGGCGCTGAACAGTATGTCTATACTGGCGCCTCCTCAGGGTTTGAGCGTCATGAGTCGGTGCCTGAATTACCGTCTCAACGTATTATGGACGACCTTCCGGTAGTAAAGAAGTCTAGGAAGAGAGTGAGGAAAGGCAAAAAAAGCTGATTCTATGATCCAGCCGCCTCAGCAGCCTCGACTTCAGGACCGTATAGATATCCCCGATGCGGATAAATGGCATATCCCCGGTCAACCAATCCTAACTGCAACAGTGCTATGGGCCAGATTCGGCAATCTAAGGAGACTTCATGATGATGTGCTGCGGGTAGAGAAAGGCCTCATCGCCTCGAAAGATCCAGGATACCCACTCTACGTGGTTAACGTTCCGCGGCAAATGTCGTACGTCGACAGCTTCCCCGCGGATAAGTTCTTCCTCCGATTTGATTACATATTCGACATGTTTCACATGAAGAAGCTGGATTTTACGTTTGTCCGCCTTTATGCCTTTCACATGAACTACATCATCGTGGTTGAGCAGATATCTCATATCTATGTCGCTGACCCGTACTACATGCATGAGGGCTTCTTGGGAGTCTGCGAAAAGCATGGTGAATACGTGAGGGATTACATCGTCAGTTTCATGCTCGCCAATAAGGACAAGGAGGCGATTCTCGTGCCTTATCATCCCGTGTAAGTCATCCTCTCTGCTATCCTTCCTTCGATTTCAATAATTCATTTGCACGGTGGAGGCTAATTAATTTGAGGTGTACTTATTTTGCGCAGCGGCGGGTGCGCCGTCCTCATCATCCTCTACCCCCGATTCTCCCACGCTCTTTACTTGGACTCGTCGAAGAACATTCACAAAAAGGATTACACCCACATCAAAGACGTTCTCGAAAGTGCTATGGTTTACTACCAAGCAAGGGGTGGACAGGTTAGGGACAAGAAGAGAAGGGGCGGCAGGGTCGCCTTCAGCCATAAGGCCAACTTCTGCTGCATCCAGCAACCGAACGATTCTTTTAATGATGGATTCTATGTCCTACACCACATGCTGGAGTATAGATGGGATCACCAGAACCTTCACATGTCACCTAGATCTGGCGATGCCCATATTCTGCAATGGGCAAAGGACATAGGAGATATCGAGGATCATCGACTTCGAGCTGAGTTCTATAACATCCAACGCGAACTTGCCCAAATCATCATGAAGGAGGTTGTCAGAAAAACAAGCATGTTCTACGGAGAAGGACAAATGTCGCGGGAAGACGTCCGAACATGGATAGCCTCTCAGCGTCTCGACATGAAGCCTTTCGCTCAGCTCGAGGACTATCTCCCTGACATGGATGGATGGCACGACATGGTGGAGTGATTGTCGATATATGACAATGTGTCTGTTTAGTCCATACTTCTGTATGACAAAACTTTGAGTTATGCACGGTGAAACTTTATTTGTGATGTAATTAAACCGTCCTCTTCTCGACTAGCGAAAATGAATTTAGTTAGGGCATTTTGGGTACGATGAACTTTGTTATTTATGCTTATGATATGTTGTTTCTATTTTTGCCAAGTATGTCTCTTTCTGTTGCTCAACTATATATGTTGCATATCATCGACTCATGTGACAATGCAGGTGCATAGATCATAGATGGCGAAGAAGTGCTACACCGGGAGTATATATACGACAAGTGGCCGGAGTGTCAGTCCCAGGTGTACTGGTTTCCGGTTTCTGAGCGACAGTCAGTAGTTAGTTTAGGTTCACGCTAATGCGAGAGGGGATACAAACTCATGTACTCAAAGTGATAGCTCTTCTTGCATATATCATTGTTTACATGGATGACGATGTATTTGCAAGTAATCGAGACTTGTATCGCTATTTTCGAGATGATGACGAGAGACCACTTTGTGTTGGATGATGATTATGATGATGACATGATTTGATGAGACTGATTATATGTATATGCTATGATTACATTTGTATGTGTATGATATGCTAAATATTATTGTATAAAGCCTATTCAAATACAAAACAAATACAAAACAAATTTGCAGGAAAAAACTAATAAAACTAGTAGTAGCGAGGGGGGAAATTTAGCACTAGCGCCGCCTTACCAGTAGCGCTTCCCTGTAAACAGCACTACAGATAATATTAGCAGCGCCCTTTTCTAAAGAGCGCTACAGCTATTCATGTATAGCAGTAGCGTGGGACAACAGGCGCTACTGCTATACGTTAGCTGTAGCGCCTTATTAGTAGCGCCGGTCCCCGCGCTACTGAGAGGCCCAAAACTCGTGCTGCTGCTAGGCTTTTCCCTAGTAGTGTTAATTAGCTCGTTTTTCCCTCCTCCTTGGTCACGGTGCACAACCTAAAATGACTTACTCACCTAGACGGATGGAGTACCTCTATAGACTATAGTAGTAGTACTAGTACTACTAGTAAACTTTGCGCTTGGCTGTTCGCCTATTCGGGAAGTCGAACAGTAATAGCACTAGTAGTATAGTGTATGCTTCTGGCAATCTGACACTGAATTAACTGTTGCACGTCCACCACCTGAGCGAGGGAGAGCTTCAATTAGTCAAAAGTTTCTCCTTGTCCTGTGAGCCACCGCGCGCAAGCTTCTCCCGTCCTGCAACCTTCTCCTCGTTCGGCAAGTTGATGGGACACATCAAAGTAATGCTAGTCCATACTGCCTCCTCTCCGGTTAATATGGCTTAATTTCAAACAAGATAAATACACTATCTGTCACTATATATTTGTAAAAATATGGTCAGTGGACTTCATAATACGGTCACTAGCTCACCCTGACTGAGTATGTGTGTGCATGCACGTGTAGGTTGAGCACTTGAGCTTGACCGTGTGTGTTTCGTCGTGTGCTCGGGCATGCATGCATTAGGGCGTCGCGCGTGTTTTTGCATCCATGTGTACGTGTGACTATTGCATACACGTAGGGGGAGTTCGTGTAGGGGCCACTAAGGAGCAGTAAAATCACACAGTAAGTTAGTCGGAAGAAGCAACCAACATGTCACTCTTCAATGACACGTGCGCAATATAAAATGGTTGATATGGAGAGAAAAAGAAAACCACTATATATACACTAGTAGGAGCCTAAGCTACAAGCCTGATTGCTTAGGTTGCTCTCTTCACAAGCATAGAACGACGGGCCTGATCCCGCAGCTGGGGGAAGGGAACAATGTTCTGTGTAGACGCGGTCGACATCGGCGAGGGAGAAAACCCACAGTCGGTGCGTCCCAATCGGGGGTCACCGCGGTATGAGCCGATGCCGCGTCCCAACCCCCTTCTAGCTACAGCCCGATGTCCCAGGTAGTCCATCTTCCTTTTGGAGCCGGCTTGCTCCACTACCGTAGCTCCATCTCCATGTCGATCTTTCTCTACTTCTACCGGCTTATACTTGTGATGAGTTTATGTCTGATGAACTAGTGCCAGTACTATTATTCTAATCACACTTCTTCAATATCTTTGCCATCAGGGATGCCCAGGTCGATTTTAGTGGAACTACACAAAAGCATCGTATGATCCGAGGGTGCCAGCCGTCTTTCCTTCAAGAGGTTCTACCTGGCCAGGAAATTAAATCATGTTTAGGGTTTAGGGTTTAAGTCGTAGTGACCCCATCAGTAGTTTTTCTTTCGTACACGCTCTCACAACTTTTTTTCTTTAGTTATGAAGTAAATATTGGCTATGATCTGTGAATCATTGAGATGCATCAGCATGCGTGTTAGTTTTCCTTCGTATTTGATGGAATGTTGTAACGGGGCAACCTTGGAATAGGAATGAAAATGGAGTGGAAAGTCTTCGTTTTTCCGGCGAAAAAATGGAAATGGAGAGAAACCAACGTTTCGTTTTGTTGGATTGCACCATCTAGAAAAACCAACGTTTAAATCACGTCTGTCGTGTTCGTGTCTCACACTCCTCCATGGCTCGACCCCACACGGTCGCTCGGCATGCCACTCACCGCAAACCGAGTATATGATAACTTTCCTGCCTGCTTGTCGATGGATCACGCCATGGAGTACTAGCACTACTCCAAGAGATGGACGAGTTGGGGGAGGACAACTAGCTGTAGCATGGACTCCCAAGAACTTTTTACATGCATGTTGTAGCCGGCTATTGCGATCTTTGAAAGCGGAGCAGCCGCGTGCACCCGGAAGCGGCGCGGGCGACGCTCTCTCAGCTGGCGCGCCGCTTCAATGCCAGCGCCAGTAAGAGGTCACATCCGCTCTGGCCGGTCATAAATGTGGCACTGACCGTTTCGGGCGGGAAGCACGCACGGGTGATGAAGAGGGTTCGGGTTGGTCAGGACCGGCCGTGGCAGTGGTCCGGACGTCCGCAAACAAGAGATGTTGTATGTTAATATTGCTGCGTATATAATTAACAACGTAAATAATGTGCCAGTTGGACAAATATGATTGGAGATGGAGATGGAAATGGAATTTTACGTAAACACGGATATGCATGTCTATGTCTACGTGTGTGTGCGCGACGACTCTCGTGACCTGGAAGCGGGGGCGTGTTTTTGATCGAGTTTTCTTTCTTGGTACGTTAAAAAATCAGTTTGTCTAATTCACATCTAGATGTTATTTAAGGATATCACATCTAAGCTCCCACAAGTATATAATGTAGCAACAAGAAACAAAAAAACTAGGACAAAAAAAAGACCACAAACAGAGTGGACATCAACTTAGATGTGACATAACTATGTCACATCTAGATGTGTCCTAGACAGACCCTTAAAAAATTGTCCGCCAGTTTTCGTTTCTTTTTTTCGGGAATGCACGTATTCTATTTAAAACCACTGCTGTAGAGAGATTTTTTACTCCATTATAGCCTCTTGTTTGATAGAGTTTCTCGCGCCTCGCTCTCTCACCCTCTCCATATCAAAACAAGATGACAGTGTCCACTCTATCTCTCTCCTCACCGGTGGTCATAGATCCAGCCGAATCCCGTCCGCTGTGGGAGGTGAGGAGGTGCAGCGTTGATGTTGTCGCCGTCGGTGACGGAGGAAGCTGATGCGCACCATCCTCTCGGAGCCGGCGCTGGTGCGGACTAAGATCCTCCGCGCCCTTGTTCGCTGCCGTCGCATGGGCAGATCCCGCCCGCCCGCCTAAACGACATCTCGCCCACCTGAGGTATAACTTCTTGTACTGGTCCAGCTCCCCAGGTCACTGCGTGCGGGTTTTCTTCTATGCGACTACTCCCCAGCTCCCCATGTATAGTAGCTAGGGTTCATCGGCTGGTCCAACATCACCTACTAGTACTATCATAGAGGAAATGTCACTCGAAAAGTTGTCCTGATTTATGCCTCGGTGGAGGTATACATGTTGTTTCGACAAAAAGCACATGGTGGTTGTGCGGTCATTGTCCATACGGTGGTAGTACTATCACTGGTTAAATGAAGAAATGCTTTTTTTCTCGGGTATCCTGGTTTAGTTCCCGTCTAGATAATTATGATGCTTCTGTTTGTTGGTGTACTTTTCATTAATTCTTATTGACAATTGAGATGTTGTTGCTAATCTTGTAAAACATTATAACAACACTATATCCCTTTTTTATACTTTTGGAAACAGCGATGCGTATCTCCATACCTGGGCATGTCTTCCTCAATTTTAGTGGAACTGCACAAAATTGGACGGACATTGTTGTTCTGCCTCACTGTCCTCTTCCACGTGGTTCTTCCTCCTCGATCTTGATTACTGAGAAGAAACAGACCACGGTGAGGATTTGTCGAACTTCATAGGTGCCTCACCCAAACTAGATGCCAAATGGATGATGCATCACCACGATGACCTATCGATGCTCATGGTTGCGCCTCATGGTTGCATCGGCTGGTGAACCTGATCGATTTTCAATGAAAAAAAAGTTGTCTTCCATCAGTGCTCTTTGCTTGTTACGCACAAAGATGATATCCTTCGTTAGTTCACCTTGGTTGCATTGGAGACGCAGTCGTCTTTCACGTTGGTGCAATTTTATCACCCAATTGGCTATGAACCAAATGTTTCCTCGAAGAAAGGATCGACGTTGGTACTAAGAGCATAAGTTTTGTATTGATTTCTAAGCCTTCTCACAACTTTGTCTCCATCTCCCCTGTAATTTTATTTGTCCAGCTATTAACTTTGATTTAAAAAATGGTGTGGACTAAAAACCCGGATGGACGTACTAGCAATCCATTTTTATTTACTCTGCATATTAGATTTGACTGAAGTCAAACTTTGTAATACTCTCAAACCTTTCCGATAATTGAAGTTAAAATTCTTTATTTGTACAGACTCTCACACGTTTCCGATAATTTGACGCATGTGTGGTTGTTCACTTAAGGGAGGGTAGTGAACCGCACGTGAAGGGGCAAGAAGTGCGACCAGGATGCGTGGGCATGGATCGTTAGTTCATCGGAAGTAGTAGTAGTTTCTTCACTGTATGTTAAATAAAGAGTTTCGTTTCGTACTTACACAATTTAAAACGATTGTCATGGAGAGAATAAGAAAACCACTCCATGAGATTACTATATGGTTGCAGCCTCATTGACTTAGTGCCCCTGCCTTTGGGTTTATGACAGGTGGGCCCAAAATGTCTTTGGCTCACCTGTCATACAGCCAAAAGAAGGTGCAGTGAAGGCACCTGAGCTCAGTCTGTACTATAGTACTACCTCCGTCTAGGTGAGTACGTCATCTTAGGTTGTGCATCGTGACCAAGGAGGAGGGGAAAACGAGAGACCTTAATGTTTATTTGCTAATTAATAGCATTGCATGCAATGAACTAACCACTGCATGTCGTGTTTGGTAGTCTCAAGTCACTAAAAGCATGCACACCCCTTGTCTCTTATTCGTTGATATGTGAAGAAACAAGAAATGAGGTAGAAGTTAATGCATCACGCCTAAGTGTTTTGGAATTATTTGGTTTTCGTAAGATGACTTACACACCTAGAGGGAGGGATTAGTATATATATAAGCTGGATCCTCAGTCCTTGTTTGCTAGGGTTTGCACTCTCCACACTCTCGCCGCACTACATATATGTATACACGCTGGAGGCTCAGCGTTCATTTGCTAGGGTTTTCTATATTCATAGTCTCTCACCCTCTCTCCACCAGATCTAAACAAGACTTTGTTGGCCTCTTGTCTCTCCCCCCCCCCCCACTCACAGCTGGTGAAGGAGGCGTCTGTATCCCGTCGCACTGGGAAGGGGAGGAGGTGCAACGTTCACTCTATCGCCTTCGGCGAGGGAGGCAATCCACTACCGGATGCGCTGTTCTCTTTCACCCAGCGCCTATGAGGGAGGGCCACCGACCCCTTCTTCCTTGCTGTCATACGTAGGGTGGGCAGATCCGACCTCCCGCCGCACGCCTTGCCACATCCCGATGACCCTAAGGTATAAGTTTCTTTGAAACCGTCGTTGCTCTAGCTGCATGTGGATCTTTTTCGATCTGTAGTCGAATCTAGGTCTTGGTTCAAAGAGGAAAGAAGGGTGCGGTGGGGTGGAGCAAGAATCTAGGACATTGTTCAATGAGGAAAGGAGGGACGAAAAGTAGTATAGACTGGCTATCCAGCTGATTTGTTGGTCGAAAAGGGAAAAAGGCGGTAACCCAGTACACACATCTGTAAGGAACCAATCTCTTTGTTGAAAAGGGAAATAAACTAGGGGGGTCGGGTAGTTTGTGTAGGACTAGATTTGCTGCCCTCACATAGGAAAAAGGTTCAAAGACAACAAATATGGGACCAACGCAAATATGCTGCTTGGCTACATACTCTGCATCACCCATTTATACGTGTGGACACGCATGGTGCTGGCATGACCCATACAGCTATTTTGCTGTTGTTAATCTAAGAATGCCACCAGAAAATTGAAGCAATGCCACTGTTAAAAGTAAATTACATTTTTTAACGAATGTTGTTTCAAGAGAATGTCTCTGTTAATATGAATCAATGCAACCGTTTTAGAAATGCTACTATCCTACTTTGTTTTCCATCCAAGATAAGTTAGATGCTTCTTTCTGTCACCGTTTGTTTCATCCTCCTTTATCGGCAAGTAATTGTTTCCTTTCTTGCCTCTGTTGAAACAGGGGTATCGATTCAACTTGTTGCTATTTGCGACTTTTTGCTTTGCTACTCGAAACACTTATGTTTTAAGAATGTTTTGTGCAGTTCAACTTGAATGTCACACCGGTGGCTTTGCTTAATTTTGGTGGAAAAGCACAAAAGGAGATCGAGATTTGTTTCCAGCCTTCATGGCGAGTTGTTTCAAATCTTGGTCTCATCCACATGATGTGCAGTGTGCTTTGAGATGTTGTGCTACTTGTTTTGTACTGTTTTAAATAAATTTTGAATTGAAGCTATTATATTGCTGTCTTATCCCATTAAGTAGTGAACAAAAATGGGACCAACCCAGACATGATGCTTGTTGCTTTGTTACAACAAATTCAGCATCACCCCCTTTATAAGCCAGTAAATGATGCCACTCTCAGAATTGACTACTGAATCTTATTTCAAAACTGCAACACTTGTTGGGGATTGGCGGGATTACCATTTTTGTGGCCGCATGTTTCATCCTCCTTCATTAGACAGTAATTGATTCCTTTTTTGCCTCAGTTTAAACAGGGATATCTATTCAACTTGTTGCTATTGCGACATTTTGCTTTGCTACGCGAAACACTTTGCTTGATTTTAGTGCAACTGCACAAAACGATATTGGATTTCCTATTCGTGTTGGCAGATTCATATTTTATCCTGGTCTTCTCATGAAATGTCAGTACAGGCCTTCATCCACATGATTGTGTAGTGTGCTTTGAGATGTTGTGCTACTTGTATTGGTACTATTTTAAATAAATGTTGAATTGAAGCTATTGTATTGTTGTCTTTTCCCATTAAGTAGTGAACAAAAATGGGACCAACCCAGACATGATGCTTGTTGCTTTGTTACAACAAACTCTACATCACCCCCTTTATAAGTTGGTGGAAGCACATATTGTTGTTGCACCCACTCTCCCCTGGAACTGTTTATGCTTTTCGTTAATCTAATGCCGCAGGTAAAATTAAGCAATGCCACTCTCAGAATTAATTAACTACTGAATCTTAGTTCAAAACTGCAACACTTGTTAGGAATGGTACTATCCTGCTTTGTAGTTCTTTCTACATATTTAACCAAGGTATTGTTAAGATAATGTCTCTGTTAAAATATATCAGTTGCATTGTTTTAGGAATGGTACTTTTTTGCTTTGTCGTTCTTTATACATGTTGAAACAAGGCATTATTAAGATAATGTCTCAGTCAATATGAATGAATCACACTGATGGAGAATTGCTACTCTCCTGCTTTGTTTCCCATTAAGATAAAGTAGATCAGTAGATGCTTTTCTTCTGGGAGTACAAGCCATCAACCGTTATTTCTCAGTAATTGTTTCCCTTATACCTATTGTTGCTTATAGGGATATAATTATTAAAGCTCGGTTTTATTCCGACTTCGATTTTAGTTGAACTGCACAAAAGGAGCAAATGTGTACAAGGCAAACTGCTGCACTACTGGGTCCAGTTGGTTGTTCCACATTGCAGAAAGAAGCAGTCACTGTTTGCGCTACATTACAGAAGGAATGACCGAGAAGCTTTATATAGTATTATTAGCAAGAATATGTTAGTTTAATATATTGGAATTGGAAAACCTTGTCAAAATTTGCTCATTGATGTTAGCCAGAAGACATGCATTTGATATTTTTGAGTGGGACACCCTTGCTGTGAGCAGCGTCGATTATTTTTTCCTATTCCTGTGTTCAGTTTAGAAATAAATTGTTACTCTGCTGAGATATTCCTGTGTTAAGAGTTTGTTCTAAATATTGTCTATGTAATGCCAGGCCTTGTGTTTGATTGCAAGTTGAGCTTGGAATGTTGTGGCATACGGCATCATGAGCTGTTCACCGTGCCTCCTAAGAATAATGCTTCGTATTGTTTTGCATGTCGATCGAATGCCAATGATTTGCTTGTTAAGAAGATCATCCTCTTCTGTTGTTTCCGTGCTTAAGAAGTTCATCGTCTTATGTTTCATTCATAGCCTATACGACAAGTCGGGTAGGTTAGATGTGAAACCATATGATCTTCTGACCAACTCATGATATTAGGCCGTGATTGGATCGTAATTTTCCAACCAAAACCGCTTGTAAAATTGACGCTTGTAAATAAAAGTAGATGGTCTCGGGCGAAGCGCTTGGTTGTTCGATTTCGACTAGTAAAATATCGAAAGTACTTCACACACAATAAAAACGCTGAACGACACTCGAACGATTGCTAATCCAGCAGTTAGCTGTTGTTTCAGCCTTGCCCATGGATGGCATGATACGCACGTCGTGCATGTATCGTCTGGTAATGTCGTCCATATAGTAGTGCTCGTAAAATATACACTGGTCTCTCAAATTACACGCGTAACCCGCATGTTATACATAAAGACCTCGGGCCCTTGGTTTCATTACGCCTGTATTTTACGCGTTGTTTCTGATGACGAGTAAATTATACTTGTATGTTAATATAGGTTTGAAATAAAACAAACCTCTCAAGCGCGGCCTTACCGTTTCATGTCGTCTCAGTTTCTTGAAGGTGCTCATAGGTGTCTAATGATCCTAGCTTCCTGAATGAGCAGCGGGCGCTGTATCAGACCAACCATATGGCCCGCGAGACCCTCTCCGTCGTCCTTCGAGTTGTTGCGCTCGCCGTGGCGCCGAGCATTGTTAACATTGTCAACGAACATGAGGATTCAGGAGATGACTTTATTTTGACTGGATGACACTAGGGACCCACTAGGGCCATAGCCGTACGTACGCAAGTGCCTCCTTATTATGTACAACTATATTTTTTTTGCTTCCTCCTGGTTTCCTGACATCACGGTCCCACACCATTGTCAACCTATGTAGTCAATATAAACAAGAGAATTGCACAAGGTGCGGCCGACAGCTGGGACCAAGCAGCTCGAGCAGTATTTGTGTTTTTGAGGCATGAGCACTGTAGAGGTTTTCTTGGAGATGATTTCGTTGTTGTTCAGAGGAGAGCAGGGTATTAACTGGGCGGGTTGTGGCCCGTCTAGCCCAGGCCAGATATCCAGCCAAGATAATAATTTTTTCAATATGAAAATGGCTAGCCCAACTATATGTTTTTTTGAGGAATACCCAGGAAAGGTCAACTTATTATTCTCCGCCCCGCTGGGCTGCAAATCTTTCCTAGGAGGGATGCATTAGGCTTAACAGGAAAATGGGCTTTAAAAAATAATAAATGGGATGTAATTATAAAAACTGGGAAGTAACTATAAAAAATGCACCAAACACAAAATTAGTTTATAAAATATTATTTATGGATTTTGAAAATCTTAAATTTTCATTGTTGCGCGTGCAATGCTTCGTTAGATTTTTACGTAATACAAATTTATATTTAATCTGACTAGAAATTTCAGGATAAAAATATTTCGGATCCCATCAAAATTTGGGAAATTTTATTAAATTCTGTCTTCAACGGCTGGTTGAAATTATTAATCGTTGTCCTAACTAGAAAATGGGCTGTACTTTTAACAAATTGTAAATGGGCTGTAGTAAATTCTGTTAGAATTCAAAAATGGGTTGTACATTCTTACAAATCGCAAATGGGCTATAAGTTCTCTGCCACACACTTGTGGGCCTACTAAGTTGACGCGTCCCCTAAAAAAATTAGTTGACGAGTATGCAAGGCTTTGTCAACTTATTATAGTCAACACACGGTTCTAGCAGCAGTGGCCATTGGATGTCTATCCAACAGATGTCGTGCTTCTTCTTCAATCTCGGATATTCTTAGCTTCGGCTGCCCAAAAAATGATTCCCCCCCCTAACATCTGGGGAGCACTATTTCGGAGGCTGACCTATGGGCCTACTAAGTTGGCGCGTACCAAGGGCTTTGTCAACTTAGTCAATATAAATGATTCTATCTTCAGTGACCGTACGTTGTCCATCCAACAATCGTAGTGCTTCTTCAATCTCTGGTCTTCTTGCTCCAGCCGCCCAAAGCAGCGCCGGTCATGCCGCCTGCACCTGCCTCCCGTGGTCAGCTGTGCTGTCGTGGAGGCCTCACCGCCCCCATACTAATCCCATCGCTGGCCAGGCCATCCCTCCACTCACCCACACCCAATGTTATTCTGCGGCGACGGCAGCCTCACACCGCAGCCGAACCAGTGAACCCTCGTACTCCTCTCCGTGCGGGCTGTCACTATTGCGTCTTACCCGGCTCCGCGTCGTCCCCTTCCTAGGCCTCGCCGTCGTCCACCGCCCTGGTGCTCTCGGCGCGGCGTGGTCAACATGGTCAACGACTGACTTCCATTGGAAGAGTACTGTACATGGAGAGGCTGATAGCTGGGTCCGCGGCGGCCGCAAGGAAGTGCCTCCTTATTACGCGCAAAATAATTATTCCTCCACCTGACAGCTGGGACCCACCGGACAGGCCACCTTATTTCGTGAAAAAAAACGTTTCCCCCCTGACTGCTGGGATCCACCGGACGGGCCACCGTATTTCATGAAAAAATGTTCCCCCCCGGTGTCAGCTTGGACCCACCGGAAGTGCCTCCTTATTACGCACAAAAAAATGAATACTCCCTGCTAACTGGGACCCACCTTGGTGGGAGGCTGAATTGTGGGCCAACTAAGATGACAGGGACGGAGGGCTTTGTCATCTTAGTCAATATGAACGATTCTAGCTCAAGTGACCGTACGATGTCCATCCAACGGCCATAGTGCTTCTTCAACCTCTGGTCTTCTTGCTCCAGCCACCCAAAGCAGCGCTAGTTGTCTCGCCTGCTCCTGCCTCCCGTGGCCGGCTGTGCTGCCGCGGAGGCCTCACCGCACCCTACTATTCCCACCGCTGGCCAGGCCATCCCGCTACGCACCCACACCCCTCTTATTCTGCAGCGGCGGCAGCCTCACACCGCAACGAACCAGTGATCCCTCGTACTCCTCTACACGTGGGCATCCACTACCGCATCTTCCCCGGCTCCGTGTCGTCCCCTTCCTAGGCCTTGCCGTCGTCCACCGCCCTGGCGCTCTCGGCGCGGAGTGGTCAACGTGGTCAAGGAACGGCTTCCATCGGACGTGGACTGTACGTGGAGAGGCTAACAGCTGGGTCCATAGCCACATCAAGGAAGTGCCTTCTTATTAGGCGCAAAATAATTATTCCTCCACCTGACAGCGGGGACCCACCGGACGTGCCACCGTATTTCGCAAAAAAAACGTTCCCCCCTGACTACTGGGACCCACCAGCTACATCTTCGCACGCAAGGAAGTGCGTCCGGGCAAAAAAACGATTCGCATCCCTGACTGCTGGGACCCACCAGCTACATCTTCGCAGGCAAGGAAGTGCCTGACAGTCGGGACCCACCTGGTCGAAGCGTACGTAGCATTGTCATTCTGGTCGCGAACGTGTATGTACATACTGGTCGCTGTAGAGGCGCGCATGTGTCGTAGTAGAGGCACGCACGTAGCATGTACACGTACGTACAATGGCCAGGGTGCAAGAAAGAAAATACGGCCATGTACGTACATACGGTCAGGGTCTCAAACACCTACTCGCGCATACGTACAGCCAGGGCTCGTGTACATGGCTTGGTCGGAACGGAGAAACAGTGTCGTCGTCGTGTTCGTGGGGAGGTAACAGAATGCGCCGTGTTCATGGGGAGGCAACGAAATGCGTTGTGTTCATTGGGAGGCAACAGAACGCATGGGAGCCAACTGGCTTGGACGGAACAGGCGATGGAAACGAGGCCTGGCTTACCGCAGAATGGAGGAAACGACCTTGTGTTCGACCGGCCACATTCGAAACGGCATCCTGTTCATCGGGAGGGGTCTGGCATACCGCAAAACGGAGGAAACGGACCTCCTACGGTCGAAACGGGGGTCCTGTTGATCAGAGCGGTGTGGCGTACCGCAAAACGGATGAAACAGACTTGTGTTGGAGTGCTACGGTCGAAACGGATGTCCTGTTCATCGAGAGGGTTGTGGCGTACCACAAAACGGGACTCCACGGGATACTGTTGATCTCCACCGTCGACCTCCTCCAGCCTCCACGGGGTCCTATTCATCCAGCCTCCACCGCGCGCTACTCCACCGGCTACTGTTCAAGTACCCCTCCACGGGCACCCCTCCACCATCTACTGTCCATCCAGCCCTCCACGGGGTCGTCCTATTCATCCAGCCCCAACCGGCTCGATCGAGGAAACGCCACGGGGTCTTGTTCATCCACCCACACCGCTCACTGTTCATCCACCCCCCCCCCCGCAACGCTCACTGTTCATCCTGAGAGGCAGCATCGATCGGCTTCAGTTAGCAGCAGTAGCGAACGAATCGCTCGATCGGGTTCAGTAACGCGTAGCCTGTAGTGCAATCGCTTGGGTCAGTTAGAGCCCAACGCCTCGCTCGGGTTCAGTTAGAGAAAATGCCTCGCACACACGCGCGTACGTGTACGAGCGAAACGCACATCACTCGGCCCCCGACCGCCCATCGTAACCGGGAACTCCCAGAAACTTTCCTCGCCCTCGGTTCTACCATGGTTTTTTCCGTCATGGACGGCCCAAAGAATGTCATGCAGCTGCATCTCCGGCCCGCCTAGGACAAAAAGCCCATTTTCTGTCATGATTTTTTGTCATAGAAGTAGGAGCCCACCACATCTATGATGTTACCGGGTTTTGTCACAATTATCGTCATAGAAGTGTCATATGTATGACAGAAAAAAGTTTCGTTCGGCGCAAAATGTCACGGATGTGTCTTTTTTTGTAGTGATAATCCGCTCAATCCATACATGATAGTCATGACTCTTGAGCCCAGTCACTTTGCCCGTTGATAGATTGACCCCCATACTTATATTCGACGCATAACCATCAGTGAACTTCACGACGTGTTTCAACCACTTGAATGCCTCCATCTTATGATCCTTTTTAAGTACGAAGTCAGCATCTGGCTTGAACCAAGATTTTCGACTGCCTGCGGGGGGTTGCATGTGTAGACGTGGTCTATCACAAATATTCTGTTGATTGACTCTAGCATTAACATTATCCTTTGTCTTATCAGGAATGTTGAGGATCGTGCAAAAAAGGGCCTCTGCGACATTCTTTCCGGTGTGCATCACGTCGATGTTTTATGTAAGTTTGAGGTCCTTAAAATAGGGAAGCTGTGTGAAGGGGGTAATGTGAGTCCAGTTGTGCGTCTCACCATATCCTTCAAAACATTTTTTCCATTTGCCTTTTCCTTTGCCCTCGCCCTCGCCCTCATCTTTGTTTGTGGCTTAGGTTTTGCCTTTGCCATTGCCTTTGCCTTTCCCTTCCCCGGAAGGCTTAAGAGCTTTCAGCTGAGCAAGCACATCCGCACCAGAAAACGTTGGAATCTCGTTTACTTCATGGACAACTAGGCCTTTTTTCAAGTTCTTCTTGTCTTCCCTATCAGGATGGTCTGGAGGGAGGAATTATCGATGCAGGTCAAAGGCAACATACTTGCCACCCTTCTTCGGTGAAATGAAATGCAAGGCCTGCATGCACACTAGGCAAGGCATCTTTCCACTTGTACACCCTCCGCAGAATAGGGCATAGCTGGGAAAGTCATGCATGCAATACAGTAGCCAAACTTTCATCAAGAAATTTTTCTGGAGATGCCGGTCGTATGTTAACTTCGAGAAGTACCAAGAATGGTGCAAATCATCCACCAACGGCTGCATAAACACACTCAAATTCTTCCCCGGATATCCAGGCCCCGAAATTATAAGCGACAGGAACATGGTCTTGCATTGCATTATGGCGCCAGGAGGGAGATTGAGCGGAATAACAAACACGGGCCATCAGCTGTATGGATTAGATGACATACCATATGGATTAAACCCATCAGCTGATATAGCAATTATGACATTCCCAGCCTCAGCTACTTCCTGATAATCCCCAAGTGCAGGGAATCATCGTAGCAATTTCCAAAGGTGGAAGTCATAAGTATGGAGTGTCGAACCCACAAGGAGCTAAAGGTAAGATAAATATTCTCTCAAGTCCTATCTACCACTGATACGACTCTACGTACACGGAACGTTTGCTTCCAACTAGATACGAGAAATAAAACTACGTTGTGGGTATGAAGAGCATAACTTTGCATGATATCGGAGAGCTAAAGTATAAAAGTACGTAGGTGATGTTATCATAAAGTTAGAATATATAACTAAATATTATAAATAGCGAGTGTGGAATAATGATGGATCGGTGTGCGGAATTATCCTAGGCAATTGTTAACAAGACCGGTAGTCGTCATTGCAATTTCATATGAGGGAGAGGCATAAGCTAACATACTTTCTCTTCTTGGATCATATGCACTTATGATTGGAACTCTAGCAAGCATCCATAACTACTAAAGATCATTAAGGTAAAACCCAACCATAGCACTAAAGCATCAAGTCCCCTTTATCCCATACGCCACACCCCCCTTACTCGGGTGTATGCTTCCACCACTCAAGCAACCCACTATAAGAGATTCATGAACGTATTGCAACACCCTACAACGGGAATCTCTCACGCTTGCGCGACACGGGGGGCACAATAGGCCAGCACCAAAATAAAACATACAACTCGTGCCAATCTAGATCATCAATCAACCCAAAGACAAAAGATATCTACTCAAAACATCATAGGATGGCAACACATCATTGGATCATAATATGTGGCATAAAGCACCATGTTCAAGTAGGGATTACAGCGGGGTGCGGGAGAGTGGACTGCGTAAAAGAGATGAGGATGGTGATGATGATGAAGACGATCACCGCGGCGATGATTCCCCTCCCGATGACACTCCAGCGCCACCGAGAGAGAGGAGGAGAGGTCCTCCCCCTTGTGCTTACTCCTCCATGGCCTCCCCCTGGATGGGGAGAGGTTCTCCCTCTGGTCCTTGGCCTTCATGGCGATGATGGCCCCTCCGGGATCCTCCTCCATGGCTTCCGGTGATGATGGCCCCCTCCAGCAGGGTGCCAATGAGGGTCTAGATTGATTTCTCGTGGCTACAAAGGCTTGCGGTGGTGGAACTTCCGATCTAGGTTATTTCCCAAAGGTTTCTATATTTATAGGAGAGGTTGGCGTTGATTTTAAGTCAGGGGGGTCTCTGGGCTGTCCACGAGGCAGGGGGCGTGCCACCCACCCTCGTGGGCAGCCCGGGACTCTTCTGGCCCAACTCTTGCACTCCAGGGGCTTCTTTTGGTCCACAAAAATTCATCAAAAATTGGCAGGTCAATTGGACTCCGTTTGGTATTCCTTTTCTGTAGAACTCAAAAACAAGGAGAAAACAGAAACTGGCACTGGGCTCTAGGTTAATAGGTTAGTCCCAAAAATCATATAAAATAGCATATAAATGCATATAAAACATCCTAGATGGATAATATAATAGCATGAATACTTCATAGATTATAGATACGTTGGAGACGTATCAGCATCCCCCAGCTTAATTCCTGCTCGTCCTCGAGTAGGTAAATGATAAAAGAAATAATTTATGAAGTGTGAATGCTAGCAGGTGCACAAGTTTGATCAACGATAATTTCAATCACCTTTTCTAGCATCATTATATGTCATAACAGTAGCTCATGTCATGAAACTTTTCATGATCAAGTAACAAGCTATTCACATGTGAAAGTATAGATCGTAAACTTTCTTGAAAACTAAGAAACAGTGCTCTTAGTCATCAAACAATTGCAATTCATCTTATTTTCAGGAAGGGTCTATGTAAGAGCTTTTGATTTAGCAAATCCCACATACTCAACTATAATATAGTCTTTCACAATTGCTAACACTCATGTGATATTTATGGGTTCAAAGTTTTAATCGGACACAGAGAAAGATAGGAGCTTATAGTTTTGCCTCCCAACCTTTTACCTCAAGGGTAATGTCAACAATAATACTTTATGAAAACCTACATCCAAGTGGATATATATATATATATATATATATATATATATATATATATATATATATATCTGGATCGCTCCAACAAAAAGTGCTTGCCAAAGGAAAAAGTGTCAAAAGGAAAGGTGATGATCACCATGACTCTTGTATAAGGGTAGAAGATAAAACAGTAAAATATAGGCCCTTCGCAGAGGGAAGCAGAGCTTGTCATGCAATTTTAAGTTGGATGCACAAAATCTTAATGCAAAAGAACGTCACTTTATATTGCATCTTGTGATAGAGACCTTTATTATGCAGTCCGTCGCTTTTATTTCTTCCCTATCATAAGTTCGTATAAAGCTTATTTTCTTCACACTAATAGATCATACATATTTAGAGAGCAATTTTGATTGGATGCACCGATGACAACTTACTTGAAGGATCTTACTCAATCCATAGTTGGTATGGTGGACTCTCATGGCAAAACTAGTTTAAGGGATGTTTGGAAGCACAAGTAGTATTTCTACTTGGTGCAAAGAATTTGGCTAGCATGATAGGGAAAGGCAAGCTCAACATGTTGGATGATCCAAGACAATATACTTTATTTCGGATATAAGAAAACATAACACATTATGTTGTCTTGCTTGTCCAACATCAACCTTTTAGCATGTCATATTTTAATGACTTCTCACAATTACAAAAGATGTCCAAGATAGTATATTTATATGTGAAATCTCTCTTCCTTCAATATTCTTTCATGAATTGTTCAAGTGACCAATTCTGTGTTTGCTAACTTTCAATAAGTTTACTACCTATACTTATTTCGTGTGAAGTGATTACTCCCCATGGTATAAGCATATGAAAGATATATAAATTCAGATTTATGATATTCAATTCATTCAACCATTTACTCATAGGATATACGTGAAGCATGTGAGCAAATGACAAACTACTCCAAAAGATATAAGTGAAGAACACTGAGTAGTAAAATAATTAACTAGTCATGGGAGGATTCTTTTTTATTCAAGATTTAAGATCCAATGATTTTATTCAAACAGCAAGTGAAATTGGAAACACGCTCCAAGCAAAACACACATCATGTAATGAATAAAAATATAGCTCTGAGTAAAGTGTACTGATAGTTTTGAAGACGAAAGAGGGGATGCCTTCTGGGGCATCCCCAAGCATAGGCGCTTTAGTCTTCCTTGACTATTACCTTGGGGTGCCTCGGGCATCCCCAAGCTTACGGTCTTTCCACTCCTTATTCTCCTCATATCGATATCTCACCCAAAGCTTGAAAACATCAATCACACAAAACTTAACGGAACTTCGTGAGATAGGTTAGTATGATAAAGAGCAAACCATTCAATTTGGTACTTTCAAAGACAAGGTTCATAATTTTTCTCACACAATGCCTACTGTACCATATCATTTCTATAATTTATATTGAGAAATATAAGCCATAGAAACTATAAAACAAGCAAACTATGCATTGAAAACAGAATCTGTCAGAAACAGAACAATCTGTAATGATATGAACAACAACCATACTTATGATACTCCAAAAATTATGAAATAAATTGTTGGACATGAGGAATTTGTCTATTAATCTTATGCAAAAAGAATCAACTCAAAATCACTTTTCTGTAAAAAAACTGGCAGCAAATCCCGTGAGCGCAAAGTTTCTGTTTTTTACAGCAAGATCACATTAACTTTCACCCAATTCTTCCCAATGGTCTTACTTGGCAATTTATTGAAACAAAAGCTATAGAACATGATTACTACAGTATCTTAATCATGTAAACACACAAAGACAGCAAGGGTAGATATTGGGTTGTCTCCCAACAAGCGCTTTTCTTTAATGCCTTTTAGCTAGGCATGATGATTTCAATGATGCTCACATAAAAGAAAAGAATTGAAACATAGAGAGAGCATCATGAATAATATGAGTAGCACATTTAAATCTAACCCACTTACTATTCCTAGGGATTTTTTGAGCACGTAATTTATAGGAACAAGAATCAACTAGCATAGGAAGGCAAAACAAGTATCACTTCAAAACTTTAAGGACATAGAGAGGAAACTTGGTATTATTGCGACTCCTACAAGCATAAATTACTCCCTCATAATAATTTTCAGTAGCATCATGAATGAATTCAACAATATAACCATCATATAACGCATTCTTTTCATGATCTACAAGCATAGAAATTTTTCTACTCTCCACATAAGCAAAATTCTTCTCATTCGGAATAGTGGGATCACTAATTCCTAAAATTGACACTCTACCAAACCCACTTTAGATGATAGGATTATTCATACTCCAAAATATATAAGTGAATTTCATGGAGCGTTCTACGGTTAATATAGACTAACCAATATCCTGGATCAAAATATATAAGTGAAGCACACGAAGCATTCTATAAAACCATACTCAAATGATTTAAGTGAAGCACAAAGATCAATTCTATAAGATCATACTTAAAAGATATAACTGAAGCACATGAAGTATTATATAAATCAATGAAGGGATATATCATACTAGCATGGTTCTTAAATAAAAATAAAAACACAAAGGACACAAAAATATGTCAACAAAACAAAAACCGAGGTATACCGATATTTGTTGAAGAAGAAAGATGGGATGCCAACCGGGGCATCCCCAAGCTTAGATGATTGAGTATCCTTTGAAATATTACCTTGAGGTGCCTTGGGCATCCCCAAGCTTGAACTCTTGCCTTTCTTGATTCTTCTCATATTGATAGCTCCTCGATCTTCGAACACTTCATCCACACAAAACTTTAACAAAAACTTTGTAAGATCCGTTACTGTAATAGAGCAAACTACCACTTTAAGGTATTGTAATGAACTCATTATTTGTTTATATTGGTGTTAAACCTACTGCATTCCAACTTCTCTATGGTTCATACCCCCCGATACTAGCCATAGATTCATCAAAATAAGCAAACAACACGCGAAAAACAGAATCTGTGAAAAACAGGACAATCTGTAGTAATCTGGAAGTTTTGTAAACTTCCGTAACTCCACAAATTATTAAATTAATTTGAAAATTTGAAAAATTTGTACAGAAGTAATGTGAAAAAGGTTTCAGACCCATTTGACCTTCCAGTAAAAATATAAAATCACGCGCTACAGCCAAAGTTTCTGTTTCTGTTCTGCACATAGTAAACAAGCAATCTAATCATCCTAAAACCAAAGCTTGGCACATTATTTTTATAATTCAATGGATATATACAAGGGGATAATTATTTACAGAGAAGGTTCCATGAAAAATTCTACATTGTTTCCGTGAGCATGAACACAAGTGCTCAAGGTCGACCCTCACTTCTTCAATGCATAACTTTCCAATCACTTCTCTTTTAAAAAACTTTTTTAGGCATGAGAGGCAAGTATTTTTTTTTGGTATTTTCATTCTTTAATTTTTTTGTATGTTTCACCCACAACTAAACAGAAACAAAAAGGAAAAACAAAATCTACTTAGTGAAGAAAGCAAACAAACACACACGAGAATATCAACCCCATGCTATTGCTCCCCGGCAACGGCGCCAGAAAAGAGCTTGATAATCCCCAAGTGCAAGGAATCATCGTAGCAATTTCCAAAGGTGGAAGTGATAAGTATGGAGTGTCGAACCCACAAGGAGCTAAAGGTAAGATCAATATTCTCTCAAGTCCCGTCTGCCACTGATATGACTCTACGTACACCGAACGTTTGCTTCCAACTAGATACGAGAAATAAAACTATGTTGTGGGTATGAAGAGGATAACTTTGCATGATATCAGAGAGCTAAAATATAAAAGTACATAGGTGCTATTATCATAAAGTTAGAATATATTACTAAATACTATAAATAGCAAGTGTGGAATAATGATGGATCGGTGTGCGGAATTATCCTAGGCAATTGTTAACAAGACAGGTAGTCCTCACTGCAATTTCATATGAGGGAGAGGCATAAGCTAACATACTTTCTCTTCTTGGATCATATGCACTTACGATTGGAACTCTAGCAAGCATCCGCAACTACTAAAGATTATTAAGGTAAAACCCAACCATAGCATTAAAGCATCAAGTCCCCTTTATCCCATACGCCACAACCCCCTTACTCAGGTTTATGCTTCCGTCACTCAAGCAACCCACTATAAGCGATTCATGAACGTACTGCAACACCCTACAGCGGGAATCCCTCACGCTTGCGCGTCACGGAGGGCACAATAGGAAAGCACCAAAATAAAACATACAACTCGTACCAATCTAGATCATCAATCAACCCAAAGACAAAAGATATCTACTCAAAACATCATAGGATGGCAACATATCATTGGATCATAATATGTGGCATAAAGCACCATGTTCAAGTAGGGATTACAGTGGGGTGTGGGAGAGTGGACCGCATAAAAGAGATGAGGATGGTGATGTTGATGAAGACAATCACTGCAATGATGATTCCCCTCCCGATGGCACTCCGGCGCCACCGAGAGAGAGGAGGAGAGGTCCTACCCCTTGTGCTTCCTCCTGCATGGCCTCCCTCTAGGATGAGGAGAGGTTCACCCTCTGGTCCTTGGCCTTCATGGCGATGATGGACCCTCTAGGATCCTCCTCCATGGCCTCCGGTGATGATGGCCCCCTCCGCCAGGGTGCTAGAGAGGGCCTAGATTGATTTCTCGTGGCTATAGAGACTTGCGGCAGTGGAACTTCCGATCTAGGTTATTTCCCGAAGGTTTCTGTATTTATAGGAGAGGTTGGCGTTGATTTAAAGTCAGGGGGGTCTCCGGGCTGTCCACGAGGCAGTGGGGCGCGCCCTAGGGGGTGGGCGCGCCCCCCACCCTCGTGGACAGCCCGGGACAATTTTGGCCCAACTCTTGCACTCCAGGGGCTTCTTTTGGTCCATAAAAATTCATCAAAAATTGGCACGTCAATTGGACTCCGTTTGGTATTCGTTTTCTGTAAAACTCAAAAACAAGGAGGAAACAGAAACTGGCACTAGTCTCTAGGTTAATAGGTTAGTCCCAAAAATCATATAAAATAGCATATAAATGCATATAAAATATCCTAAATGGATAATATAATAGTATGAATACTTCATAAATAATAGATACATTGGAGACGTATCACTTCCTCAGGGTATTCTATATCAAATGACTTCCATGCTTCACCTTCTGATGGATGTACAATTTTATTTGGATTATACCTTTTCCCTTCCTTGTGCCACTTCATCATTTTGGCACACTCCTCGGTGATGAAAAGGCGCTGCAGTCTTCCTATGAAATGAGGATACCGAAGAACCTTCATAGGGATTTTTAGCTGCTACTTCTGACCCTGTTCATCGACCACCTCAATATACCGAGATGACCAGCACTTCCTTCAGTAGTTGTCATTCGCATACTCATGCCTAAACAAAAGGCAATTCTTTGGACAAACATGTATTTTCTCATAATCCATGGAGAGAGCCTTCATGATTTTCTTCGTAGCATACATGGTTTTCGGCAGTTCATGGCCCTTAGGGAGGTTGTTAGCCCATACTCCCAGAAATTCTTCAAAGCAACCTCGGCTATATCCGTACTCGGCCTTGACTGCCATCAGTTACGAGATGGTGTCCAGCACAGAGAGCTTGGCACCCTCATAAAGAGGTTTGTTTGGTGAGGCCAAGATATCCAGGAAGGCCTTTGCGGTTTCCTCCGGCTCCTCCGGTTCATTCGCTGGATGTGATGGAAGTGTCGACTGTGCAGCAAAGACATCATCTAGCATGTGTCTAACCCCATCATCCTCATAACCAGCGACGCGTTGTCGTATCACCTCCTCTCTACCACGGTCCCGCTAGGCAAAGTTTATCAGCATATTCAAATTTGGCATAAATCCATGCGTGCGAAGGTGCTTAGTCATCTCAGTCTTCTCCCTGCGCATACGTCTCTTACATTTGGCACAGGGGCATTCTGGCAAAATCCTCATTGGACTACGGAATATCTCTTTTAAAAACTCATCAGTTTTCTCGACCCACTCTATTGTTACTTGATTATCTGCCATTGATTATCTGCCATCTCTACTTTATTGGAAGCCACATAACAAAATTAAGGATTCATTTAAATTACTCACATCAATATTTTATTTTTTACAGGGTTGACGAGAAACGACATTTAATCCACCTACATCTCTAATAGGTAAAGATGGGTCCTAATCCTACTCGAGAATGTGTAGATTGAGTATGCTGTCCATGTTCTACCCCATTCTGAGACAAAATTTCGGTAGCACCTCCCTGTTGTTCTCCAAATACACGTCTTGGCAAAATACCGAGAGAATGCGCATTTGGAGAACAACGGGGAGGCGACGCCAAAAACCTGTCTCGGAACGGGGTAGAGCATGGACAACGTACCCAATCTACACATCCTCAGGTTGTCTCTGGAAAGCGCTGGACAATCCAAAAGAGCTGCGGTGATAAATATGCAATTGAATGCATTTTATTGATGCAAATCTTATGAAGGGGAGACGCCTAGGTTACGCGACTTGATGTGAAAATGAAATATAGTGACATGGAAAAAAGCGGACGAGGTGCTGGAATTGTTTCTCACCCTCCGATGTAGATGATGTAGTTGATCAGAGGAGGGACGATCGTGGACCAACACCACGAACGTCGATGATCACTCCATGAAGGTGGAACACCACAAATCCTGTTAATTCCACCGAGAGAAAAAAATTAGGTCATCACCTCACATTAAGCATTGACACTTTAAACTATGAAAAAAATCATAGTTTTTCAAGTCTCAAATTGTGTCTTTCAATTTTTTTAGCAAGATCATCATGATGAAATAACCACTTATCATATCCCAATTTTGGAGCACATCTCACATAGCTATTTGATAACATCCCAAACTGAAAATAAAAGCTTCATTAAATATTGATAAACTAAGTGACTCAAGTTGCTTTTTTAACTAGGATAATTCATTTTGGGTCTCGAATTTCACCTACATCAAAACATTAATCCATCTTTCAATCTAATAACGTCACAACAACCATCCATCTAAGACACATACAACATTCATCCATCTAGAAACCTAACAACATCTAACATCCATCCATGCATCCATTTATACATCCAATAGTAGCAAAATAATGCAAAAAATGAAAAAAAAGAGGAATGCTAGCTCACCGGGCAAAGGGCGTCGCGGTGGTGGAGTTGAAGGCTGCTGAGGCAGGGGCCGACGGTGGAGGGGACGGGAGGGCCGGGGCGGGGCTGGAACGGCCGGAGAAGGAATGGAGACCACCCGACCAATACGGCAGGGACGCGTGCCGGTGAGAGTCGTGGCCGGCCATGGTCGGGATCGCCGCCGTGCATGGTCGGGGAGGCCTACGTGGGGTCGGGGGAGGCCGGGGCAACTATGGGGTCAGGAGGATGCCGGGATGGCGGTGCGGCTGGCAGGGAGGTCGGGGTGTGCGGGGTTGGAGAGGGTTGGGGCGGGGTCGAGGCGGCGCGGGGTTGGAGAGGCCGGGGCGGGGCTGGGCTGGGGTGGAGGCGAGGCGAGCAGATCCGGGCAGCGATTGCGGGTGGATGCGGCGGCAGCGCGGGTGTGGAGGCGTCGGTGCGAGTGTGGTTGGAGGCGCGGGGTGGTGGAGGGGAACGAGAATGAGTGGATGGGGAGCCACACGAAAGTATAAGGCCGACTATGCCGACGGCTTAGCCTGCCGACGGCTAAGCCGTCGGCATAGGTACAAACTTTTTTCCACTTCTTTTTATGCATCCACCTTAAACTTTCTATTAAAGAAATTTCCCTTACCAATATTTGAATTATAAACTAGCCTTCCTATACCCCCGATGTCCATCGAGTGGCCTAACCCTATCAATATTGACTCGTAGATCTACCCATTTACCCCTCTAGGTGCCCGCGACGGCGCCGTCCGTGAGGGGGGGGGACACCCCGGAGATTCTTGCGCCTATTCAGACATGCCACCACAACTTATGGCATCTATGAGGGGCCGGTGTGACGCTCCAGTGGCATTGCTACCCCCATGGCTCCCGTCCCGCCTAACCCTATAGAGGTTGACCACGAGGTCTAGCCCTTTGACTTTCCATGGACGGGCTTTGACCATTGGACCTCTCCACCCAGTTGTGGTAGGTCATCCCATAGGAACACTTGGGAGCAATGTCCACGGCAAACCCACAACAAGAACCCCTCTGTGTAGACCCGACGCGCCCGTTCCCCCACTCTAGGTGCCGGCGGCGGCGCCGTCCGTGAGGGGGGCCACACCTCGGAGATGCGTGCCGCCACTTCAGACATGCGATCACACCATACGCCATGTATGAGGGCCCGGTGCGACGCTCCAGTGGCATTGCTACCCCCCTGGGCCCCCGTCCCACCTAACCCTGTAGCGGTTGAACAAGAGATCTAGCCCTTTGACTTTCCACGGACGGGCTTTGACCAGTGGGCCTCTCCACCCAGCTGTGTTAGATCAGCCCATAGGAACACTTGGGAGCAATATCCGTGCCAAACCCACAGCAAGACCCCCTCTGTGTAGACCCGACGCGGCCCTTCCCCCCCCCTCCAGGTGTCGGTGGCGGCGCCATCTGTGAGGGGGGCCACACCCCAGAGACGCGTGTCACCTCTTCAAACATGCCACCACACCTTACGACAATGTATGAGGGCCCGGTGCGACGCTCCGGTGGCAATGCTACCTCCCAGGCCCCCGCCACACCTAACCCTGTAGCGTTTGACCACGAGATCTAGCCCTTTGACTTTCCACGGGCGGGTTTGGACCATTGGACCTCTCCACCCAGTTGTGGTAGGTCATCCCATAGGAACACTTGGGAGCAATGTCCACGGCAAACCCACAGCAAGAACCCCTCTGTGTAGACCCGACGCACCCGTTCCCCCACGCTAGGTGCCGGCGGCGGCACCGTCCGTGAGGGGGGCCACACCTCGGAGATGTGTGCCGCCTCTTCAGACATGCCACCACACCATACGCCATGTATGAGGGCCCGGTGCAACGCTCCAGTGGCATTGCTACCCCCCTGGGCCCCCGTCCTGCCTAACCCTGTAGCGGTTGAACAAGAGATCTAGCCCTTTGACTTTCCACGGACGGGCTTTGACCAGTGGGCCTCTCCACCCAGTTGTGTTAGGTCAGCCCATAGGAACACTTGGGAGCAATATCCGTGCCAAACCCACAGCAAGACCCCCTCTGTGTAGACCCGACGTGGCCCTTCCCCCGCCCCCTCCAGGTGTCGGCGGCGGCGCTGTCTGTGAGGGGGGCCACACCCCAGAGACGCGTGTCGCCTCTTCAAACATGCCACCACACCTTACGACAATGTATGAGGGCCCGGTGCGATGCTCCGGTGGCAATGCTACCTCCCAGGCCCCCGCCCCGCCTAACCCTGTAGCGTTTGACCACGAGATCTAGCCCTTTGACTTTCCACGGGCTGGTTTGGACCATTGGACCTCTCCACCCAGTTGTGGTAGGTCAGCCCATAGGAACACTTGGGAGCAATGTCCACGGCAAACCCACAGCAAGAACCCCTCTGTGTAGACCCGACGCGCCCGTTCCCCCACGCTAGGTGCCGGCGGCGGCACCGTCCGTGAGGGGGCCACACCTCGGAGATGCGTGCCGCCTCTTCAGACATGCCACCACACCATAAGGCATGTATGAGGGCCCGGTGCGACGCTCCAGTGGCATTGCTACCCCCATGGGCCCCGTCCCGCCTAACCCTGTAGCGGTTGAACACGAGATCTAGCCCTTTGACTTTCCACGGACGGGCTTTGCCCAGTGGGCCTCTCCACCCAGTTGTGTTAGGTCAGCCCATAGGAACACTTGGGAGCAATATCCAGGCCAAACCCACAGCAAGACCCCCTCCGTGTAGACCCAACACAGCCCTGTCCCCCCTCCAGGTGTCGGCGGCGGCACCATCCGTGAGGGGGGCCACACCCTAGAGACGTGTGTTGCCTCTTCAAACATGCCACCACACCATACGACAATGTATGAGGGCCCGATGCGATGCTCCGATGGCACTTGTACCCCCCAGGCCCCCGCCCGCCTAACCCTGTAGCATTTGACCATGAGATCTAGCCCTTTGACTTTCCACAGACGGGATTTGACCATTGGACCTCTCCACCCAGTTGTGTTAGGTCAGCCCATAGGAACACTTGGGATCAACATCCGAGCCAAACCCACAGTAAGATCCCCTCCGTGTAGAGCCGACGCGGTCGTTTCCCCTCTCCGGGTGCCTCCGGCGGCACCGTCCGTGAGGGGGGCAACCCGGAGACGCGTGCTGCCTCTTCAGACATGCCACCACGCCACCCGGTTGTGGTAGGTCATCCCACAGAAACACTTGGGAGCAACGTCCACGGCAAACCCACAGCAAGAACCTCTCCATGTAGACCCGATGCAGCCGTTTCCCCCCTCCAGGTGCCAGCGGCAGCGCCGTCCGTGAGGGGGGCCACACAAACGGGCTTTCACCAGTGGGCCTCTCCACCCACTTGTGTTAGGTCAGCCCATAGGAACACTTGGGAGCAACATCCGGGCCAAACCCACAGCAAGAACCCCTACGTGTAGACACGATGCGACCCTTTCCCCCCTCCAGGTGTCGGCGGCGGCGACGCCCGTGAGGGGGGCCACACTCCATAGACGTGTGTCGCCTCTTCAAACATGCCACCACACAGTTGATAACCCGCAACTATGCAGGGTCAATTGTAGCCTCTTTCGATAAGTAAGAGTGTCAAACCCAACGAGGAGCTAAAGGTATAACAAATATTCCCTCAAGTTCTATCCACCACCGATACAACTCTACGCATGCTTGACGTTCGCTTTACCTAGAATAAGTATGAAACTAGAAGGACTTTGTAGGTGTGATAGGATAGGTTTGCAAGAATATAAAGAGCAAGTAAATATAAACTTGGGCCTGTTTAGATAAAGAAGCAACAAAGTAAATATAGCGAGCGTGGAAAAGTGGTGGCAGGAGTTGTGAAATTGTCCCTAAGCAATTGACTACGTTACTAGACCGGTAATCACTATTGCAATTCTATTTGAGGGAGAGGCATAAGCTAACATACTTTCTCTACTTGGATCATATGCACTTATGATTGGAACTCTAGCAAGCATCCGCAACTACTAAAGATTCATTAAGGTAAAAACCAACCATAGCATTAAAGTATCAAGTCCCCTTTATCCCATACGCAACAATCCCCTTACTCGGGTTTGTGTTTCAGTCACTCACGCAACCCACTATAAGCGAATCATGAACGCATTGCAACACCCTACAGCGGGAATCCCTCACGCTTGCGCGACACGGAGGGCACCATAGGACAGCACCAATAATAAAACATGCAACTCAAACCAATCATAGCAATTCATCAATCACCGATAGGACAATAGAAATCTACTCAGACATCATCGGATGGCAACACATCATTGGAAAATAATATGAAGCATAAAGCACCATGTCCAAGTAGATGGTATAGCGGGTTGCGGGAGAGTGGAACGCTGAATATAGATGGGGGAAGGTGATGGAGATGTTGGTGAAGAAGACGGCGGTGTTGGTGAAGATCGCGGTGATGATGATGGCCCCTGGCGGCGTTCCGGCGCCACCGGAAGCAAGGGGGAGAGGGCCCCCCTTCTTCTTCTTCTTCCTTGACCTCCTCCCTAGATGGGAGAAGGGTTTCCTCTATGGTCCTTGGCTCCCATGGCGCGGGAGGGGCGAGAGCCCCTGCGAGATTGGATCTATCTCTCTGTTTCTGCGTTCTCAGATTCTACCCCTTCACCGTTTCTTAAATTTCCGGAGATCCGTAACTCCGATTGGGGTGAATCTTTCGCCCGCATCTTTCTCATAAAATTAGCTTTCCTGCGCTAAAGGAAGAACGTCAACCGCGTTATGGGTGGCCCACGAGAGTCCAGGGCGCGCCCAGGGGGGAGGGTGCGCCCCCCTGTCTCGTGGCCACCCAGACACCGTTTCGCGTTGATTTTACTTCCCAAAAATCATAAATATTCCAAAAAAAATCTCCGTCCATTTTTATCCCGTTTGGACTCCGTTTAATATTGGGTTTCTGTGAAACAAAAAATATGCAACAGACAGGAACTGGCACTGGGCACTTGATCAATATGTTAGTCCCAAAAAATAGTATAAAAAGTTGCCAAAAGTATATAAAAGTTGAATAATATTGGCATGGAACAATCAAAAACTATAGATACGACGGAGATGTATCAGCATCCCCATGCTTAATTTCTGCTCGTCCTCGAGTAGGTAAATGATAAAAAAGATAATTTTTGATGTGGAATGCTACCTAGCATAAACTAGATCATATGTCTAATCATGGCATGAATATTAAGACACGAGTGATTCAAAGCAATAGTCTATCATTTGACATAAAAACAATAATACTTCGAGCGTACCAATAAAGCAATCATGTCTTTTCAAAACAACAAGGCCAAAGCAAGCTTATCCCTACAAAATCATACAGTTTGGCCATGCTTCATTTTTGTCACACAAAATGCCCCCATCATGCACAACCCCGATGACAGGCCGAGCAATTGGTTTATACTTTTTAACGCGCTTCAGCTTTTTCAACCCTCACGCAATACATGAGCGCAAGCCATGGATATAGCACTATAGGTGTAATAGAATATAATGATGGAGGTTATGTGGAGAAGACAAAAAAGGAGAGAGTCTCACATCGACGCGGCTAATCAACGGGCTATGGAGATGCCCATCAATCGATGTCAATGCGAGGAGTAGGGATTGCCATGCAACGGATGCACTAAGAGCTATAAGTGTATGAAAGCTCAACAAAAGAAACTAAGTGGGTGTGCATCCAACTTGCTTGCTCATGAAGACCTAGGGCATTTGAGGAAGCCCATCATTGGAATACACAAGCCAAGTTATATAATGAAAATTCCCACTAGTATATGAAACTGACAACATAGGAGACAATCTATATGAAGAACATGGTGCTACTTTGAAGCACAAGATATGAGACTCACTACATGAAGAACATGGTGCTACTTTGAAGAACAAGTGTGGAAAAAGAGATAGTAACATTACCCCCTTTTAATTTTTTTAATTTTTTTTCTTTTTCTTTTTTTTCTTTTTTTCTTTTTTTTCTTTTTTTTCTTTGGCCTTTCTTTTTTTTCTTTTTGGCCTTTCTTTTTTTTCTTTTTGGGGACAATGCTCTAATAATGATGATCATCACACTTTTATTTACTTACAACTCGATATTACAACTCGATACTGGAACAAAGATATGACTCTGTATGAATGCTTCCGGCGGTGTACCGGGATGTGCAATGATCTAGCGTAGCAATGACATCAAAAAGCGGACAAGCCATGAAAACATCATGCTAGCTATCTTACGATCATGCAAAGCAATATGACAATGAATGCTCAAGTCATGAATATGATGATGATGGAAGTTGCATGGCAATATATCTCGGAATGGCTATGGAAATGCCATGATAGGTAGGTATGGTGGATACTTTGAGGAAGATATAATGAGGCTTATGTGTGATAGAGCATATCGTATCACGGGGTTTGGATGCACCGGCGAAGTTCACCAACTCTCGAGGTGAGAAAGGGCAATGCACGGTACCGAAGAGGCTAGCAATGATGGAAAGGTAAAAGTGTGTATAATCCATGGACTCACATTAGTCATAAAGAACTCATATACTTATTGCAAAAGTTTATTAGCCCTCGAAGCAAAGTACTACTACGCATGCCCCTAGGGGGATAAATTGGTAGGAAAAGACCATCGCTCGTCCCCGACTGCCACGCATAAGGAAGACAATCAAAGAAACACCCCATACTTCAAATTTGTCACACAACGGTTACCATACGTGCATGCTACAGGACTTGCAAACCTCAACACAAGTGTCTCTACAATACACACCCACCCACTAGCATGACACTAATATCATCATCTTTATATCACAAAACTATTGCAAGGAATCAAACATATCATATTCAGCGATCCACAAGTTTATGTAGGATTTTATGACTAACCATGTGATTGACCAATTCCTGCCATCTCTCTAAATAGATATAAGTGAAGCAAGAGAGTTTAATTCTTTCTACAAAAGATATGCCCACACTCTAACAAATATAAGTGAAGCAAAAGAGCATTCTACGTACAAATGGCGGTTTTCTATGTGAAGAGAAACAGGCAATCCAAACTTCAAATGATATAAATGAAGCACGTGAAGCATTCTATAAAGCCATACTCAAAAGATTTAAGTGAAGTGCAATGAGAATTCTATAAATGAACCAAGGACTATCTCCTACCAGCATGGTGCATAAAAGAAAAGTGAAAACTAAATGCAAAGATGCTCCAAGTCTTGCACATAATGCATGAATGAAACGAATTCGAAAACATACTGATACTTATTGAAGAAAGAGGGGATGCCTTCCGGGGCATCCCCAAGCTTAGACGCTTGAGTCTCCTTGAATATTTACTTGGGGTGCCTCGGGCATCCCCAAGCTGGAGCTCTTGCCTCTCTTCCTTTTCCTCATATCGAGACATCCTCGATTAGACACTACATCCACACAAAACTTCAACAGAAAACTCGGTAAGATCCGTTAGTATAATAAGAAAATCACCACTCTAAGTACTGTCGAAAATTTTATTTTTGCATTGTGTCTACTGTAATGTAGCTTTTCCATGGCTTAATCCACTAATATAAATTGATAGATTCATCAAAACAAGCAAACTATGCATCAAAAACAGAATCTGTCAAAAACAGAACAGTCTGTAGAAATCTGAACATCCACCATACTTCTGGTACCCCAACAATTCTACCAAAATTAGGAAAAATAAACAAGTTGTACATCAAGACAGTGCAAGAGGAATCAGGACCGTTTGACGTTCCAGTTAAAAATGTAAAATCGCGCACTACAACCAAAGTTTCTGTCCTGCACCGTACAAACCAACAAGCATTGTAAACATCCTAAATGCAAACCTTAGCACATTATTTTTATAACTAGCAGAGTGGCCCTCGCAAATGCAAGGGCATCATCCTTGTTGCATTGTACTCCATGTGTTAAATATTTATTTTTATCTTATTTGGAAATTTATGTACTTCTATTTATCTAGTTTATTGCATAATGCACAACATTTTAGACGTTGATTATTTTGTATTGGTGTATCTTTGACCTTCATTTTGCATATACTAAATATATTATTATTTTGTAAATAAAATTCTGCGAGATTAAAGACGCTGCCAAACTAACCTCTCAATCTTTGAAACTTCTAGATAAGTTGTCGCTTGGTCTCTAGCGCAAGTCTTCAATTTTATGCTCCTTTGTAAATGTTGGCATTGCTAGCCAAAGGATTTTAGCTTTATTATTATACAGACTTCTCACATGGTTTTTGCTTGTGTATACAATTCCAACCTTCTATAACAAAAATAAGCACACCCTCTAGCTTTAGGTTCCAATAATCATAACTCATTGTCTTGTTGTCGAACAATGCTCATGTTGGTGTGTAATCACTCATTGGACCTTTTCTTTTACATATATCGCCCCTAAGTATTTTGCACGTTATCGATAATGCTAATTGTTGACATGTCATAAGATGGAAAGAGGAATATTTTACATTGTATATCTACTCATTAGATTGGATCAGCATTGTTGTACTTTGTGAGGACTAACATGTTTAAATTGGGCTTAAGATGTACTTGTCGTTCATAATACAACTAATAGTTAACATGCGAACTTTTATGAAGATCCAAATTATGTGATATTAGTAGGTATTACTATGTAGATCTAAAGATGTGAAATAATAAACAAAATATTTATTTGTAAAAACATATTTTCCTACTTAATAAATCATGGGAATCATGCATTATTTACATTATTATTATGGTCCTTCAATTTCAATCAAGACACCATGGCTATCTATTTCAAAAAATCAAATAACAGAAATAAGATAATTGCTAACGAAATGTGGGGCTTCATTATATGTCAATTGTGATAACAGCAGCCTATCGATGAATTGGTGTTTGGTCAGGGGACACAATTTTTGGCTCAATATGTGAAACCATAATCATATTGTACTGCAACGTGAAAAACTAATAATCATATTATTAAACCTTAAACCAGGAATATATGTCTACACTAACTGTATTTTTGTAAACAAACATAATTATTTTAATTTCATGTGTCTGTCTAGGGCATATCTAGATGTGCCCTAGGCATTGCACATCTAAGTGACACAACCAAGCATAAAAAGAAAAAGAAAAAGAAAAAAATTAAGTACCCACACGAATCTCCACGTAAGATCAATGACATAAACTTAGATGTGCAATACTTATGGCACACCCAGATGTGCTTTAGCAAAACTGAATTAAATAACATTTATAAGCACTCACCTGATATGGCCCCATCAACCTTGAGCATTGATACCGATAGAAAAATACTTATTTAAACCTGAATATCAGAATCATGACTGAAAAGTATATATCAAATGAACCTTTATAATTGCAATTATGAAAGATAACTAAAATGAACGAAAAAGAGAAGTATATACAGTCAGTGTATTCGCTTATCAAAATTCAAAGGTTTTATTGCTTATAAAGCTTGTTATAATGTACATGTCACAACTCACAACCTGATACTTGTGTAGTCTAAATAAAACATTAAATTTGAAGGCATGGCGTCGATGACCTAATCCTGAAGACCAAAGCAATATATATTTTTCAATACCCAATACATGTATTACATACACGGAGCCGAAACTACAGCTAATATACCTCTACAACGCTACATCCAACAGTGCCGATGCTTGAAAATGATGTCGTATTGCCGTTTCTAGATATAAAAATACCAATCTGTCTTGTCCTAGTCCCGTGGTGGCACCGGTCCTCCCTGCAGTGCCTTCCTAAGGGGCAGAGCTCGTGGCCAAGGACGCTTGAAACTGATGTCGTACTGTTGTGTCTTATGGTTCTTTGGCCGGTGCTGCCTCTTGTGCTCCACATGGGCGTCCTGATGGTGCTCCTCGTCACGGAGCACCGGTACTGATGCCTAATTTCCCACACAGCTTGTAGCTTTGGCAAAAAAAGAAGTTTTTTTCCACACAAAAAAAGAAAAAGGTTTTGAAGTTACAAAGACCAAGTTTAGAACTGCGTTGGAGTGTTAAAAAGAAGAATTAAGTGGGATATATTAGGTTGAAGAGGCCCATTGGAGTCCATATCTCCCACGTAGGTTACTTTAGGCAAGAAAACGGACATATATTTTATGTTACGATCAAGGAGTTCCTGTTTACATGTACGTGAGCTTAAAAAAAGTTTTGAAGTGCGTCGCTCGCTAAGTTGGGAGGCCCACTAAGAATTTTATTTTACGAAGATCAAAGGGCTTTGATTTCTTAATTTACAGAGAACCATGAAATAAATGGTTGATATTTTCTCATTAACCTGGAATTATCTAGCCTATATTTCTAACTTCTATACGTATTTTATCGTGCGAAGAGAGCTATGCTGATTAACCAATACGCGGCCGGCCGGAAAAAAATCACGTCATGCACATGCAATATGGCGGCTGATCGTTCTTTGCTTGATCAATTATGATTGTATGAGAACACATGACCGCATCTGAATTTACTTTATTGATCCACGGTCGGCCGGCCGGAAACAAATTAATGTGCCCAATTTTTTGTAACGTGATAGACTATTCTTTTCATATGCAACATGTTTTTCCTAGATGTGAAAATACAATATTTCTTTCCTAGGACTATATGCTGGTGGTTGTACATTATTTTCTTGTCAAATTTATTTCCCTGAACATACATGGACTTGTGTCACGTAAATCCTTAAAGACCCACCATATTATATATGTTAGATAAATTGAACGGTCACGTAATCTTAATTTTAAGAGATCTACCAAATCGAGGGCTGGTATTTTCTAATTAACGTGAAATTTTCTAACTTATTTCTCTCGCTTTTGGTTCACCGTATATTACTTTTAGTATATAATAGATACAATGGAATTATACAAAGGGATAATTATTTTTGTTGAAAAGTTTCTGTAATCAAGATTCACAAAGTTTACGTGAGCATGAACAAAGTTCAAGGCTAGCACCCACTTCAACAATGCTTGTCTTTCTCACTTTCACTTTCCTTTTTGAAAAGTTTTTAGGTTCCCCTCTTTATTTTTTTGTTTTTAAACTATATGAAAGCACTCAACAGAAATAAATGACTCTCTAAAACTTCCGGGTTGTCTCCCTGTCAGCGCTTTCTTTAAAGCCATTAAGCTAGGCATTTAGTGCTCAAGTAATTAATTCACCCGGATCCCAAGGTATATCAAAGCCAATTTTAATTAACAATGATTTATAATTTAGTAGTGAGCACAAAGTAACATATATCATGTAACAACGAAGTCTAACTCTCTTCCTATGCATCGGCATGTCATAAAAGAACAATTCATGCACACCAAGTAAAGGCCAATGCATAGTATAAGCAGTTTCTTGTAATTCTATCGTGTTGGAAACATAGAGAGGTAGAGACATAGTTCCTCTCTCATAATGATTGCAAGTAGGAGCAGCAAATACATGCATATTATATCTATCAAAATCATCATGTGCAATGGTAAAAGTCAACCCATCAATATAATCCTTACTAAGCGCAAACTTCTCCGATATAGTGTAGTTTGAAGAATTCAAAAAGATAATAGGACTATCATGCGTGGATGCAATAGCAACTATTTCATGTTTAACATAAGGAACTATATCAAGTTCATCTCCATAAGAATAATTCATATTGGCATCTTGGCCACAAGCATCGCAAGCATCATCAAAAAGGGATATATTAAACAAATTCAAGGGATCATAGCAATCATCATAGCAATCATCCTTCGGTAAGCACGAAGGGGAATTAAATAATGTATGAGTTGGAGGGTTACTTTCATTAGAAGGTGGGCACGGGTAGCTAATCCGCTCTTCCTCCTTTTGTTCTTCGCTCTCCTCATCATCTTTTTCATCCAATGAGCTCACTGTTTCATCAACTTCTTCTTCCATAGCTTCCTGCAAAATATTGATCTCTTCTTGGACAGCGGAGAAGTCCTCAATATATGGTTTAACATAGGCATTAGAAGCATAATTATCATAACAATATTGAAATATGGCAAAATTTTCAGATTTGTAAAGAGTAGCATCATACTTTTCAACCAAAGAGGCAATCTCATAAGCACCTTTAAAAGCAACAAATTCTTCAATTTGTTGAACATCATAGTAATTGTAAACACCCTTAGCATACGAAGATACGATTCCATTATCACTAAACAAGCATTGAGATGGTAGGTATTTCTTAGGGTCTTTAGAACAACAAGTAAACTCATATATTTCACATAAATTCCAAGCATAGCATTGCAAACGTTGAATTTGATCCCATAATAGTTTCCCTTTTTCAGATATACTGTGTCGCACAAAACAAGCATGCTCATCTAAAGATTTGCCCTCAACTAAACTAGTGGGGGTTTCAGCACGAGCACAAAGGGATCGAAGATGATCCGAGTAAAAAGCTTCAGGAGTGTGATAGATTTTGAGTGGTTCTTCAACCACTGGTTCAGTAGGTACAACTAAGTTTTTTGGTATTTTACGTTTCCTACCCATAGCTAAAGATAGAAAACAACTAAGAACAGCAAATAAAAATTACTTAGTGATAAAGCAAACAAGCACACACGAGAATATTCACCCCACGCTATGAATCCCCGGCAATGGCGCCAGAAAAAGGTCGTGATAACCCGCAAGTATACGGGATCAATTGTAGCCTCTTTTGATAAGTAAGAGTGTCGAACCCAACGAGGAGCTAAAGGTAGAACAAATATTCCCTCAAGTTCTATCGACCACCGATACAACTCTACGCACGCTTGATGTTCGCTTTACCTAGAACAAGTATGAAACTAGAAGGACTTTGTAGGTGTGATAGGATAGGTTTGCAAGAATATAAAGAGCAAGTAAATATAAACTAGGGCCTGTTTAGATAAAGAAGCAATAAACTAAATATAGCGAGTGTGGAAAAGTGGTGGTAGGAGTTGTGAAATTGTCCCTAAGCAATTGAATACATTACTAGAAAAGTAATCACTATTGCAATTATATTTGAGGGAGAGGCATAAGCTAACATACTTTCTCTACTTGGATCATATGCACTTATCATTGGAACTCTAGCAAGCATCCGCAACTACTAAAGATTCATTAAGGTGAAACCCAACCATAGCATTAAAGTATCGAGTCCCCTTTATCCCATACGCAACAATCCCCTTACTCGGGTTTGTGTTTCAGTCACTCATGCAACCCACTATAAGCTAATCATGAACGCATTGCAACACCCTACAGCGGGAATCCCTCACGCTTGCGCGACACGGAGGGCACCATAGGACAACACCAATAATAAAACATGCAACTCAAACCAATCATAGCAATTCATCAATCGCCGATAGGACAATATAAATCTACTCAGACATCATAGGATGGCAACACATCATTGGAAAATAATATGAAGCATAAAGCACCATGTTCAAGTAGAGGGTACAGTGGGTTGAGGGAGAGTGGACCGCTGAATATACATGGGGGAAGGTGAAGGAGATGTTGGTGAAGATGACGGCGGTGTTGGTGAAGATCGCGGTGATGATGCTGGCCCCTGGCGGCGTTCCGGCGCCACCGGAAGCAAGGGGGAGAGGTCCCCCCTTCTTATTCTTCTTCCTTGACCTCCTCCCTAGATGGGAGAAGGGTTTCCCCTCTGGTCCTTGGCTCCCATGGCGTGGGAGGGGCGAGAGCCCCTCCGAGATTGGATCTATCTCTCTGTTTCTGCGTTCTCAGATTCTACCCCTTCACCGTTTCTTAAATATCCGGAGATCCGTAACTCCGATTGGGGTGAATCTTTCGCCCAGATCTTTCTCATAAAATTAGATTTCTTGCGCCAAAAGTAGAGCGTCAACCGCCTTATGGGTGACCCACGAGAGTCCAGGGCGCGCCCAAGGGGGGAGGGCGCGCCCCCCTGTCTCGTGGTCACCCCAGACACCGTTTCGCGTTGATTTTACTTCCCAAAAATCATAAATATTCCAAAAAATCTCCGTCTGTTTTTAGCTCGTTTGGACTCTGTTTGATATTGGGTTTCTGCGAAACAAAAAACATGCAACATAATTATATTCCAAAAAAATCTCCGTCCGTCTCCATCGTATCTATAATTTTTCATTGTTCCATGCCAATATTATTCAACTTTCATACACTTTTGGCAACTTTTTATACTATTTTTTGGGACTAACATATTGATCAAGTGCCCAGTGCTAGTTCCTGTTTGTTGCATGTTTTATGTTTCGCAGAAACCCAATATCAAACAGAGTCCAAACGGGACAAAAACGGATGGAGAATTATTTTGGAATATTTGTGATTTTTGGGAAGAAGAATCAACGTGAGACGGTGCCCGAGGGGCCCACGAGACAGGGGGGCACGCCCCAGGGGGGCAGGCGCGCCCTGGACCCTCGTGGGCATCCCGTAAGGCGGTTGACGATCTTCTTTTGCCGCAAGAAAGCTAATTTTATGAGAAAAATCTGGGCGAAAGATTCACCCCAATCGGAGTTACGGATCTCCGGATATAAAAGAAACGGTGAGAGGGTAGAATGTGGGAGCGCAGAAATAGAGAGAGACAGAGAGATAGATCCAATCTCGGAGGGGCTCTCGTCCCTCCTACTCCATGGGAGGCAAGGACCAGGGGGAAACCCTTCTCTCATCTAGAGAGAATGTCAAGAAAGAAGAAGAAGAAGAAGAAGAATAAGGGGGGCTCTCTCCCCCTTGCTATCGGTCTAGGAAAGTAGTCGATTGCTTAGGGACAATTTCACAACTCCTACCACCACTTTTCCACACTCTCTATATTTACTTTATATTTACGTGTTCTTTATTATCTTGCAAGTCTATCCAACAACACCTACAATGTATTTCTACTTCCATACTTGTTCTAGGTAAAGCGAACACTAAGCGTGCGTAGAGTCGTATCAGTGGCAGATAGGACTTGAGAGAATATTTGTTCTACCTTTAGCTCCTCGTTGGGTTCGACACTCTTACTTATCGAAAGAGGCTACAATTATCCCCTACACTTGTGGGTTATCAAGACCTTTTTCTGGCGCCGTTGCCGGGGAGTCAAAGAGTGGGGTGAATATTCTCGTGTGTGATTGTTTTCTTTATCACGAAGTAATTTTTATTTGCTGTTCTTAGTTGTTCTCTATCTTTAGTTATGGATATGGAACACGAAATACCAAAAAAATTAGGTTTACTTGCTACTCATGGAGATGGGGAACCTCCTAAAACCCTCGATGCTCGTTGTGTGAAAGAAATTATGTACTACTTTGATAATCCTGAGAAAACCCCATTCAATTATGTTATGGGAGACACGTTGGATCAACATGAATACTTTAGGGATTATCGCTCGACACAAAAAGGGAAACTATTATGGGATCAAATTTATATGTTATATTGGTATGCTAGGCAACTATGCCTTAGATATGATTATACTTGTTGCTCCAGGATGGAGGCTCCACACCTTCCCTTTTCATGCGAATTTAATGATAATAAAACCTTAGCTTTTTATGCTAATGGTACATATGATTACTATGATGTGGAACAAATAGAAGAATTTGTTTCTTTTATGGGTGCTTATGAGATTGAATCTATGTTTAAAGAGTTTGATGATTTTGATGATTCAGTTTACAGACCTGAAAACTTTGCTATACTTAGATATTGCTATAAAAAATTTGAATACAATTACAATATTGATGCATATATTGAGAAAGTCTCCCCTGTCCAAGAAGAGACTAATATTTTGTAGGAAGCTATGGAAGAAGAAATTGATGAAACTATGAGCTCATTGGATGAAAAAGATGATGAAGAGAGCGAAGAACAAAAGGAGGAAGAGCGGATTAGCTACCCGTGCCCACCTTCTAATGCGAGTAACTCTTCAACTCATACATTGTTTAATTCCCCTTCGTGCTTACCGAAGGATGATTGCTATGATCCCTTTAATTTGTTTGAAATATCCCTTTTTGATGATGCTTGTTATGCTTGTGACCAAGATGCCAATATGAATTATGCTTATGGAGATGAACTTGCTATGTTTCCTTATGTTAAACATGAAATTGTTGCTATTGCACCCACGCATGATAGTCCTATCATGTTTTTGAATTCTCCAAACTACGCTATATCGGAGAAGTTTGTGCTTATTAAGGATTATATTGATGGGTTGCATTCTACCGTTGCACATCCTGATTTTGATAGATATAATATGCATGTGTTTTCTGCTCCTACTTGCAATTATTATGAGAGAGGAACTATATCTCCACCTCTCTATGTATCCAATATGATAAAATTGCAAGAAACTGCTTATATTATGCATTGGCCTTTACTTGGTGTGCATGAATTGTTCTTTATGACATGCCGATGCATAGCAAGAGAGTTAGACTTCGTTGTTGCATGATATATGTTACTTTGTTCTCACTACTAAAATACAAATCATTGTTAATTAAAATTGGCTTTTATATACCTTGGGATCCGGGTGGATCCATTACTTGAGCACCATATGCCTAACTTAATGGCTTTAAAGAAAGCGCTGCCAGGCAGACAACCCGGAAGTTTTAGAGAGTCATTTATTTCTGTCGAGTGCTTTTATATAGTCTAAAAAAATAAAAAGGGGAACCTACAAACTTTTCAAAAAGGAAAGTGAAAGTGAGAGAGACAAGCATTGTTGAAGTGGGAGCTAGCCTTGAACTTTGTTCATGCTCATGGAAACTTTGTGAATCTTGATTACAGAAACTTTTAAACAAAAACAATTATCTCCTTGTACAATTCCATTTTATTATAAAAATAATGTGGCAAGGTTTGCCTTTTAGGATGTTTACAATACTTGTTGGTTTGTACGGTGCAGGACAGAAACGTTGGCTGTAGTGCGCGATTTTACATTTTTGACTGGAACATCAAATGGTTCTGATTCCTTTTGAACTGTATTTCTATGCAAAGTTTTTATTTTTCCTAATTTTGGTCGAATTTGTGTGGTACCATAAGTATGGTGAATGTTCAGGTTGCTACAGACTGTTCTGTTTTTGACAGATTCTGTTTTTGATGCATAGTTTGCTTGTTTTGATGAAACTATTAATTTCTATCAATGGATTAAGCCATGGAAAAGCTATATTACAGTATACACAATGCAAAAACAAAATATGAATTGGTTTGCTACACTACTTAGAGTAGTGATTTGCTTTATTATACTAACGGATCTTATCGAGTTTTCTGTTGAAGTTTTGTGTGGATGAAGTGTTTGATCGAGGATGACTCGATATGAGGAAAAGGAAGAGAGGAAAGAGCTCAAGCTTGCGGATGCCCAAGGCACCCCAAGTAAATATTCAAGGATACTCAAGCGTCTAAGCTTGGGGATGCCCCGGAAGGCATCCCCTCTTTGTTCAACAAGTATCGGTATGTTTTCGTATTCGTTTCGTTCATGCGATATGTGCAAGTCTTGGAGCGTCTTTTGCATTTAGTTTTCACTTTTCTTTTATGCACCATGCTGGTATGAGGTAGTCCTTGGTTGATTTATAGAATGCTCATTGCAATTCACTTAAATCTTTTGAGTATGGCTTTATAGAATGCTTCATGTGCTTCACTTATATCATTTGAAGTTTGGATTGCCTGTTTCTCTTCACATAGAAAACCGCCATTTGTAGAATGCTCTTTTGCTTCACTTATATTTGTTAGGGCATGGGCATATCTTTTGTAGAAAGAATTAAACTCTCTTTCTTCACTTATATCTATTTAGAGAGATGACAGGAATTGGTCATTCACATGGTTAGTCATAAAATCCTACATAAAACTTGTAGATCACTTAATATGATATGTTTGATTCCTTGCAATAGTTTTGCGATATAGAGATGATAATATGTGGGAGGTTCTAGTAGATGGTTGTGTTTAGTAAGAATATTGGTGTTAAGGTTTATGATTCCCGTAGCATGCACGTATAGTAAAAATTGTGTGACAAATTTGTTGCATGGGGTGCTCTTTTAATTGTCTTCCTTATGTGTGGAGGTCGGGATCGCGTGATGGTTAACTCCTACCAACCCTTCCCCTAGGAGCATGCGTAGTAGTACTTTGCTTTGAGGGCAAGTAGACTTTTGCAATAAGTATATGAGTTCTTTATGACTAATGTGAGTCCATGGATTATACGCACTCTTACCTTTCCGCAATTTGCTAGCCTCTAGGGTACCGTGCATTGCCCTTTATCACCTCGAGAGTTGGTGCAAACTTCGCCGGTGCATCCAAACCTCGTGATACGATACGCTCTATCACACATAAGCCTCCTTATATCTTCCTCAAAACAGCCACCATACCAACCTATCATGGCATTTCCATAGTCATTCTGAGATATATTGCCATGCAACTTCCATCATCATCATATACATGACTTGAGCATTCATTGTCTTATTGCTTTGCATGATCGTAAGATAGCTAGCATGATGTTTTCATGGGTTGTCCGTTTTTTTATGTCATTGCTATGCTAGATCATTGCACATCCCGGTACACCGCCGGAAGCATTCATATAGAGTCATATCTTTGTTCGAGATATCGAGTTGTAATATTGAGTTGTAAGTAAATAAAAGTGTGATGATCATCATTATTAGAGCATTGCCCTAGTGAGGAAAGGATGATGGAGACTATGATTCCCCCACAAGTCGGGATGAGACTCCGGACTTTATGAAAAAATAAAGAGGCCAAAGAAGCCCAAATAAAAAAAAGGAGGCCAAAGAAGCCCACAAAAAAATTAAAAATAAGAAAAAATAAGAAAAAATAAAAAATGAGAGAAAAAGAGAGAATGGGCAATGTTACTATCCTTTTACCACACTTGTGCTTCAGAGTAGCACCATGTTTTTCATATAGAGAGTCTCTTGAGTTATCACTTTCATATACTAGTGGGAATTTTCATTATAGAACTTGGCTTGTATATTCCGATGATGGGCTTCCTCAAATGCCCGAGGTCTTCATGAGCAAGCAACTTGGATGCACACCCACTTAGTTTCCAGTTTGAGATTTCATACACTTATAGCTCCTAGTGCATCCGTTGCATGGCAATCCCTACTCCTCACATTGACATCAATTGATGGGCATCTCCATAGCCCATTGATTAGCCGCATTTTTGTCTTCTCCACATAAACCTCCATCATCATACTCTACTCCACCCATAGTGCTATGTCCATGGCTTGCGCTCATGTATTGCGTGAGGGTTGAAAAAGCCGGAGCGCGTTAAAAAGTATGAACCAATTGCTTGGCTGAAACTGGGGTTGTGCATGATGGGAGTATTTTGTGTGATGAAAATGAAGCATGGCCTAACTATATGATTTTGTAGGGATAGCGTTCTTTAGCATTGATATTTTGAAAGACATGATTGTTTATTGGGATGCCCTAAGTATTATTGTTTTTATGTCAAATTATAGACTATTGCCTTGAATCACTCGTGTCTTAATATTCATGCCATGATTAGATTACATGATCAAGATTATGCTAGGTAGCATTCCACATCAAAAATTATATTTTTTATCATTTACCTACTCGAGGACGAGCAGGAATTAAGCTTGGGGATGCTCATACGTCTCCATCTTTTCTATAATTTTTGATTGTTCCATACCAATATTATTCAACTTTCATACACTTTTGGCAACTTTTTATACTATTTTTTGGGACTAACATATTGATCCAATGCCCAGTGCCAGTTCCTGTTTGTTACATGTTTTATGTTTCGCAGGAACCCAATATCAATCGGAGTCCAAACGGTATAAAAATGGACGAAGAATAATTTTGGAATATTTGTGTTTTTTGGGAAGAAGAATCAACACGAGACGGTGCCCAAGGGGCCCACGAGACAGGGGCGCGCCCTAGGGGGGCAGGCGCGCCCTGGACCCTCGTGGGGACCCCGTAAGGCGGTTGACGCTCTTCTTTTGCCGCAAGAAAGCTAATTTTATGAGAAAAATTTGGGCAAAAGATTCACACCAATCGGAGCTACGGAAATCCGGATATAAAAGAAACGGTGAGAGGGCAGAATCAGGGAGCGCAGAAACAGAGAGAGACAGAGAGATAGATCCAATCTCGGAGGGGCTCTCGCCCCTCCCACACCATGGGAGCCAAGGACCAGAGGGGAAACCCTTCTCCCATCTAGGGAGGAGATCAAGTAAGAAGAAGAAGAAGACGGGGGGCTCTCTCCCCGTTGCTTCCGGTGGCGCCGGAACGCCGCCCGGGGCCATCATCATCACCGCGATCTACACCAACACCTCTGTCATCTTCACCAACTTCTCCATCACCTTCCCCCATCTATATTCAGCGGTCCACTCTCCCGCAACCCGCTGTACCCTCTACTTAAACATGGTGCTTTATGCTTCATATTATTATCCAATGATGTGTTGCCATCCTATGATGTCTGAGTAGATTTTCGTTGTTCTATGGGTGATTGATGAATTGCTATGATTGGTTTAATTTGCTTGTGGTTGTGTTGCGGTCCTATTGTGCCCTCCGTGTCGCGCAAGCGTGAGGGATTCCCGCTGTAGGGTGTTGCAATACGTTCATGATTCTCTTATAGTGGGTTGCTAGAGTCACAGAAGCTTAAACCCGAGTAAGGGGATTGTTGCATATGGGATAAAGGGGACTTGATACTTTAATGCTATGGTTGGGTTTTACCTTAATGTCCTTTAGTAGTTGCGGATGCTTGCTAGAGTTCCAATCATAAGTGCATATGATCCAAGAAGAGAAAATATGTTAGCTTATGCCTCTCCCACATAAAACTTTCTATCGGTCTAGTAAAGTAGTCAATTGCTTAGGGACAATTTCACAACTCCTACCACCACTTTTCCACACTCGCTACATTTACTTTATTGCTTCTTTATCTAAACAGCCCCTAGTTTATATTTACGTGTTCTTTATAATCTTGCAAGTCTATCCAACAACACCTACAAAGTACTTCTACCTTCATACTTGTTCTAGGTAAAGCGAACACTAAGTGTGTGTAGAGTCGTATCAGTGGCAGGTAGGACTTGAGAGAATATTTGTTCTATCTTTAGCTCCTCGTTGGGTTCGACACTCTTACTTATTGAAAGAGGCTACAATTATCCCCTACACTTGTGGGTTATCAGCTACCACACCGTACGACATGTACGAGGGTCCGGTGCGACGCTTCGGTGGCATTGCTACCCGAGGGCCCCCGCCCCACCTAACCTTGTAGCGTTTGACCACGAGATCTAGCCCTTTAACTCTTCACGGACGGGTTTCGATCAGTGGACCTCTCCACCCGGTTGTGTTAGGTCAGCCCATAGGAACACTTGGAAGCAACATCCGGGCCAAACCCACAGCAAGATCCCCTCCGTGTAGAGCCGACGCGGCCGTTTCCCCTCTCCAGGTGCCGCCGGCAGCGCCATCCGTGAGGGAAGCCACACCCCGGAGACGCGTGATGCCTCTTCAGGCATGCCACCATGCCACCTGGTTGTGGTAGGTCATCCCATAGAAACACTGGGGAGCAACGTCCCCTCTGTATATACCCGATGCGGTTGTTTCCCCCCACCATGTGCGGGCGTCGGCGCCGTCCGTGAGTGGGGCACACCCCGGATGTGAGGGGGGTCACACTCCGGAGAAGTGTGCCAGACGTTTGCAACCGCCACAACACCGCTGTCGACACAACTGTTTTTTATTTTAATAAAGTATAAGGACCTATATTCAAAAGAACACGATGGCATATTATTAACGTACTCGAAAAAAATACAAACTACATATATATAGAGATGCTACATGTAAGTAAATCAAATAATAATACATAAAAAATAATGTATGTATGTTTATATTTACACATGATACATGTAAGTTAATCAAATATTAGTACATAAAAAATCAAAAATTATATACGAAAACGAAAAAATATAACTATGCCGACGGCACTGCCATCGGCATAGCTACGGTCAGGGCTTAGGCGGGCGGTGCGTCGCGAATCAGTGGCGTGGCATATATGCCGACGGCAGCCGTCGGCATATACGGTGCTCGGTGCGCCCCGGATCCGTGACGTGGCATTCGTGCCTATGCCAACGGCCGCCCGTCTCCAATGTCGGCATAGTTCGAACGCCGTTAGCGGCCCGTTACGAGGGGGGTCGCCGGGCCCACAAGTATGTCGGCGGCCCGTGTATGCCGATGGCTGCTGTCGGCATGGTCGTACCTCGGCCGATGGCAGTTCTATGACGATGGTGGCTGTCGGCCTATCTTGGGGTAGCCCGACGGCCTGGACCTGGCTGTCGGCATAGCTCTGAATAGGCCGACGGGGGCCGTCGGCATTGTTTCGGCCGTCGGGGTAATCTCCTGTTCCGGTAGTGAAAGTGACATCTCTTGACAATTGCGAGAAACGGTATGTCGTCCAATCTCATCTGCAAACATCAAGGCACACACTATGAAGGGGAAAGGAGTATATGCTCGGTCAGTGCATAAACCCTGATTTGGTGGGCAAGCTGGTCCGCTGGCTGGCACCGTGGCGCTCGCCATGGCGTTCATCGGTTCCGGCGAGGCCGGGGCATGGGCGCGGCCGCTTCGGTGGGGTGTTGTTGGCGGGGGTGAACACGGTGGAGCACGGCCGGCAGATGGTTATGCTGTTCGAGCTGCTCCGCAACTGCGCCGGGTTCTACCGCAAGATCCAGGAGGACATCGAGGCCAACCTCGGCAAGCCCAACGTTGAGTGGAGGGAGGGGAGCGAGGTGTTCGCGACCAAGGTGGCGCTAAAGCTCGGCGGGAGCCTGTCAGACCTGAAGCAAATCAGGAAGATGGCCTCGCCGTCCGTCAGAGATGAGGACATCAAGGAGTTTGCCGAGAACCTCTTCTAATCAACCCACTGACTCTAGAATAGCTCATTGATGAATTCACGGTTCCTTGTGGTCGTACTGTCGTTGTAGGCTTATTTTTTCTCGTTTTGATCTGAGCTGAGACACCCACCATCTCACACTAGGCTGTTTCAGTTCATACAAATTTAAGTAGCTCGTTTCTGTCGTCGTTGCATACGCCTGTCCTCATCTCTGACGGACGGCGAGGCCATCTTCCTGATTTGCTTCAGGTCTGACAGGCTCCGGACGAGCTTTAGCGCCACCTTGGTCGCGAACACCTTGCTGCCCTCCCTCCACTCAACGTTGGGCTCGCCGAGCTTGGCCTCGATGTCCTCCTGGATCTTGCGGTGGAACCCGGCGAAGTTGCGGAGCAGCTCGAACAGCATGCCCATCTGCCGGCCGTGCTCCACCGTGTTCACTGCCGCCAACAGCACCCCACCGAAGACGGCCGCGCCCGACGCCCAGACCCCGGCCTCGCCGGAACCGATGAACGCCATGGCGAGCGCCGCGGTGCCAGCCAGCGCACTAGCTTGCCCACCAAATCAGGGTTTATGCACTGACCGATCATATACTCCTTTCCCCTTCATAGTGTGTGCGTTGATGTTTGCAGATGAGATCGGACGAAAGACCGTTTCTCACAACTGCCAAGAGATGTCACTTTCACTACCGGAACAGGGGACTACCTCGACGGCCGAAACAATGCCGACGGCCCCTGTCAGCCTATTCAAAGCTATGCCGGCAGCCAGGTCCAGGCCGTCGGGCTACCCCAAGATAGGCCGACAGCCACCGTCGTCACAGAACGGCCGTCGGCCTAGGTACGACCACGCCGACAGCAGCCGTCGGCATACACGGGCCGCCAGCATACTTGTGGTTTGGGCATATTGAATTCCAAATTCATGAATGTCGCCCTCCTTTCCTGATGGTGGTGGAGGCTAGCCCAAAATGAGTCGGGTCTCTGTGCTGATCTACTTAAGGCTAAGTATTTCCCTAACGGCAATGTTTTCTCCGCAAAACGATCGGGCTCCTCATTCTGGAACGGGATCCAGGCTGTGCGACCCGCTTTCACCTTAGGGGCCAAGTTTCAGGTCCGGGACGGCCAGTCAACCCGGTTCTGGCTGGACTCTTGGATCGGCACTTCTCCTCTTTGGCAGAGTCACCCTGCAGTATTCCAAGTTGCCTCTAACACGGAGCTGCTGGTGGGCGAGGCGCTCCGGACCTCTCCGCCTTCGGTTACCTTCCTTAGATCTCTCCTCCCGCACAAGGAAAATGAATGGAATGAGGTGAAGGCCTTGATCGGTCATCGCTCAACCAGTCCGGGTGCGGACGAGGTCTCTTGGAAGCTATCTTCCTCGGGATCGTTCTCGGTTAAGTCTCTGTATAGCAAACTAACCGAGGGCGAGGTGCTGTACATAGCTCGGGGGTTGTGGAAGGCTGGACTCCCGTTGAAAATAAAAATATTCCTATGGCAGATGTTTCAAAACCGCCTCCCGATGGCGGATAACATTGTGATTCGTAACGGCCCCTCCGATGGATCATGTGTGTTGTGCAGCTGTATCAAAGATGCTAGCCATGCCTTCTTCCACTCTCATCTAGCCAGATTTGCTTGGAGCGCAGTGAGAGCTGCTTTTCAGCAAAATTGGAACCCAGCGTCGGGTGCCGATCTTTTACATATCTTGCGTTCACAAAAAGGGGCTAGTGCACGGATCGTATGGCGTTGCATAGGGGCGCTGCTTTGGTCTTTATGGACTATTCGCAATACCATTGAGAAGAAGTTTCCTTCTCACCTTGCTGATATTCTGCTCAAATGCAACTTATTCTTGCAGAATTGGACACCGTTGGGGAAACCGCGTGATGAGGAGCGCATGACCGAGACGATGGCAAAGATCCGCTGCATCCAGACGGAAGGGCACCAAGTAGCAGCCCAAGAGTGATATCTTTTGCATCTCGTTATCCTCGGCACCTTTTGCTCGTCGTTGTAGTTAGAACTTTCGTTACGCCAGCCTGCGTGCTGATGATCTGCCAGCCTGCGTGCTCATGTTGGTGAACCTCCTTTCTTTTGGCCGTTCTGATGGCCTTGCTTGATGATGACTGTTGAACTATATGGTTACCGCCTGACTGGCTTTATTAATTTATAAAGCCGGACGCATTTGGCGTCTATGTTTCAAAAAAAAAAAAATCTCTGAAAACGCCGCCACTTTATTCAAACCGTGATTCTATCTATAGTTCGACCGGTCTTTTTTTTACTATCAAAAGAAACAATAACTGAGATCACGACACCTAGAAAAGAGTGATAATAGCTCACTGGACCAATTCTCTGCTATTATAACGTCCGGCCGACAGACGAGGAGAAGCCATGCAACTTCTTTTCCTTCAGAAAGCAATCGAGAGCGAAGAAATGTTCTACGGCTTCCTAGTCCCATGAATAAGAAATACAAAAAACATTTATTCCACGTCCTCCCAGAAAACAAAAAAAAGGGAAACTAATCTAACGACCCAATGATCAACAGGTAGGACTTGGAATTGTTCAGAGTGGACGTACGGCAGGGTCAATTGAAGGCCAAGAAGCTTTCAACTTCAACATTTGGAAGTTGACGGCTGATGATATGTGGCTGCCATATACCATTCGACCGTACCAGTAATAGCAAACCAGATTCAGATTTTGCGTGTTTCGACACAATTACGCCTCAGGGTGGACGCAGCGAGCGGGCTTTTTGGCCCGCTCGTGGCCCGAGGAGGACCGGACCGCTCGGTCCCAGCCCGCTAGCAAAATTGGCCGGTCCGGTCCAGGAAATTAGGCCCGCTCAGCACTCGGTCCGGTCCGGTTTTTGACCGGGACCGCTCGGCAGACCGAGAAAGCGCATTCACCGCCGCCGCCGTGCTTCGTCGTCGTCGCCACCGGCGTCCCCTGAGTGAACCATCATGTCCAGGAGCTTCCCCTCACCTTCCTTCCTCTCCTCCCTGTGCCCCATAGCCTCTTTTTTCCGCTTGCCGTCGCTGCCGTGCGTGCACTGAAGCCGTTCGCGAGTTCTCGACCATGCCAGTTCACCGTCCATGGTGTTCGAGCGCCGGAACAACTTCTATGTTTGTCTCCCTCCCCTCCGGTCGTGTCTCCAGCGATCACCGTCCACTCGCGATTCCATTTTTGCGCCGATATCGCCAGCAGCCTCATGCAGCTCGGCGACCCCGACGTGCTGCGCCGCCTCGCGGGCAGCTCGGGCAGTCGCCGGAGGGGATGCAGAGCATGGGAACCACCTTCTACACGAGCGGGCTCGGCGTCGGAAACTTCCTCAACAGCCTGCTTGTGACGTTTGTCGACCGGGCTACCAGGGCGAGCGCCGGCAAGAGCTGGATCGGTGACAACCTGAACGACTCGCACCTCGACTACTACTATGTGTTGCTGCTGCTACTCTCCGTGGTGAACATGGCGCTCTTTATGTGTAACTAAGACCAGACCTGCAGCTAAATAGGCACTAAACAGAAGCTGGAAGGACAAGTTGGCTCGGTCCCAACGAGCCGGAAAAGCTTGACCGAGCTGGCATCACTTCGGTCCGGTCCTGAAAATACAGACCGCTGGCAAGCTCGGTCCGGTCCGGTCCGGACCGCCGGCGGCCGGTCCAAACGCCGGCTCGGACCGGGACCGGACCGGACCGGACCGTGTCCAGGCTGAATTACGCCGGTCAGATTTCAGGCATTTCATCATCGATTCAGTTTTGTAGCGAAACAGCAAAGGGAAAATCAAGACTTCAATCCGCGCAAAAAAAAAACAAGACTTAAACAAAATCAGTTTGTTCGTTCGACCAAGTGGAATATTTTTAATATTAAGTCTAAACCACCTATTATTGATTGACCAGAGAAGTACATGTATTGGTCAAACATGTGATCCACATGCCATAACATACAACACAAACTCATTGCCATGGCCTCTGAAACCCCGACCTCCATCTCTCCGTCTCCATCTGTCTGTCTGGTGAAAGTAGCCCCTTTTTAGGCAATATATACTAGTTCGATTTAGCCAAAGAGTCTATTTTACTATGATCTTTGTGATATAAGTTAGACACGTATTACCATGCAAAAGAACGTCTATTCTATTTGTCAAGCTACGTCTGTTGTCTGATGCTTGTTAACTTCTTAACTCAGTTGTCTTGCTCTGCTATGGACTCGCGAGGAAGCAGACTAGCCCCTATAATCTTTTCTATTGTATTAAGCTGAAGGGAGATTTAGTAAAAACTGCCTTTTACTTGAAATATACTACTGCTCCTTAGTTGTACAAACTACGAAGTCAGCGACAAGTAATGTGGAACGAAGGCTTGTATACACCATTTCCACAGCTTCCTATGTGAAGTATCACCCTAGTCTTCGATATATTCTGTGATTTAGTAGCCATCCAACAAGGATGGTGATTTATTTCTTGACTTGCTGCTGTAGTACATTATAAAAATATACCAGACTCGTTTAGTTTGGTGTTATTATGACAACATAACCTGTAAGTACCAAGTACATTATCTGTGCAGTAGAAAATGAGAAGTTGGCATTGGTAAAATATGTGAATAATGTAGCTTGTTTGAAAGTGTCGTCAGATAATTTTGTAGCCGGTGCATCCTTTTTTGTAATGACCAAACTATCTTGTGGCAGGCTGTGCGTGCTTGTATGTATACTTGTTGGCAGCGTGGCAAACCTCTAGAATGTGTTTCTTTATTGTTTATTTGGTGCAGAGATTTTCAGATCAGCTGGATAATGATATATCAAGCTCCGGACTTAGAGAGGCATTCAGAGATAATTAAAATTC